>NC_057866.1:188178260-188484153 GCF_019393635.1 Dromiciops gliroides | reverse complement strand
TATCTAAAACTCATCTTGTTCATTAGTACCACTGAGGCCACTTTCATTCCTTTGCCAAATGAAAATAAAAATCTTAATGGAATGACTTCCTGAATTTTTTCAAGGCTATTACAAGACAGAGAGCGAGTCCTTCCTCAAATCCATTTCCTTATCAGTTATACCACAAAAGCATATTCAATAAATCCCCTCAAGGCAGGAATTTATGGGGGTGGGTTAAGGGCGAATGAATGCTTGGGCCATGATTCACCTCTTTAATCATTGCCAGCTCAGATGTCTTGCCTATCTTCAATCCCAGTATTGCATTTTTACTCCAGACTTAGCCCCATTCTGACTCAAGATCCCATTTTTCTTGTTATGCAATTCCCATGTCCCCTTGCTGGAAGTCCCAGGAAGAGAAAGCCCTTGGAGGAGGCTCCCCTCCCCTCCAACTAAAGAGAAAGGCCCAAAAGAACGGGAAGAGTTGTTTCCCCAGCTCTGAGCCCAACTAAAACTCCGTCCTCCTGACTCCCAAGAACCTAGCTTTCTATAACCTTTGACACAGCTCCCTGGAGTGTGCTGGTAAATGTTTAGAAACAGACTCTTTGAAAAAAAATGATGTGTGTGACATATGAAGTTTAATCCATATCATTAAAATTATCTCCATCACTTTCTTAAGTCTAGACCAGTGATGTCAAACTCAAATAGAAAGAAGGCCATTAAACCATGCCGTAAAGATCCCTGTGGGCCATATACTGACTTAGTTTCAAAATATATTATTATTTGTGTTTTGCCATATTTTTATTAATTTTGTTAAGTATTTCTCAATTACATTTTTTCCCTTTTTTGGGGGGGAGGGTAAGGCAATTGGGGTTAAGTGACTTGCCCAGGGTCACACAGCTACTAAGTGTTAAGTGTCTGAGACCGTATTTGAACTCAGGTCCTCCTGAATCCAGAATCGGTGCTCTATCCACTGTGCCACCTAGCTGCCCCTTCAATTACATTTTAATCTGATTGGGGCAGCACTCAGGGGCAGCAGGCTGCTTGTTTGACAATCCAGCGCTTCTTACCAGTGTGCGATTTTAAAGAAGTGACTTTGCCTCCCTCCCTAGATGTGTCTCCTCATCTGTAAATGATGGGGTTGGACTGGACAGCCTCTGAAGACCCTTCCACCTTTAGATCTTCGTTCTTGTGATTCTCTTATATAGCCACCCATGTCACGTCACTGGCACAAGTCAGCCATCTCTCAGATAAGAATAGAAAGTTCTGCCTCAGGAAACCTGGAGTCTGGATGAGGGCAAGGAAACTGTTCCTCCAACCCTGGCTGGGTTGGCAGGGCAGTGACCCAGGGAGGAAGTGTGGGGGTGTGAGAAGCTGTCTGCCTTCCCCTCCCAACTCAGGCTCCAGATATAGCAGGGGACGCATGCTCTGCTGGGGCAGCAGTTGTGGGCTTTCTGTGATGTGGTGGTGGTGGCAGGAATCAAAGCCAGACTCAAAGTTCTTCCCTTTTAACTGAGATTTTTGGTTCCTGTGATTTATGGACCCACTGAGAGAGATTTGTGGGATTGGCGTATTATCAGTCAGTCCCTATAATAAACCCAATGTGAATGGAGCTTTTTAAGAAGAATGTATCTCCAAAGTAATGCTTAACGTGAGAAAAGCTGTAATAATCTCCCCTGCCATCTACAACTCACCCAGTGGCTTAACCTTGGAGGAAACAGAGTTCAAATTTTTTTGGAAGTCAGCATTCTGAAATGGAATCTTTCTGATGCCAGGGCCCATGTGACTGTTCTTTGTACTTTCTTCTTTAAAAGACAAACTCTCTCATTTGATTCTCAGATGAAGTGGGGGTTGTTACCCCATTTTACAGAACAAGGAAACCAAGGCTGACAAAGATTAAATGATGTCCCCAGGGGTACAAAGCTAGTGTCTGAGGCAGCATTCGAATTCAGGCTTGGGTTGCAGCACTCTACCTATCACACCATCTAGTGACTTCTATTTGGCACTTTAGTACCTACCACCAAATTTGTTTCAAATACTTCTCTAGGGGCAGCTAGGTGTCGCAGTGGATAGAGCACCGGCCCTGGAGTCAGGAGTACCTGAGTTCAAATCCGGCCTCAGACACTTAACACTTACTTGCTGTGTGACCCTGGGCAAGTCACTCAACCCCAATTGCCTCACTAAAAAAAAAATTTTTTTTTTAATTTAAAAATCAAATGCTTCTCTACCCCTTCTCCTTTCCTCCCCACCCCCACATATTTTCTTCTTTCCTTTCTGCCTCCTCTGTATAGGTAACCTGGAGTCAGGTGGACAGCCACCAGGTTGGCCAAGTGGATCGACTACTAGTGCACTCATCTGACCTATGGACTTCCAGGACCAATGTGGCAAACATTCAGCTGCTTCTCCTTATCTGGGTCTATCGCTGTAGTTTCAGCTTCATCACTGAGTGACAAATGCTGGCTCAGCTCAGGGGCAGGGGAAGAGACAGCGAGAAAAACAGAGAGAGAGGAAAGAAAGAGAGACATGGAGAGAGAAAAAGAGACAGAGACACACACACACAGAGGAATCTTAAAGAAAAACTACCTAGGTAAACACAGGACACACGCCCCCTACTTCATGTAGCCATCAATCCACAAGCATTTACTGGGAATTTGCTGGGTACTGTGGGGGTGGGGGTAGGGGGTAGAGAAGTAGTTTGTGAATCTTGGTAGCTGCTCTTAGTAAGTTTACAATTAGGTTGAGGAGCCAAGAGAATAATAGCTACACTTTACATAGCACTTTAAGGTTTGCAAAGCAATTTACAAATATCATCTCATTTAATCCTCACAAGGTATGAAGAAACTGAAGCAAAGGGAGGTTAAGTGATTTGCCCAGGGTCACAAAGCTATTAAGTGTTTGAGGCCAGATTTGAACTTGTCTCCCTGATTCCAATTCTAGCTTTCTATACATTGTGCCATGTGGTCACCCCAATACAACATACAAAATGAGCATGAACATAAAATGAGCTAGGGGCACCTAGGTGACACAGTGGATAGAGCACCGGCCCTGGAATCAGGAGGACCTGAGTTCAAATCCAGCCTCAGACACTTGATATTTACTAGCTGTGTGACCCTGGGCAAGTCACTTAACCCCAATTGCCTCACCCCCCCCCCAAAAAAGGGAAAAAAACCATAAAATGAGCTAATGATCATGAAGCACCAAATCATGTGGTATATGTTATAAATGCTATAGAAGTTCCAAATAGTAGATGTTTATTCAATTCATGGGAACAGGCAGCAATGGAGAAGGAAGAAGGCTTCCTGAATGAAGTAGGTCTTGTGCAGGCATTGGAGAATAAGTGAGATTTGGATCTGCAAACGGAAAAGAGCTCACACAAGCAACCAAAGAAGGGCATATTTACTAAGGGTTTACTGTGGGCAAGGCTAGTCTCTGGGGATACACATACAAAGAGAAGCAGTTCCTGCTCTGGAGGAATTTACAATCTAGCTGAGATGGACTACTTGTACATGGAAAGGGCCATACCAAATGAATAAAGAGGTAGTTTTGGCGGGTAGGTGATAGCTGCTGGGGAGAACTCATGGAGAAGGGAATGATTGAGCTGAACCTTAAAAGAAACAAGGGCTTCTGAGGACAAAGGTGAGGAGGGACTGCATTCCAGAGAAGGATTTCTAAATGAAGAGAGCCACATGAATAAGGATGGATGGGCAGGAATGAGCCAGCTTCTTTTTTTTTGGAGGTGGAGACAGTGAAGACAATGGACTGACAAGCAGAAAACACAGGCTGGGTAGGTAGGATGCGCTCAAATTATACAGGGCCTGGAAAGTCATCATCTGAGATTACATACCATCTGCTCAGAAATCAGGATGCACTAGGTTTTCTAATAGAATGGCACAGAGTCAGAGGACCTGAGTTCAAATTTAGACTCTGCTGTTTCTTATCTCTGTGACCTTAGGCAAGTCACACTCCTCCTACACATGTTTCTTCTTCTATAAAAATGGAGGGATTGGATTAAATGGTTTCTCAAGTTCCTGTTATTTATTATTCTACAAATAACGTGATCGGAGTATTTTTTAGAAAGGTTAGTGCGGCTGTCAGTCAAGATGTATGAGAAAGAGAAAAAGATTCACATCGAGGACACCAGCTGGGAGTCTACAGTACCCAGTTACCATAAAATAAATGTAACTCGGGCATCCTAAAATAAGTGACATTTATATACCCTTTCACATATAATAGTTCTCATAATTCTTACAACAAACTTAGAAGGTTGTTGTGTTATACAGGTGTTATTACCCGCTTTTTACAAATAGGGAAACTGAGGTTCAAAGAAGTAAGTTGGTTTTTTTATTTGCTTTAATTTAATATTGTTTTGTTCTTTGTTTTTCTTTATTTGGAGTTTTCTGTGTGTAATAAGACTGGGTCTCTTTAGAAGGATGTTTTCACCCTGGGCCTGCTGACTGTGCCTTTTTGCACAATTCTCTTTAAGCACTCACTCAACTAGTAAGTGCCAGAAGCAGGATTTAAAACTAGGTCTCTCCAGACTGCTTTCCCATTACTCTTTTCACTACATTGCACCGCCTCTCTTAAGAAGGCGATGATACAGCTTGCATTAGCCGGAACAATGGCCATGGAGAGAAAGGCTTGGGTGCCAAAGATATTGTGAAGGAAGACTCAGAGACTCAATGGATATACGGATTAGAGAGAAATGAGTCAAAGATGACTGGTTTCAAGTCCGAGTGCCTAGGAGAATGAAAGTACCACTGGGGGAAAATATGGAAGTGGGAGGGAAGGGATTTATTTCAAGGGAACGGTTGTGAGTTTAATTTGGGATATGTTTAGTTTAAGGGAATCGCAGATCAAACAAGTAGAACTGGTAAGTGTGCTATTGAATACACAGGGCTGGAGCCCAGATAAGAGCTTATAGTTCTAGGGATAGATGCAGATTTGGGAGGCAACAGCTTAAAGACGGTAGTCGAAAGATCAGGAATGATTGAGTTCTGTTAGGGAGAGATAGAGAGAGATAGAGACACAGAGGGAGAAAGAGAGAGAAAGGTAGGTCAAGAGACACAGAGAATAAAGATGAGAGAGAGGAAGAAGAAGGAGAAGAAGAAGGAGAAGAAGAAGAAGAAGAAGAAGAAGAAGAAGAAGAAGAAGAAGAAGAAGAAGAAGAAGGAGAAGAAGAAGAAGAAGAAGAAGGAGAAGAAGAAGGAGGAGGAGGAGGAGGAGGAAGAGGAGGAGGAGGAGGAGGAGAAGGAGAAGAAGAAGAAGAAGAAGATGATGATGATGATGAAGGAGGAGGAGGAAAAGGGAGGGAGAGAGGGAGGGAAAGAGACAGAGAGAATAAAGACAGGAGAGAGAGAGAGAGAGAGAGAGAGAGAGAGACATACACACACACACACACACAGACACAGAGAGAGAGAGAGGAGAGAGAGAGAGAGAGAGAGAGAGAGAGAGAGAGAGAGAGAGAGAGAGAGAGATTACATTTAGAGAGTATCCCCAGGAAGAATATGGGAAGAGAACTATCAAAGCATCTGTTGAAGTGATAAGAAAAGAACTAGGGTCTGATAATGTCGCAGAAGGGACGTGAGAGGAGTTTCAAGGAAATGGGGTGTGATCAATAGCGTCAATGGAGCAGAAAGGTTAGGAAGGATGGGCACAGAGAAGAGGCCATTGGATTTCTCGGTCCTTCCTCTTCACACTCACCAAAACCAGATTTCTTCCCTGAATGGAGGACTAGATTTAAGGTTATGGGTGATCTCTGCACCGGATTAGCCCTGGAACTGAACCATGTAATTCTTGGGACTCCCTCTGACTTCCCTGCCATTGAAAACAATATCCCCCATTCATCAAGGAACGTGCAAATATCTTGAAGACCTGATCAGAGTTGAAACGAAATTGCTGTGTTGCCGTAATGATGTAATTGTGCAGTGATAAATCCTGCTGGCAGTTCATATGGGAATTGACATATCAAAAGAGTGCCTTTAAAACCATATAAAAATCTCATCAAACACAGCATGACATCTGATGGCTAAATATGACATTGTTTTTCCTTTACACTGAGCTTTTTGTGTAAAATAAAAGTGGTTCTCTTAGGAGAACATTCATCCTGCGCCTGCCGACTGTGTCTTTCATGCAATTGTCTGTAGGGAGCTTACGCCTTGGTTTGAGCAGCAATTTCAGCCAGAGCTCGCTGCTGAGCCGTGGCTTACAATGTAGCTCCCCCATTAGCTGTCTGACTTCATGGTGTGGCTGGTCATTCCCTTTATTCAGCTTTTTCCATCTCTAATCATTTTCTCTCCCTCTTCTATTAAAGCTCACACTCTGGGCACCAAGCCACAAAGGGCAAGGAAATAAAACAGTGGTAGCTTTATTTATTTATTATTTGTAGCTCTTGAAATGGCTCTTAATTGAGTCTGCTGGTTGACTCTGGAGGACATAGGTTGCAGAAACTCACTGGGTGACTTCAACGTGCATATCTTTCCTGACAGGAAGAGTGGCCAAGCTATTCATTTTCCTTCCCCGGAGGGAATGAGGGCAGAAGACATCTGTGAAGAAGCAACACATCTGTAGGAGATCAAAGATAGCAGACAGGACCAAATGGGAGAGCCAGTTTCTTGTCAGTTGGGATTATGTACTCTGGGGTCCCACATGGCAGAGTGGTGTCCCGTTTGCTCAAAGCTGGCGACCCAACATGACCTTGTGATGTTGGCCTCTCCACATGCGCAGGGAAATGGGATTAAAACAGCAGAGATCTGGAGCTGTGTTTCCCAAAGGGAGTCATGCCCCAGCTCACTCCTCTCGCCTCAGCTGTCTTGCTGCGGGTTAGTAGATTATGACACTCGGTTCAGAAACTGGGAGGAGGCTCTTTGCAAGGGCCCTGGGGAGGGCCTGCCCAGAGTGGACTTCATCACAAGCTCGATGCCCCAGAGGTTCTCACAGAAAAATGAGAATAAAAATACTTGTTTAATTCTCCCTCACAAGGCTTTTGTGTAGGTTTAGAGGAGATTGTAGATGAGAAAGGCTTGAACATAAGTATGAACTATTGCAAAAGGAGGGGTGGTGGTGGTGGTGGTGGTGGAAGGGAGAATGGGAGAAATAACACTGCTCCAAGAAGTTAAAGAAATTGTATCTGACGCCTCACTACAAAATCCTGGGCAGATCACCAACCTCTCTGAGCCTCAGTTTAAATGGCTACTGAGAAGCAGCAGCTAAGAAATGAGAGCTCTGATGGGCATGTGGCGACTGGGGTTCTGCTCCAGGGTTCCGTTATCTGTGGGGCAGTGTGATTTTCTTGTCCTAATTTGTAGAGGAAACTTTCAGACACATTATCTCATTTGATTGTTGGTATTGCAAGTATTGTTATTCCTACTGTACCAACAGAAAAACAGGCTCAGAGAAAGTTATAAGAACATCAAAGTGAGGACAAAGTTATAAGAGCCTCAAAGTGAGGACATCTGGGTTCTAGATCCGGCTCTGACACTAAATTGCTGGGATCTTGGGCAAATCACTTATGCTCTCTGAATCTGGAAAGTGATGGAGATGATCTCCAAAGTTCCTTCTGGTTGTGAAATTCTGGAATCAATGCTTTGCTATCTGCTCCAAGCCCCACTGTGAGTAAGTAAGTGGCAAGGCTAGAACGCTAGAATGAGAAACCAGGTCCTTTGCCTAACGTCTAGTGCTCTTCAAATTCCTGCTTTTGCACTTTTCTACCTGGAAGAAAGGAATCACCCTCGGAGATCCTCTCTCCTATCTTGGTACCATGTGATTTGCTTGGCCTATTTTGTAGCAAAAGTTCAATCCTGGTTTCTACCATGAAAGAAATCAGATTAGACAGCTCAATTCTTCCATGAAACTCAGATAATTAGAGTGTCTTTTTATTGCTAGAAACGATTAGGGGAGAGAAAACATCCTTATTACTCTGATGGTAGAATCCAGAACATTGGTCCTGCAGTCCACTTATCCTCTTTATAAGCACCTAAAAAGCACATATGCCCATAGGTGCTGGGTCCAGAACTATTGCTTGGGATTCTGGAGCCCAGGGAAAATTCATTTTGGGGAAGTGAGTGGTTGCAGAAGATGGTTGAGTAGCAATTTAGCAGATAAATAAGCCAAATGGTGAGGTAGTAGAGGTTTAGACCCCTCATTGCAGAAGGCAAGCTCTCAGGGGGAGGACACAGGGACCTGCAGGAAACCCCAAAGGAAGACTCTGGGGCTCTAATCTGAGATGAAGTGCACCAACTAAATGTTGGCACCCTGTAACAAAGTACCATCACCCCACCCTAGTTACAACTCTGGCAATCTGAGCATTTTAAAGAATTCAACAGATTGTGTTCATCAAGAACTAACATCTATAGGGAGATCACACTGATGTATCCAAAGGTATTAAGGTGACTGAAGGAGTACAGATCAAACAAAGAAATGAAATACAAAAGATAAAACACCTTCCACAGTTTATAGAATTCTTAGGGTGAATTCATTTTGTGTGTTACTGTAAGAATGGGTGGGGAAGGGCCAGGAGAGGGAAAGGGTGGGAGTTCTGTATTTACACAGGGTGTGGCCAGGGGAAATGGCCCCCTCTCTGTATCCCAGCACTCTCTTCTGTAGGGATCGGCTAAAAAAAATAAAAATAAAAAATAACCACAGTTTCGAGTTCAAATTGCTGGTTTGCAGTTCAGGCTTGTTTTGCAGAATTGCTGAAAATATAAAGGTCTAGAATGAGACTGTTCCCTATGCTCATGCTCTCTCCCTCATGAGTCCTGTCTTTCCCACACATCTTATTCTTTCATTGTACCTTCCCCTCTGGTGGCAGCTTTGCCCTCTCCATCCCACCTTCTTGCCCAAATAGTTTTGCCAGCCTCAAATTGAGAATTCACACAAAAAGTGCTTCTGGCGTTAAACTGGCAATTTCAATTTGAAATAGGGTTTTCAAGCTCATAGTTTCACGGGTACAATTCAGGATCATCATGCCATTGCTGGAGTGGGCCAAGAGAATCCTATAAAAATGTAATAAGTGAGAATAAAAGACCATGTTTAACAATGCTTGGATGCAATCCAGTTTGTAACAGAATCACCTTTCTCCAGGAACCCCTTAATGATGTTCGAAGGAAAGTGTAATCAATCTGAGAAGAAAATGTTGTTGATGAGACAATCCATTTGGCACGTGCTCTCAGTGAAACAGGCTTAGAGCTTTGTCTTAGGTATTTGGTGCTGACAAAGAATGAGGCTAGAGGACCCCGAAAGTGCACTGTTTATTCCTGCCTGAGGCCAGAACCTACCTTGAGGATGTGGACAGGGAGTTCATGACATTTTGATTTTGTAACTACATGCTTTGACAGTGAGCGAATGTGTCTTAAAAAAACCCATCCCAAACCTAGCATGTCAAAGCTTATTCAATTCAGCAAACATTTATTAAATGCCTGTATGAGTAAGGCAGTTTTCTAGACTCTGAGTTGACAAGCACAAAAATAGATGAGTCCCTGCCTTCAAAAGATGGTTATGGGGGCAACTAGGTGGCATGGTGGATAAAGTACCAGCCCTGGATTCAGGAGGACCTGAGTTCAAATCCAGCCTCAGACACTTGACACTTACTAGCTATGTGACCCTGGGCAAGTCACTTATCCTTCATTGCCCCACCAAAAAAAACCCCCAAACCCCAAAAACCAAGACAAATAAAAAGATGGTTGTGTTCTACTAGGGGAATACAATATTCACACAGATAAGTAAATTATTCACAAGATAAAAAAGAAAGTACTTTGGGGGGGGGGGTGAGGAGGAGGACCAACCACTGGTGAAATCAGGACAGGCCTCATGTGGGAGGTGACTACATCAGGATGTCATATCTGTCGCTGACCCTTGATAGGAATTTGGGATTCCAAGTGTTAGAACTTAGGAGTTTGGTTCTTCAAAGGAACACCACCTTCATTCAGGCCCTCATCATCTTTCACCTAAACTATTTTGACAGCCTTCTAACCGTTCTCCCTCCTCAAGTCTCTCTCTCACCCCTCCAATTCATCTTCCATGTAGTTGTCAAGGTGATTTTTCTAAACTATGGGTCCCTCCATATAACCTCCCTCCTCAATAAATTCCAGTGACTCTGTTACTGCTAGGATAAAATAGAAACACATCTGTTTGGCATTTAAAGTTCTTCACAATCTGGACCCTTCCTATCTTCTCCCACATCACTCCTCTCTATGCCCTTTACGGATCAGACGCACTGGCCGACTATCTGTTCTTCACACACTGTTCACACATCTCCCATCTCTGCACTGACTGTCCTGCCTACCTGAGATGCTCTTACTTCTCATTTCCACCTTTCAGAATACTTAACTTCTTCATCTGCCATCTTTTGAAAGAGACCTTTCCCAACTCCCCCAGGTACTAGTGCCTTGCTCTCTGAGATAACCCCTTACCTAACTCTGTAGACATTTTGTCTGTCCATGTGTATGTGTTGTTTCCCCCATTCAAATGTACGCTTCCTGAGAGGGACAGCTAGGTGGTGCAGTGGATAGAGCACTGGCCCTAAAGGTGAAAAGATCTGAGTTCAAACACTTACTAGCTGTATGACCCTGGGCAAGTCACTTAATTCCAATTACCTTAAATAAAACATCCAGAGCCATTTCAAGTCATCCTAATGTATATCTTGTCACTGAACCTAGATGGCTCTGGAAGAGAGAGTGAGGTTGGTGACTTTGCACAGCCCTCCCTCGCTTAAATCCAATTCATTGCAAGTCATGCCATCGCCTGATGTCCTAGTCCTCTTCAAGAATGAAGGCAAACAAGGGGCAGCTAGATGGCGCAGTGGATAGAGCACCGGCCCTGGAGTCAGGAGTACGTGAGTTCAAATCTGGCCTCAGACACTTAACACTTACTAGCTGTGTGACCCTGGGCAAGTCACTTAACCCCAATTGCCTCACTAAAAAAACAAACAAAAAAAAAAACAAGAATGAAGGCAAACAACAAAAACAAGCCTCCTGAAAACAATGACTGGTTTTGCTTTTTCTACCTGTCCCCAGGGATTGGCACATAGTAGTCACTTAATAAATGCTTGCCAATTTACTGATTGAAACTAGTCCTCTTGGGAGACTGAATATTTACTCAGATGATACTGTCTTGGTTCAAACCATTTAGGGAATTCCCCTCATGCAGTTTCCTTTCCCAACTGTAGTAAGTAGCACATTGAACTCCAGTGAGTTCAAATGGAAGTACAGACATTTTTGGAAATATCTTCAACCTTCAATAGTGGCAAATCTCTATCCTTCAATAGTAAATTTTTTCAGAAGGAATCCCATCATTGAGATCCAAGTCTGGTAAAAAAAGGGAGGGAGGATTGAGTAAAGCTGGTCAATATCATTTTTTGCTCAAAATCAAATTGTGGCTATTAAGTAATCAAACTAGTTTTCTTATTTAGTTTTCCCTGAGGAAAATTCTTAAAAGGAGAGTTTAAAAAATATTTTAAGCAATGACATCAGTGCTGGAACAAGTGTACAACCTGTCCAAATGGTTATTTTGAAGTACAACATTCATTTGGATGTACAAGTTTTGGCGTGTTTATTTAAAATACAGTTATTCCTTCCACATCATGGCAGTGAGGGACATGGTGCCCCTGTGATCTGGAAAATCCCTGTAAAATTTTTTAGCCCTCCCTTTGTATCAGAGAAATCTGAAATTTTTCTTTTTCTTTTATGGGGTGTTTACAGTTCTTTATTATAAAATTTGGGTTAAGTATTTGGTCATAGGCTATATGCAGGTCAATGTTAAGTAAAAATACTTTTTCTATGTCATCTGCTGGTTTCACATGTCATCTCAGGCTCCCACAAAACTCCCCCCAAATTCCCATTTAATTTCTTATGCTGACCCATAATATATCAAAGTTTTGATGGGGAAAGTCAGGATGTAGAAGGGAAAGCTGTATTCTCATCACAGCCATATTTCATTGTAAGAAGACAACTCAACCCCATTCTTCCCCTTCCCTCCCCCATCCTTATTTTCCTCATCTTTATTTTTTATCTTATTGATCTTTTTGGTTTTATATCATAGTTACTTCCTGATATAATGCCCCTCATAGAACCATCCCTTGAAGTAAAGAAAAAAAAATGAAACAAGGGCAACCAACGGAGTGCTAATGTATGCAATATTGCATCCCTGTAGTCTCCTGCCTCTCTACTGGGGCAGCTAGGTGGTACAAGTGGATAAAGCACTGGCCATGAAGTTAGGAGGACCTTAGTTCAAATCTCACCTCAGACATTTAATAGCTGTGTGACCCTGGGCAAGTCACTTAACCCCAATTGCCTTAAACATCCGGGGTCGTCTCTAGTTGTCCTGATCTATATCTTGCCACTGGACCCAGGTGGCTCTGGAGGAGAGAGTGAGGTTGGTGACCTTGCACAGCCCTCCCTCACTTAAATCCAGTTCAGTACAAGTCATGACATCACCCCTATGTCATGGTCCTCTTCGGGAACAAAGGATAAACAACCTATCTATTAAGGATTCAGTGGTATCCTGTTAAGTAAGGAAATGTATAATAAACACGGAGTTTTAAGAAGACCACATAGTGCAAAAGCTTCAAACTTGAGTTTATTGACTTGGAAACTAACTTGCCATTAGGTGGGCCTGGAGTCAGGAAGTCCTAAGTTCAAATCCAGCCTCAGACACTTACTGGCTGTATGACCCTGGGCAAGTCACTTACCCTCTCTCTCAGTAAAATGAGGATAATAATAGCACCTGTCTCCCTGGGTTCTTATAAGTATCAAATGAGATGATAATTATAAAGTGATAAGCAGTGTCTGGCACAGGGTAAGCCCTCTATAAATGTTAGCTATCAGCTATCATTTAAGTAGTTCACTTCACCTTGAGTTTTCTCATCATTAAAATGGGAGAGTAAAAGTCACTTTGCCAGAGTTAACTTTTATATTAAAAAATGTTTCAGAGCATTCTTCAGGAATACCAAGTCCCCTCTAAATGCTAAATATTTTTTAAATTAATAAAGTATTTTATTTTTTCCCATTACATGTAAAGATAGTTCTCAACTTTTGTTTATACAAGCTTTCCAATTTCATATTTTTCTCCCTCCCTCCCCTCCTTCCCCCCTCCTCTAGACAGCAGGTAATCTGATATAGGTTTATATATATATATATATATATATATATATACACACACATACATATGTATATACACATAATAACATTAATCCTATTTCTGAATTAGTCATGTTATAAGAGAAAAATCAGAGCAATGATGAAAAACCTCAAAATAGAAAAAACAACAGCACCAAAAACAAAAGAAATAGTATGGTTCATTCACTGTCTATACTCCACAGTTCTTTTCTTTTCTTGGATTTGGAGATCCTCTTCTGTCATGAGTTCCCTGGAACTCTTCTGTACCATTGCATTGGTGAGAAGAATATAGTCGATCACAGTAGATCAACACTCAGTGTTGATGATAAGGTGTACAATGTACTTCTGGTTCTGCTCATCTCACTCATCATCAGTAAATGCTAAATATTAATTACATTCTTTTTTTTTTGCAGGGCAATTGGGGTTAAGTGACTTGCCCAGGGTCACACAGCTAGTAAGTGTCAAGTGTCTGAGGCCAGATTTGAACTCAGGTCCTCCTGACTCCAGGGCCGGTGCTCTATCCACTGTGCCATCTAGCTGCCCCAAAGCTCCACCTCTCTTGATGCCACTTCTATAGACTTGCCTTCTGGTCATCTAAGATCACCCAATGCAGAGTCGGGGCTCTGCAGACTTGGCAAATGTTCCAAGACCCCACAAGTCACCGCAGCTTGCCTTGACTACACTTCATATGAAGGTTAAAAAATCTGTGTCCACACAAGCTAAATGTTGGTGTATCCTTACTGAATATCATTTCTGTGCTATGGGTAAGTCTGTTAAAATCCTATCTTGTTCTGGTTCCCATGAGCATCCCTGCTCCCTTTTTTATTGTTGTTGTTGTTCTTGCGGGACAATGAGGGTTAAGTGACTTGCCCAGGGTCACACAGCTAATAAGAGTCGAGTGTCAAGTGTCTGAGGTCGGATTTGAACTCAGGTCCTCCTGAATCCAGGGCTGGTGCTTTATCCACTGTACCACCTAGCTGCCCCCCCCCACTGTTCCCTTTTAGTCAGTAGAGTAAGTACTTTTATAAGGAGCCAGGATAAAGGGTCGATAGTAGGAAATAAGATTGCAAAGGGGAACCTGGAAGTCATGTACAAACTGTCCCTAATATCAAAGGAGCATGATTTAAAGATTACATCATATATTAACTAAAATTCACATCCTGGCAATATGGGCAAATCAGAGGAAACCATCTAGGCCTTGCTTTTCTAGGTTGGGTCGTATGAAATGTAAATTGCAGACAAATTCCAGACCTCCCCAGTTCCAGACCAGCAGAACATCAAAAAGGTGCTGATAACTTTGGGATGATGACTTGGAAGTTTTACTGATAACTTTGAGATGATTTGGATATGTTAGTGAACAATCCCAAGGTGGTCCAGATAGGAGTTGGTCTATTTCCCAAAAAAACCCTATAAAAATGAGACATCATGGGGGCAGCTAGGTGGTGCAGTGGATAAAGCACCAGCCCTGGATTCAGGAGGACCTGAGTTCAAATCCGGATCCAGACACTTAACACTTACTAGCTGTGTGACCCTGGGCAAGTCACTTAACCCCAATTGCCTCACCCCAAAAAAAAAAGAGAGAGACATCAGACTCTCTTGCCCCCTGACCTTCCATCTCCATTGGATCCATGCTACTTGAGTGCTTCCAACTTTAATCCACAGTCATATGAATTCTATTCTCTCCCTCCCCCTTCTCATCCTCTTTCCCACTCTGCCTGCCTTCCCCATCCCATTCCCTGCCACCCATTGCATGCCATTATTTGCCTCTGTACCATTTTCACCACTTGCCTCTTCCTTCATGTGTTTTTTGCCCCCATGCCCTCTGTGTTTACTTAAAGTTACGATTGCTACCCTGTTTCCTGCTGCCAGTCGTGGTCTTTCACGGCAAGTGCCCAAAGAATCAGGCACACCTGCCTCTATTTCATAATTTCATATATTAATTGTCAATTCAGTAAATAATACCCCTTTGTTAACTGTAAGATGATCTTGTCCTGACACTGGACCTGAACTAACATGGTACTGGCCTGAATCAGGCCAGTTAGATCCTGATCTGTTTGCAACTCTGGTGTGGACATGAGGGTTGGAGAGGAGGCTATAAGTTTGCGTGGAACTCAATCTCTGTGGCCCAGAAGGACTCACAGATGAAGGAGAGTGAATGGAGCAGCAGGATGGGTCAGGAGTCTAGCTTCCTTTTACATATCTTCTTGGCCCAGCACTAGATGGAGGAAAAGCAAACAGAATAAGACTGCAATTTCTTATTGATTATCCAATCAATGCCTTGGTTAGGCTCAATTTATAATTTCTTCTAATAAAATATAAAGACACATTTGATCTGCAGTATTTCCAAAGTGTCTTTAATCCAGTCACTCACAAGTCTGCACAGTTACATGGGCAGTATGAACCAGGGCTCTCTGGTAAGGAGGGGAGAAGGAGGATGAGGAAATTCACTCTAGGAAAAGCAAACAGGGAAGTTTCCCTTTTAGGTCTCAGGAGCATCACAGTTTCACCCCCCAAGGCAGGAGATAAATAATTCAAACTCCTAACAAAGGGGAGGGAGCTGTCACACTGGTTGAACACCTGGCTCAGTGGACCCTCCTCCAAAGGGGCTGTGCCTCTGAGGCATTCCTAACAGATGAATGAGCAGGCTCAACAAAGCAAGTTCACAGAAAAGGGTTAGGCTGCAATTATCCTCTTGCAAGGCGGCACCCAGGTGGAGAAAAAAAATATAGAGAGAAAAGAATTAAGAATAAAAGTGACTGACCTGATTTCTTCAGAGGTTGTCAGATTCTCTTAGAATCAAGTGTACATTAATGGTACCTGAATCTTTCCAAAAGCCTGGGACTACATGGGTGCTGATAACAACTCTTCCAGCTTTAGGGTATAGTCTTCTTGAGTTGTTGGGATGGAAAAAATGCACTGACTGCTAGGCAACCCTCGGAAGAGGCTCCTGAATTTAGCCAGGCTCATCCTAAGAGAATGGACAATCACCAAGCATTCACTTAAAGAACAGGTCCCTCCAGGGGCCCACATGACTTTGGACTCTCTTGCTACTTTTCAAAGGACTGTTTGAGGTCAACAGATATTTCAACCTCTGGCTTCAGGTCCTATTCAGTGTATTCTCTTAGAGACAAAACAAGACTTGATACATGAAATCATCAATAAGAGGCATTTCCTGTAATGAAAACAGGGTAACAAGGTTAATCAAGGACACTGAGATGAGCAACCACATTTGGGGCTCTCCCAACTAATTGTCTCCTGGAAACAATAGTCCATTCCCCATTTAATTCACCTCTGTATTCCAACCTTGCAAGAGTGGGCCACAGCCAGTCTAAAGCCGAGGCATGGGTCTTACATCTTGGAATTACCAGCCGTCTCCCTGTTAAGGCAGATTCCATCATATTTCAGCACAATAGCCGATCTTGAGAGCACTGGTTTCTTTACGGGGGCTCCAGGGGCATTATTCTCACTGAGCACCCAGATAACCCCCCTCTCAGGATGATGACTAATAACAACTGCTACTTCTGCCGTCTACACTAGCACCGGCTTGTAGATGTTCACAGTCTCTTACCTTTCTAGCAGTATGTTCAATTTCAAAAGACTTCCTTGCCCTCCTAGAACTTTTCCCATACCTCCTACCTTGAGAATCATTCATAGTACAAACTCATGTGCAGCCTTCTGGGAGCAGAGTTCTTTCTCTCAGACACCCCCCCCACCCCCGCAATGAATTTCTGATCAAACGTTTACTTGCACATAGAAATCTTTTCTAATATGATTGCTTCTGACAAAACTTGGGCCCCATTGGCATGGTTTTTGTTAGCTAAGGGTCACCTTTCTGCTACATATGAGGTGTTTCAGTAGGCTTTAGTGGAGGACATTAATGATACAAGAAAGAATGAATGAAAATGAAAGACACTTTTATGATCATGATCTATATAAATCTGGAGTTCAAACAATATTACCCTTAGAGAATAATTGTCGTCCTTTCCTGAGGGATAGAAGCAGTGTGCTGCCAAGGAAGGAACATTGACTATCAGAGGGTCTGGGTTCAAACCTGTTTGACCTTGGACAAATCACTTAATCTCCATGAGTTTCTGTTGCCTCATCTATAAAATGAGAGGGTTGAAGTCAATGGTAACTGAGGTTTCTTCCCTGACCTTTTTTTTGGCAGGGCAATGACGGTTAAGTGACTTGCCCAGGGTCACACAGCTAGTAAGTGTCAAATGTCGGAGGCTAGATTTGAACTCAGATCCTCCTGAATACAGGACCCATGCTTTATCCACTGTGCCATCTGGCTGCCCTTTTCTTACCCTTTTTGATATATGACCTTATGGCCCCATGATCTTCTCAAATTAGACTGACATCACAGCACAGTGCCTGTCACAAAATAAATGCTTAATAAATGCTTGTTGACTGGTTAATAATTTAGTCAGTTTAGATATCAGGAAACAAGAAACAGTGATCATTCCCCACCCTAACCTGGATGGGACAGAGCAACTTGGTCAAACAATACAATATTAGACCACTGGGCAATGCTTCTTGACAGAATAACTGTTTGGCTAGGGAAATGGAAGAAGAAAGAAGCAATGCATAATCCAGCATGTATTTATTGATTATCTTTTATGTACTTCTTATCTAGCTCTAAAATGCTTTCTATAGTGGATACAAATATAAAAGAACAACAAAATTCTCCTTTCACCTTACTACCTATTTCTGGGACCACTGAGAGAGTTGACTTCTCTTTGTCTGCCAAACGCTTCCTTTTCTAGAGTTGTGAAAAGCAGCCCAGAATTATTTGCATAACCCAATCCAATTTCCCCAGAGGAAGTGGAAAGCAAAGAGGTCAACGGAAAGCGAGTTGGAATACCTTTTAATCACCACCACCACCCCTCAAAGACTGAGTGGAAGGTGTTGACCAAGCAAGAGTTGAGGCTATTGGGAGACCTGTTTCATGAGAGCTAGATCTTGGAGATCTCATTGGCTGAGGACCAGTAACCAGAGAGGAGCAACTTGGAAGGGAGCTAGAATGAAAGAGAGAATGAAAGAAGAGAAAACTGCTGGGGAGTAATGACAAAAAGAGAGGATGGCAAAGGAACAATGTCACAGAGAGTAGAAAAAAGAGTAATTATTGTTAGAAAAGGAGGGCTATTATTGCGTTGTTTTTTGTGGTTTTTTTCCCCCATTTTCCCCCCAAGGCAATGAGGGTTAAGTGACTTGCCCAGGGTCACACAGCTAGTTAAGTGTCAAGTGTCTGAAGCTGGATTTGAACTCAGGTCCTTCTGAATCTAAGGCCATTGCTTTATCCACTGTACCACCTAGTTGCCTCCAAGGAGGGCTATTATTGAGGAGTAAACCTTAAATCCTTTCTCCTTACTGAGGCTCAACTCAAAGTAGTAGTATAAGTTACAAGGACTATAAAGATACCTGGAAAGAAACTAAAGGTCCATCCCAAAAGACTTTGGGTTTGTTATTGTTTGAGATGCTGGTTATTTCTGTGTCCTTCACTGTGAGAATAAAACTGTACTTTGAAGCCTTGTGAGTCTTAGTGCTTATTAGGTGAAGGGATGAGCATCCTTAGGGGAATACCAGGCACTAGAGATCCCAGCTTCCTCCAGATTGGGAGTAATGAGTCATACTAATGAGAAGTCTCCAGGGCCTTCATGTCTCGAGAAAGTTTCTGAAACAAGGGTTACCTCACAAGACATGGCTTCTCTCCTTAGAGCCTACACTTTCACTAAGGATATCCAACAAACCTATAGGAAATGACAAGAGAACACCATAGGACAACAAAGGGATTAGTAATTTGCTGAATTATGTTATTTTAAAAGTTAGGGTTGGTTTTAGGGGTGGTAAAAAGACAGCTTTTCGTAGCCAGAGGCATCTGCTCTCTTTCTACTCTTTTGGAAAAGTAAAGAATTGTCCACAGGTCACGAAGCATTTGCCCCAGAGCCCTCAAGTGTAGTTTAACTGAGGCCCTGGCCTAATAGTGCTTTGATTTGTAAGGTTCTACAACATAATATAAAACATCTCTCTTTGAAAGAAGCTTTCTACACTCATGGGTGATTTGATTTTGTTTCTTCTGATGCTTTGTTGTCCCTTCCCTTCTTTTTTGTGCTATATCACTGCTGCTGAGGGTTGTTGGTATCAATGATGTATCTCTTTACATAGACGGCTTGATTTTATAAATCTAATAAACAACAATCACCCAGCCAGGCCTTGAGAGGCACACAGACTGACTCAGACCTCAGGGGCCTCGTTGATGGAGGGGATTTCTGCAATCATGCTTCAGGGTACCATTTAGTTGCCTCTCAGAATTAATGGTTTTCAGTTGCTACCAGGGATAAACTCAGGTATCTTGACAGCCTGACTCAACAAAAGTGGTGATCTTAGGTAATACAGTCACTCCTTAGGTGCCTCTGTTGGAACTCAACAGAGAAATTAGAAGCTGCTTTGCTACTTCTTTCTCCTGACCCAGAGGCAAAAAGGAGAAACCACTGGGTAG
This sequence comes from Dromiciops gliroides, assembly GCF_019393635.1. Lineage (NCBI taxonomy): Eukaryota > Metazoa > Chordata > Mammalia > Microbiotheria > Microbiotheriidae > Dromiciops > Dromiciops gliroides. The sequence continues at coordinate 188,464,569 of NC_057866.1, read as the reverse complement.
CTCGAAGTGTTCAGGGTGGCCTCTACATAGGAGCAACTTCTTCATGTAATCAGTGACATCGGATTGTCAATAGCCCCTAAATGGGGGCTATTTTTTAAAAAAATTAAAAAAAAAAAGTGTTTGAGATTTAAAGTGAGAAGCCCTGGATTTAAATCCCAGCACTCTCCCCTTCCTATCTGTGTGACCTTGGATAAGGTCTGGGACTGTTATAAGACTCATTTTTCTCATCTGTAAAATGAGAGTTCTAGACTAGGTGATTCCAAAAGTTCCTTTTCAGCTGCTAATCTATGATCCTTTGATCTTATGAACCCTTACTCTTCTTGCCCCTTTCCCCCTCTTTTCTTTTCTTCCCTCCTCCTAAATCATATCAGTTTTAAATCTGGATTTAATGTGAAACTGTGGGTTTAAAAAAATTCCAATTGATGTTTTATTTTTGTTTTTAAAATCACATTAATTTCCAAATTCGTTCATTTACATCACAAGAGCCCTCCCTTGTAACAAAGATTTTAAAAGGTAGTTCATCAAAACCACTAAGAACATCAGCATATATGACAGTAAATGTGTGTATGTATATATGTAATATTCCGTCCCCATAGTCCCCCACCTCTGAAATGAATGAAAGGAAGTTAATTTTCTCAGCTCTTCTTCTGAGCCAAATTTGGTTATTATAATTACACAGCTTAACCCCCAGCTGCTGGTTCTACATTTTGACTTTATTACTAGCTAATATTGGCAGAGGCTCATCTTGGAATGATTACAATTTTCTGTACCCTCTATGAGCAAGATAAAACCAGGGAGAAATAGTATTGCTTTAATTTTGTAAGGTTCTGGATTTCATTTGATACTGACTCAATCATAGACTTTACAAGCCCTCTGGCCTCTCAGCAGTTTAACTAATCCAAACCTGGCTTTCAGTTTTACCAGCAATTTTGATACCTTATACAGATCCTGTGAAGGAAAGATACTGTAACAGTGAATTATAATTATGAGACACCTTCAAATAATACTCTTTGGGTTTGCCATTCATAAGTCCTCGTTCTCTTTTCATTATTTCATTTAATAATGAATTTTTGATCCTGCAAGCTCTACTCCCCACTTGGGTTGCTACTCACAGGTGTGCATAAATGGTGGCTGGACATGGGGGGTGGGAGAGACAAGAAACACAAAGAGAACTGGAGTATGACCCTGAATCATGCCTATTTCCTTTTCATTTAACTACTAATCAATGACTATTTATTAAGTACTTACTATGTGCCAGGCACTGTGCTAAGCACTGAATGAGCATTAACCTCATCTAGTGCTAAGGAATCCATTTCATACACATTATAGGATTTCAGCATCTGATTCAATGCAATGTATCAAGTACTTATTAACTCTCTGCTTCATGCCAAGCATTGTACTGGTTCAGCGGAAGGAGAGAGGGAGTAAAAGACATGGCTCCTGCCCTCATGAAACTTATAAGGTAGTGGGGGAATATGACATTACACAATAAAAGGTGCAAAGTACTACGTGAGAGCCAAAGGAGAGAAAAAGAATTACCGACTGGAGAATCAGAGAAGGTTGCTGGAGCAGGTGGTGTTTGAACCAGGTTTTCTAGTAACTCTGCCAACTGCATGTCTTTGGACAAATCACTTTGCTTCTCTGTGACTCATTTTCCATGTGTGTCAAATGAGGGAGTTGGATTAGATGGCTCTGGAGGGCTCCTCCAGGTTTAAAATCCTACAATCATTAAGATTCAAAATGGAGGCAAGGAAGAGGCACTGCAGGCAAAGGCAAGGAAATGAAGAAAGTCACAGTGGAAGAAATCATGGGGAACAGCGAAAAATTCAACCTGACCAGACCATACGGCCTGTGCAGGAGACTATTATGGGGTAAGGCTGAAAAAGAGAAGTCAGTGACCAATTGTGGAAAGCCTTGAATGGCAATACTAAAAGTATTACAGGTTGTCGGTAGATGATTTCAAAATACTACGGCTTGGCTGATTGGGTCAGGTGTCTCTGTGATAATCAAAGGTATACTGGAGCCAGTCTATAACAGCTACAGGACTGTTAACATTTCAGTGTGAGCATTACACCTCAGAAACTGGCAAACACAGCAGATCAGGGTTTCATTTACTGTTTTGTTAATTGTCTAGACTTAAGAAAGGGATAGAGAAAATGTTGATTAAACTTCAAAGTGGGTCATTCATTTTCAGAGATCCAGTTGAACATTTACCAACATATCCCCTTCTTGCTGCTAAGTAGCTAATGCTGAGATAGTTGCGTGAACTTGTGTGTGTGTGTGTGTGTGTGTGTGTGTGTGTATGTGTGAGGCAATGAGGATTAAGTGACTTTCCCAGGGTCACAGAGCTAGTAAGTGTCAAGTGTTTGAGTCTGGATTTGAACTCAGGTCCTCCTGAATCCAGGGCCGGTGCTTTATCTACTGTGCCACCAAGCTGCCCCACGTGATCTTTTTTATACTACTAAAAGATCATGGAGCAGCTAGGTGGCACAGTGGATAAAGTACCAGCCCTGGATTCAGGAGGACCTGAGTTCAAATCTGGCATCAGACACTTGACATTTACTAGCTGTGTGACCCTGGGCAAGTCCCTTAACCCTCATTGCCTCACCCCAAAAAAAACAAATTTGATATTCTTCAGAAGTTACCTTTTTCCCCAGGGAGAGGGGTCAGACATTTCAGAAATCTTTATATTCAGTGAAGATTTCCTCATGAATGATCCTCTTCCATCTTCCACATTCTCTTTGATTGGGTGACACTAGCCTCCTTGCTCTTCCTCATACATGATGCTCTATCTCCCAACTCAGAGTATTTTAATTGACTGTATCCATACCTGAAATTTTCTTCCCCCTCATCTCTGCCTCTGGGCTTCCCTGAAGTCCTAGTTAAAGTTCCACTTTTGCAAGAAGTCTTTCCCAGTCCCCCTTAATACTAGTGCCTTCCCTCTGAGATTATCCCCAATTTATGCTGCATGTATCTTGTTTATCCATAGTTGTTTGCATGTTGTCTCTCCATTAGACTGAGTTCCTTGAGATCAGGGACTCCCCCTTCCCTTTCTTTGTATGCCCAGCACTTAACATAGTGCCTGGCATATACTAGGTGTTTAATAAATTATGGTTGACTGACTAATAAAGATGGGTATCATTGATGCTAGGCACTAGCTCTTAAATAGTGCTTTTGGGATTACAAAGTACTTTTTTCATCACAACCCTGTGAGGCAGATGTGGCAAATATAGTTAACCCCATTAGTAGATGAGGAAACTGACATTCTCAATGGAGGAGTGACTTGTCAATAGTCCCGCTACTAGTAAATGTCAGAGGTAGAATTCAAACTCAGATCTCTTGATTTCAAGTATAACATTCAAACATAGGTGTCAAATATGTTGCTTCCTCCAGGCTTTGGCCAAAATGAATGGACTGGTCATGTAGTAGGCTTATTGCGAATAGATACAACTTTTCAGGGAAAGGAGGAGAGAGCCCAATGACTCTTAGAAGCATGCCTATTAGGAAAGTATGTTGAATGTAGGGTCCTTGAAGGACAGGGACAATTTTGGTTTTGTCTTTGTATTTCTAACCTTTAGCATACTGCCTGTCAGTTGAACGGATGGATGGATGGACAGATGAAGGTAGAGACAAACAGGAAAAGAATAGGTATTTACAGTTAGAGAAACCAAAACCCACCAGGTAACAATTTCCCCAAGGCCATATTGGGAGCTAGTGACAGAAAAAAACATGGCAGCCCTAAACTCTACAAATAAAAGACCTCAAAACTCCTTATTAAGTTACAATACTGTGCCACAGATACCAGGCCAGAGAGCTAAAGGTGTGAGCTGTGAGCTGTGAGCTGTGAGCAGAGTTTTCAAAAATCTTAGCTCATTGATTTGGGCACTGAGGAGAATAATCATTCCACTTATCTCCCAGAATGAAACTGAGAATTTCAGTCCTTGGGGTAATGGAGCAGACTCGAGGAGGTCTGGTTTCACTGGCATGCCAGGAGCTGAATGTTATATTTTGCTCATTCCAGGAAGTCCCGACATCTTCAAGGGGCCAATTTGATCAGCTCCATCCACGCAGCCTGTCTTAATGATGGGGAAAAAAGGCACCACTGGTCCTGCAAAGCAGCTCGTGCTGGTGGGGGGAAGAACAACAGGCACAGGAAGGAAAAACTGAGAGACTCTGAAACAGCTTCTGACTGTGCATTGGAGGGGGGGGAGGGAGAGCTGCCCATCAACTGTCTGCTAGGGCTGGCGTCAAGGTGGTTGGCAGGAGAAGATAATCCACAGGAGCTGGCAGGCATTGTCCTCGGGAGCCGTGTGATCTGACAGATACAGGCACAACTCTGGCTGGGGAACAAAAAGGAGACCAGAAGAAATGAAGCCCCAAGAAAAAAGAATTGGGTTTTTCCCAGGTCTGAGCTAAGTTGCTGGGTTGGAGGCCCACAGAAGCCTTTCATGGGAAATAGGTGGAAATGGTTGCTGTGTTCTGGAGTGGATGGAGTGTGAACGATACGCTGACTATTTTCAAAAGCTTAAAAGTCAGCAGCAGATTTGCTGCAGTCTGTTGAAAAATACTTTATCCAAGAGGATTTGGATTGGGGTTCAGGCTCAGAGGAAATACCAACTTTTTCTCTTATCATGATTGCCTCTCCTTGTGGGAACTGAAAGCTCTTACTTAGATCCCTACATACACATTTCTGTGAAGGAGGATAAACTGTGGATTTGAGGAAATCCTCCCTAAAACTCTGATTCACTGCAATATTGCTGTCCCTGCAATTCCGGCAATGTGGATGTGATCAGCGTGGCCTGTGTTTCTTAAACCATGGACCTTCTTGGGTAGGGGTGGGGGCCATAGGGGGATGAGGGAAAGTATGAATTTAAACCAGGAGTGGAGGGTGCTTCTCTTCTTTAGGTTATGAGAAATGATCCAACCTACATTGAAGAGCATAGAGTTGTAATTCGGAATTATTCGAGAATAGTGACTAAGTAGTACAGAATCTTTGATCCAGTGATAAAATTACAGGAGATGTTCCCCCACCCCCAAAGAGGCCAGAAACAGAAAGAAAAGTCAAATATATAAATACCATAGTATCAATAGCTAAATAACCTGGGATCTGAATGTAATGGAATATCATGGCTTCTTAAGAAATTCTGATAATGGGAAATACAGAGAAGTGTGGGAAAGCTTTATGAAGTGATGCAGAGTGAAATGAGGAGAACCAGAGTTAATATGTACAATGAGTACAATATTATAATCAAATAACATGAGTTATTATTTGACATAAGTCCAAGCACAAGAGGATAATATCATAACAATAATTAATTAAACATGAACATGAAAAGGGAAGTCAGACTAAGTAACTATAATACATCATCTTGATCTTTCAGAATAGATAATGAAAGTGATTTTCCTCCTCTTGGAAGAGAAGTGGGAGACTACAGGTGCAGAATTTTGCATATGTTGTCAGACAGTCTCCATGTTGATTTTACTTTTAAATTTCTTTTGCTTTTAAAAGCAGTAATTTCTTGTTGTATGCTCCTCCCCATCCTGAGAAATCCAACATGCAATGGTTTGGACTGGCAATGTCCCAGATGTCTGGCTGTACTCCATACCTGAACTGCGCTCTCTTCTCATTTACACGCACTACCATCTCTTGCAGTTGAGGGGAAGAATATGGAAGGAAGCAGGAATTGATTCAGTCTACTTTATATTCCTCTCCATAAGAGGGAACTGAGCTCACTGGCCTTGGCACTTTAGCAGTGACTCCTGAGTTTTGCATGTGACTTCAAAATCATCACTCTAGGCCATGACTTACTATATGGAGCAAGGAATTGATGCCTTCTTTGATCACCCTTTGATATGATCCATAGTAGCCCTTTGACTATGGGGAGAAGAGTTAGTTAAGCCCTTGTCCCCTGACTTGATCTAGCCTCAGAATCTTAGCAGTCCTTGACTTACGTCGAACTTTGAATATTTGCTTCTAATAGAAAGGTGAGCAGGAATGATCCCAGGTCTGCAGGACTACAGAGGGCATTGTCTTTTGTGTCTATTGATAACTTGGGATAGATGTATCCTCTGACTGTACATGAGACTAAAATACCAACAATCAGCCTCTTCCCAGCAGTTTCCAGGAAAATGCTTGTATTAGAACTTGAGTAACATCTTTGAGAATACCTACTAACTCTCTACACCATACATCAGCTGAGTCATATTTCCTAGCCTTTTCTCTTCATGACAATCAAAAATAAAAATACCTTACACACATTATATATTGAGTCTCACAATAACCCTATAAGGTAAGTGATTATTATAATTATGGATTATTATTATCCCCATTTTACATAAGAGGAAACTGAGGCATAGAGAGGTTGCGATTATCCTGTGCTCTCAATTGAACTTCAAAACAACTCTATAATCAAAACAACCCTATGAAGTTAGTACAATGGATGTTATTATTCTTGTTTGACAGAAGAGAAAACTGAGGTTCAGGTTGTGACTTGCCTAAGGTTGCACAGCTAGGTAATAGCAGGGGTTGGATTTGAATCCACATCTTTCTGGTTGCAAGTCCAGCACTCTAGCAACTATGCCAAGCTGTTTTTCCCATAAACTAGTTACTAAATTCTATAACTTGGAGTCAGTGTGGAGTAGAAGATAGAAAACCATCCCTGAAGTCATAAAGACCGGATTTCAAGTGCCTCCTTTGACACATTCTATCTGTTTTGGCAGAGCTGGACAAGTCACTTAATGTTTTAGTATTCAAGGCAGCTCTCCACAACTATAAGTTGCAGAGGAAGTACCACCTTGCATTTGTTTGTTTGTTTTCAGAATTTTTTTTATTTTTTAATATATTTTGTTTTTCCCCAATTACATGTTAAAACAATTTTAAACTTTTTACAAAAACTTTTTCCCCCTTGTAGGGCAATGAGGGTTAAGTGACTTGCTCAGGGTCACACAGCTAGTAAGTGTCTAGTGTCTGAGGCTGGATTTGAACTCAGGTCCTTCTGATCCAGTGCTCTATCCAGTGCACCACCTAGCTGCCCCCTAAAAAACTTTTTAATTCCAAATTCTATCCCTCCCTCCCTTTCTCCCACTCTTTGCCACTCCCTGAGATGGTAAGCAATGAGATAGAGGTTAGACATGTGCAATCATGTAAAACAGTTCCACATTAGTCATTTTGTATAAGAAGACTCAAAAGAAAAAGAAGGAAAGAAAGAAAATGAACAAGCTTCAGTCTGTATTAAAACAGCATCAGTTCTTTCTCTGAAGTGGATAGTATGCATCATCATTAGTCTTTGGGATTATCTTGGATCATTGTATTGTTGAGAATAGCTAAGTAATTCATATTTCTTCATCATACAATATTGTCGTCACTGTGCACAAAGTTCTCCCGATTCTGCTCACTTCACTTTGCATCAGTTCATTTAAGTCTTTCCAGGTGTCTCTAAAAATCATCCTGCTTGTTATTTCTTATAGAACAATAATATTCCACCACAATCATATACCACAGCTTGTTTACCCATTCTCCACTTGATGGGCACCTTCTCCAAATTCTTAGTTACCACAAAAATAGCTGCTATAAATATTTTTGTACAAATAGGTCCTTCCCCCCGCCCCCCGCCTTTTTTGGATGTCTTTGGGATATAGACCTAGCAGTAGTATTACTGGATCAAAGGGTATGCACAGTTCTATAGCTCTTTGGGCATACTTCCATATTGTTCTCCAGAATGGTTGGATCAGTTCACAACTTCACCAACAGTTCATTTGTGTCCCTGTTTTCCCACATCCCCTCCAACATCCATCATTTTCCTTTTTTTTTTTTGGTCATATTAGCCAATCTGATAGATGTGAAATAGTATCTCAGAGTTGTTTTAATTTACATTTCTCTAATCAATAGTGATTTAGAGAATTTTTTCATATGACTATAGATAGATTTGACTTCTTTATCTGAAAACTGCCTCTTCATGTCCTTTGACATTAGAAAATGACTTGTATTTTTCTTGGATTTGGAGATCCTCTTCTATCATGAGTTCCCTGGAACTCTTCTGTACCATTGCATTGGTGAGAAGAATATAGTCCATCACAGTAGGTCAACACTCAATGCTGATGATACTGTGTACAATGTTCTTCTGGTTCTGCTCATCTCACTCATCATCAGCTCACATAAGACCCTCCAGGTTTCTCTGAACTCTTCCTGCTCATCATTTCTTACAGCACAATAGTATTCCATTGTATTCATATACCACAACTTGTCCAGCCATTCCCCAATTGATGGGCACCCCCTCAACTTCCAATTCCTTGCTACCACGTAAAGAGCAGCTATAAATATTTTTGTACATGTGGGTCCCTTTCCCCCTTCCATGATTTCTTTGGGCAAAAGACCTAAAAGTGGAATTTCTGGGTCAAAGGGTATGCACAGCTTTATTGCCCTTTGGGCATAATTCCAAATTGCTCTCCAGAATGGTTGGATCAGTTCACAGCTCCACCAACAATGCATTAGTGTTCCAATTTTCCCACAGCCTCTCCAACATTTATTATCTTCCTTTTTTATGACTTGTATTTTTATAAATTTGATTCAGTTGTCTATATATTTGAGAAATAACAGCTTGCATTTGTAATTGGGGTTTCCTCATGGGCTGGTGAAATCACAGGTCCAATTCTTTTCCTTAATTCCATAAGCAAAGTAGTAAGCATAATCAAAAAGGCAACCTCAGACATTAGGTATCCTGAGTCCATCATTTAGAATAGGATTTCAGCTTTGGCCAGTTGAGCCTCTTAACTCATTGCAGCTTTGGATTAACCAGAGCTGATTAATTTACAAATGTTTCTTTCCCACATTGTTACAGGAATCTAGGTAGTACAGTAAATATAACACTGGGCCTAGAGTCAGGAATATCTGAATTCATATTCAGCCTCAGACATTTAGTAGCTATGTGACCCTGGGCAAGTCACTTACCTCTGCTGCCCCAGTTTCCTCTTCTGTAAACTAAGGATGATAATAATAGTACCAACTTCCCAGGGTTGTTGTGAGAATCAAATGAGATAGTATTTGTAAAGTACTTAGCACAGTGTATGGCACATAGTTGTTGTTGTTTGTCCTTCATTCTCAAAGAGGACCATGACATAGAGGTGATGTCATGACTTGCAGTGAATTGGATTTAAGTGAGGGAGGGCTGTGCAAGGTCACCAGTCTCACTCTCTCCTCCAGAGCCATCTGGGTCCAGTGGAAAATTGGAGATGGCCCTGGATGCTTAAGGCAACTGGGATTAAGTGACTTGTCCCAGGTCAAACAGCTGGTAAGTGTCTGAGGTGAGATTTGAACTCAGGTCCTCTTGACTCTAGGGCCAGCATTCTATCCATAGTAGGCGCTTGTTTCCTTCCTTCCTTCCCTTGAATCTTACTATTATTTCCTAGTTATCCCAGTTAATTCCTATACTTAAAGTGATTCTGAGGAAGTCCCTGTCCCAAATTTCTCCATTAGTCTATCATATGATTAGAGGCATAGCTACCATCCAAGCCAGTCACATTCCCTGTCAGATATGGGATAGCAAAGCCCAAAGGGAGTCTAAGAAATTAAGCCAGGAAATAAGAAAAAATACATAGAAGAATCGAAGGAAATATGGGAAAACATAAATGAAGCGATACAGAGTAAAGAGAACAGAACCAAAACAATAATATCTATAATGACTCCAACTATGTAAGCAAAGACATCAAGGGCAACAAAACCTAGGACAAATGCAATGGACACAGATGGCTCCCTCCAGTAGAATATGTTTCCTGAAGGCAAGGACTGTTTCCCTTTTGTCATCATGTTAAATGATGCTTGGGGCAGCTAGGTAGTGTAGTGGATAGTGATCTGAGTTCAAATCTGATCTCAGACACTTACTAGCTGTGTGGCCCTGGGTAAATATTTGCCTCAGTTCCTCATTTGTAAAATGGGAGAAGGAAATGACAAACCACTCCAGTATCTTTGCCAAGAAAACCCCATGGACAAACATGGAGTCACAAAGAATTGGACACAATGGAATAATACCAACTCTAATGCCTACCATAGTATCTGCTGCATGATATTTTGTTGTTCAGTTGTTTTCGGTTCCATCAAACTCTTTATGACCCCATTTGGGGTTTTCTTGGCAAAGATACTGGCATGGTTTGACATTTCCTTCTTCAGCTCATTTTACAGATGAGAAAACTGAGGCAAACAGGATTAATGATAGGTGCATAATACATGCTTGTTAAATTGAACCAATTTTAATTGGTGCCTTGATAAAATAAAGCACACATTCTTTCTTTTTTAACTAATAAAGTTAAATTACCAAAAAAAGGTAAGTTACAAAAGTATACTAGTTGCATGTACAATGAGTCCCAATCTTTCTTATAGACTCTTTTGCTTAATGGAAATATCCTTTTTTTTTTTTTTTGGTTTGGAATATCCATTTGTTTGGAAATATCCTTTGCTAGTGGTTTATGTATTTATTTAGATTTGTCTACTGTGTCATAATAGAAGTAATCAATTTGTTTATAAAAAGAGAGAGAGATTAAGTCAGAAGTCACAGACGGCATATGGTAACCAAAGGATCTGGCAATCCAGTAAGAGACATTTTGAATGTATTGTATAAACCCTAAAATTTTTATAACACTGCATTTATAAATAATATCTCTTTTAACAACTGTCTATACTTTCAGGACACAGTGTAGTATAGTTGAAGGAATACCAGATTTGGAGTCAGGAACTAGATTTGAACCTTGCTTTTGCTACTTACTACATGTGTAACCTTGGGTAAATCATTTAATTTGGGGGGAGGGGCTCAGTTTCCACACTAGTAAAATAAAAGTGTTGAACCAGATGACATACATTTAGCTCTAATTCTATGATCAATCAATTAATCAATGTTTATTAAGTGCCTACTCTATGACAGGTACTCAGCTTAGTGTTGTATCTTTTAATCTGCTTGTTGAAGATCAGTTCTTCAGTTTACTGAGCATACTACACATGCATCTTAGATTTAAATATGGAAAACAGAAAAGGCAACAAAGACTATTTTCTTGAGTTGCAGTCTTGAATTCCAGCCACCACTAGACACCTAAAACTCAATATGTCTAAAACTGAATTCATCATCTTTCCCTGACTCCATTACCCTGACTAGTTCTTTTCAGAAAGAGGAATGTTACCATTTTCTCAGCCAGCTAGATTCAAAGCCCTGGATTCATCTTTTGACTTCCTTCTCTTTGATCTCCATATCTAGGCTTCCCAATCATATATCGAGCCCCAATATCTCTCCTGAATTCTAGTTCTACATCTCCAACTGCCTTCTGGGTATATCAATCAATCAATGAGTATTTATTAAGTACCTCTATGCTAGGCGCTATGCTAGAATGCAAACACCAAGACTATCTACCTGGATAGCCCACTGGCATCTCAAAAATCAACAAGTCCAAGATAAACATCATTAATTTGTTCTCTAAACCTACCCTTCCCTCCATATTTCCCTATTTATGTTGAGGGACACAATAATCCTTCCAGTCACTTTGATTCATAACTTTAGAGCCCACACCAACTCTTTCTTGTCTGTACTCCTTCAATACCCAATCATCTATCAAGGCTTGCCAATTCTACCTCCAGAACATCTCTCATATCCCTCCTCTCTTACCTGGATTAATAATAGCTCCTATTTATACAGCATTAAAGAGATTATAGATATTTAATATATAATAAATATATAATATATTTATATGCCAGAGAAGTCTGACTTCTATTTGCTGTTTCCAGCATTTCATTTCACTTCCATTCACAGTCTATACCCTCGCTGAATTGGCCTACTAGCTGCTCCCAAAATTTAAAATTCCAATCTCCCACCTCCCACCTTTGTACCAGGGTTTCTCATGGCATGCATTTCTACCTCACCCCTGCCTCTCAGACTCTTTGATTTCTTTTAAGGTGCACCTCAGGTGCCACCATATACACCAAGCCTTCCGTGATTCCCTGCTTGGTGTTAGTACTCTATATCTCCTCAAATTACCTTGTATCTACTTGTTTGTGTACATGTTACATCTCTCCCAGGAGATTGTGAGCTTCTTGAAGGCTGGAACTATTTAATTTTTGCTGTGAATTGGCAGCCCCTGGCAGAGAGCCTTGCACATAGTAGGCACTTCATAAATGCTTGTTGAATTGAATGATCACTGAGTCCTATTAGTCCTTCCTTTGAAATCTTGCTCTAATTCATCTATCTCTTCTTTTCCACTCACTGCCATCACCCTAGTTCAGGTTATTATTACTCCCCTTCTGGATACTGAGAGGTAGATAGGATAATGAGTAGTGAACCAGTCCTGCTTCGGACACCTACTAGCTACATGAGTCTTAGCGTCCATATTCTGGATAACTCTCTAAGATTTTATGTTGCTGAGAAGGGACCAGCCTGCAATGGTGGAGAGAGTTTCTTTATCTGGGAGTCCCTCTATACCAAAGGGTTTTCTCTTCCTTTTCAGCTTTTCCCAAGCCACATTCTATTGATCTGTCCTCTGCCCTTATCACATTCTAGGTCATATTATGCTAATTTGTTTTTATGTGATAGTCATAAGATTTAGAGCTAGAAGGGACCTTATTCAGGCCCCTTAATTTTACTGATGAAGAAACTGAGGTCAAAGAAAATTAAAGGATGTGTCTGAGGTAAAAACTGGTCAATAGCAGAGCAGGGATTTGAACCCAGGTCTTCCAACTCTAAATACTTTGGCTCCTTCTGTTCTCTCAGCCTGGAATATCCTCTTCCTCATCTATAGAAATCTCACCCATCTTTTGAGATTATATTTAAATGCCACCATTTGCATGAAGCTTTCACTGAAGGCAGGCCTTCTATCTTATACGGGTTCCCATTTCTGCCACAGAGTGTAGCATGGTCCCTTTGTCATGTACCAAATAGATATTTATCAAATAAACCAAATAATTAAATAAGTAAGTAAAAATCAAAATTAGGGAGAAAACCCCTACTATCTACCTTCTCCCCACCTGTTTCACACATAGAAACAATACCAAAGATACCCTTGCATTTAGGGAGGGAGCTAGAAAACCTGCTATCTGCTAGTTAATAAAGAATAAAATAGCTCTTTCTTGAAATTTTTTTCTCGAAATAACTTAGTTATGTTCTCATGTATGACAATTATTTAGAGATTTGGGAGTTAATTTTATCCTATCATTTCATCAAATTAAACTTAGAACCAGCCTAACACTGAATCCCATGCAGAGCCATAGCTAGGGATTTGGGTACCCTAGAGAAATTCAATTTGGGAATGTGGTGGTGACATTGAGGTTGGAGAGAGAAAAGACCCTTATGGAAGAAGGTGGCATCTGGAAGATGGGTGGGATTATTCTTGTGCCACCTCATAGTACAGGGCCCATGACATGCACTAGGGAGTAAGGTTTTCCTAAAATATTAACACCATGGATCAAAGTCCCAGTTGCCCTACCTTAGTTATGGTTCTGTAACCATCCATGTGTTAAGGCAATCATTTCAAAGAAAGAGCTTTTGGCCAAATACCTCTCATTGGTATAAATGTAATAAAGGGATACACAAATGCTAAATTTTTTTTTCCCAAGACACTTGAAAAAAATGAATGCTCTTCTCTACTCCATTCCCAGGAAGTAGGCTAGTAACCTTAGTTTAATCCATGGCTATAATGGAGCATAAAACCCAAGTGATTACATGGCGCCTTTAGAAATCACCTTTCTTCACCCATTCCTAGATAGCCCACTATAGCTTAACATTCACCTCTTTCCTGAAGGGACAGGGGTATAATTTCCATACATTTCCAACAATGCTATGTCCCTGTTGTCTGTTTTTCAGTTTCACCCCCCCCACACACAAAGCGGTTTTCTCCCCTTACATAAGGCAATGCAGCTTTTATTTAAGATTTAACTTTTTGGTGACCCTCCACAAATATTGGCAGAAATTCTCGGAAAAGATGACATTGTAATTGGTCTTTTGGGGAAGATCCATTGTGGGATAAGATTTCACACTATTCATTTTTCCAGATGGGTCTTGGTCTCCAGAGTGGTCATTCCAGGACCTTTTCTCAGCACCGAATTCAGTCCAAGAAATAAAAATAGTAGCTTAGGACCTGATTGCCTCACAAAAGGCTTCTCAATCTTGGTGCGCAGTGGGAAGAGGTGCAGCTGGGAAAGAGGATGAAATTCCAATGCCTACAGTGACAGGAGAAAAACTGCTGCTCTCTCTCTGTAAAGGGGAGAATGAGGGAACAGAGAACACTGTCCTGAAGAGTCTGGGGTGGGAGGTAATAGAAAGAGGGAAGAGATCTCCATCAAATGCAGTATCTGCTAGTTTACATGGTCTGAGTGGCAAGAAGTCAGAGCCTTACACAGCAACATGCCCTCCATAATCCAGTCAATAAGTGGCTGATTAGTCATGTATCTTAGCTTTAGCACCCATCGGAGCCAGTTCACTCCATGGGTTAGGATGATGTAGTAATGAAGACATGGCTCTGGGATTGAACATTATTACCCTGGCCAGTTAACCCTGAACTATTCTGTGACTACAGACTGTACACTGACCTGATTGGCCTGTCATATCACAGGTGGATGCCTAATGTTACCTTAGGGATGAGAGAGTGGATACAGACATGTAAATCCATCACTTTACCTGCATTATATGTGGTTCTGTGGCATTATTCTAATCAAAGGCACACATTTACTTAGGAAGAACAACAATATACATTTTCTTTGATTCTTTAAAAAAAACAACTAAATACAAATTTTATTTACACTTTTTTGACATCACTCTCATTTTCCAGTGTTGGCTCCCCACCACCATGTTGCCCCCTCCCTCCACTCCTGCCCCATCTCACTTCTGTCAATATGGTTGCACAGAACAAACCAGCAAACCACTGGCCATGTCCGACAATGCTGAAAGCAGCATATCCCTTGTGCACCTGGAGCTAGATTGTTAACTTTTCAGTGTGTGAGATTTAAAATTGGATACAAGAGCATTAAACTCCCCTTTAACCTTTCCCTTATATATCTCCCATACCAGTAAGTGAAAGAAGCCTCTGAGCTTCAGTTAGAGCTTTTATTGTTTGGGAATTACTTAGCCAACAAAACAAGGTGATGTTGATTAGAGAGATAGGAAAGTAGAAATACAAATAAGTAGTCTTAGATCCAAGCTTAGTCTATATTCCATATAGAACTCAGCAAAAACCCAAGGCCACCTCTGAGGTTGAGAACCGTGTCAAGCACGTGCTCTTACGGAGGACCAGGCCGAGTCGAACCTGAGTCAGTGTCTGTGTGTGCAGAGCAAGCCAGTGGGCGAGGAGAGCGAAAAAGAGTGCTCACTTCCATTCTCTCCTTGCCTTTTAAGCTCGCACCCCGGAAGCAGAGTGCTTAGCAGATGCACTGGCGGTTCATCACAGTCTCCTCCCCGAAAGGGTGGTCCTTCAAAAACTGGCGTCTTTCAGTTATCCTAACCAACTTGTTAAAAGCTTTCACTTTTTACCACAAGTGTGAGCATTTACATCTGGGAAATAGGCAAATGCTACAAATCAGGGCTTGATTTATGGTTTTGTTGATCAACTAGGCTTAAGAAAGTAATACATAACATTTAAGTAGTGAAGATTAAAATTAAAAGTGAAGTTTTTGTATATTTTGTTTGACAGAAAGCTGGAGGTTAATAATTACTAGGACACTCCTGGCCTCATTCCACTACTATAGTCTACTACCACTCTGCTGAAAGTAGGTGGTGGGGAGGCATTCTTTTCCATATGGAATCTCTCTCCCAAATATTAGAACTTTTTCTCCAGGATAAACTAGTGTTAGCATCATTTTAAGCTAACTAATCTTAGAAACCTGCTGAAACATCCCATTTATGATGTAAGTGAAGTAACAAGAAGAGCCTATGAAAAGAGCCTAGGGGGCGGCTAGGTGGCGCAGTGGATTAAGCACCGGCCCTGGATTCAGGAGTACCTGAGTTCAAATCTGGCCTCAGACACTTGACACTTACTAGCTGTGTGACCCTGGGCAAGTCACTTAACCCCCATTGCCCCGCAAAAAAAAAAAAGAAAAAAGAGCCTAGATTTATACTGAGATTCAATATGGGAAAATGAAGGTTCCTGGAAAAATGGCTTCCATTTAACATGTAAATATTAAGTTCCCACTTAAGTGCTAGACATTACTAGACAATGTAGATACAAAGACGAGGTGCCAAAGTGAATGGATTGCTAGTCTTTGAGTTGGGAAGAACCGAGTTGAAATTGTACTTTAGACACTTATTAACTATATGACCCTGAAGAAGTCACTTAACTTTCTTAGCCTCAATTTCCTTATCAATAAAATGGGGGAGGGGACCTTTCAGCCCCTAAGGTTCTTTCTGTAAAGGTGCTAAAATTTTAGCTAGTCTGTCCAAAATATCTAATGAGTGGTCGCCAATAAATTATAAGTTTTAGCAAGAGTTAGACTTTTAAGCATTTATTAAGGAGAATAAGAATTTGGTAAAGAGGGAGAAAAAAGGCCTAGATTCCTCTAACTATTAAAGGGAGAGAGCATTCCTAGCTCCACTCTCTGCCAGAGTCCACACAAAAGAGAGCGAGTTAGAGTGCCAGCCTCCCCCTTCTTCCTCCCACAAGCAAACGTCACTTCCTGACACCAAAGAAAAGACGCATGGTCTTGCCCTCAGAGACCTTCTCCTCATGGTGGAGCTTTCCTACAGTAAGTCTCCAGCAGGTGGCGTCATTCCAATCATTATACTTCTATCTCTAAAATGAATGATTTATGATCCATAAACAGTCCCCTCCCCCAAAGAGTTTATATTCTTTTGGGGGAAATAATTTTTATTCAGTTTTTTCCATCTTTTTCTTTCTTTCTTTCTTTCTTTCTTTCTTTCTTTCTTTTTTTTGGTAGGGCAATGAGGGTTAAGTGACTTGCCCAAGGTCACACAGCGAGTAAGTGTCAAGTGTCTGAGGCCAAATTTGAACTCAGGTCCTCCTGAATCCAGGGCCAGTGCTTTATCCATTGCACCACTTAGCTGCCCCCTCTTTCAGTCATTTTTAACTCTGTGGTCTTGTTTAGGGTTTTCTTGGCAAAGATAATGGAACAGTTTGCCATTTCCTTCTCCAGCTCTGAACAGATGAAGAAACAGAGACAAACAGGGTTAAGTGACTTGCCCAGGATTACACAGCTAATAAGTGTCTAAGACTGAATTTGAACTCAAGAAGATGAGTCTCCTTGATTCCAAGCCCAGTGTTCTCTATTGTGCCACCTAGCTGCCCTGGGGGAAATAATATCTATATAGAAAACAAAGTTTTTATGCATATATACATATATACATATATACACACATACACATATAAATATGTATATATAGTATACTCACATATATACATGTGTATGTATATATTCTTAGATAGAGATATGTATATATATATAGTAATTTTGGGGGAAGGCCTAATCCTTCATTCCTTATTCCTAGACACAGCGTGTAGTGGGGCTGGAAAGGGGTTATTGGAGGATATCACACTGCTTCCCTGTGCTTGATATAATATTGAGACAGGATCTTGATGCAATGGTGCCCTTTTGTAATCTGTTTGGTTAGCTGCTCTAGCAGATTTGACCATCCCAGTGCTAAAACCGACAAGGAGAAAATTCAACTCTCCTTTGTTTTTCAAGTCACACATGAATTAGCGATTGCTTGGCAGCTAGTTAAAATTCATAATATTGCCATTGTCAGGACTCAGCAGCTGTGGAGACCATGCTGATGTAAGTGTGCTGTCCCTGTTCCTCCCTTCCTGGCTCCCAGCTATCTCACTAACTAGCTACATTTTTATGTTTCCTGCTGGTGCCAACCTTATCATTTATAGAGGTGGAGTAGGGGTGGATAAGGGAAATCACTCAATGAATCTCCCTACCCTTTTGAAGGCTCATTGTCAGAAACAGTAAATGGGGTTCTTTCCTATTGCTACCAGTGAAAACCGTCTCCAATGGAAATATCTACATTGGCAGAGACCAGAAGAGCTGCTCAGCTTCTAGCAGCTACCCTTTTGCAAGAGACGCAATTAAGCAAAACATATTATGAAAGGGCTCCTTTGCACTAAGATCCTGTCTTAATATTATATTGTCTACAGAATAAAATAAAATATGATATGATATAACATAATATTATGTAATATGAACATATATAGAATATATGTTATATGTAATATTTTTATTATGTTGTATTGTTCCTTTGCAGAAGACAAATTTATAAGCAGTAGAATGTCCTCTCCAGAATAAAAGAGCCGGGGGCAGCTAGATGGCACAGTGGTTAAAGCGCCGACCTTGGATTCAGGAGTACCTGGGTTCAGGTCCGGCCTCAGACACTTGACACTTACTAGCTGTGTGACTCTGGGCAAGTCACTTAACCCCCATTGCCTGCCAAAAAAACCAAAAACCAAAAACCAAAACAAAACAGAATAAAAGAGCCATCAATTAATGTGAATTTGATAATATTCAATTGTGTGAGAGCATAAATCTCTAGGCCAAGGGTCTCAAATACCTGGCCCTTGGACAACATTCCTCAGTGTAACCCAAACAAGATTAAAATGTAATCAGCAAACATTTAACAAAAAATAAATAAAAATAAAACAGGGGGCAGCTAGATGGCGCAGTGGTTAAAGCACCGGCCCTGGATTCAGGAGGACCAGAGTTCAAATCTGTCCTCAGACACTTGACACTTACTAGCTGTGTGACTCTGGGCAAGTCACTTAACCCCCAATGCCTAAAAAAAAAAAAATATATATATATATATATATATAAAACAGAACATAGATAATGTCAATATGTGGTTTTCCTAGTCAATATGCGGCCTGTAGGAATCCTTTTATATGGTTTAGTGGCTCCAGTTTCTACTTGAGTTTTACATCATTGGTCTAGACATTTAGAAATAGAAGGCTATTCCATCCATCTCTGTATATTCATTTACAGTTCCCTTACTAGCGACAGTCTCTGTAAGGATGAGAATAAGTCATCATTTGTGTCACTGAGTGCTATGAGAGCCTCGCTTTACATCAGCATGGGATTCATAAGCAGGAGAACCCCACACCTGCGGACCATCTGACAATGGTATTCAGCCCTTCCTCAGCTCAGCAGGACATCATAAAGCACAGGTCTGGGGGAAGCAATTCTCCGCTTGAGCTGTGTCTTAGTGCTGTTGGCAGCTGGAGGCTGAAACTTTTTTTTTCCTCCTTGTCTTTGAGAAGTGACATGATGGTGAAGCAGAGACCGCTGCTGTGCTTGCTAAACAATAACTCAGGAACGCAGATAGTCCTTGCCCTTTACAAGGAATGAGGTCTGGGAAATGGGATGGGAAGCCTCCCCACCCTGTGTCAGTCAACCTCGAAGAGATTTCCCCCCAAGGTTTATGTGATCTTTTTTTTTCCTGACCCATAGGTCAAAGCCTAGTTCCTTATGAATTTTAACTAGCTGCCAAGTAATTGCTAATTCATCCATGACTTTGGCATAAAATTTTTTTAAAAAACCCCAACAACTCGCTAGGGAAAACAAACCTTACATGAGAACAGTCCCATGGCTGCTGAAGGCTTGACAAAGGGATTTGTAAATAAATATACAGTTTTTCTGGGGCAAGTTCCCTTCCAGAGTTTTCCATTCCAAAAAGAGATTGAAAAATAGCAGGATTTACTTAAGTTTATAAATCTTTTCTGCTGATGAGAAGGCAGCATTGCTACTGAAAAAAACCCCAATGAAACAACACCCCCTCCCCCCACCTCCCCACCCTGACCATGTTAAAACAGGCCAGGCCTACTTTCATAATTTAGGCTCATAAATATAGAGCTGAAAGGGACCCAAGAGATTCTTTGGTCCCCTTATTTTATAGATGGGGAAACAGATCCAGAAAGGTGAAAAAACACGAGTGAATTCTCATCAGTGTTAAGTAGCAGAGCTGTGATTCAAACCTGAGCCTTTGTCTCTGTGTCCTGAGCTTTTTTCATTACTGCCTCAACTAGGTCACAAGGCAAAGTGGAGTGAGCAGAGATTCTGAGGGGACGAGGCATTAGAATTCTATTATAAGGTTTGCTTTTGATAGATTGCTGTGTACTGTGGATATGCATGTACTTTTGAAATGTACATGTGTTGGGAGTAGCTAGGTGGTACAATGGATAAAGCACAGGCCCTGGATTCAGGAGGACCTGAGTTCAAATCTAGCCTCAGACACTTGACACTTACTAGCTGTGTGACCCTGGGCAAGTCACTTAACCCTCATTGCCCCGCCCCCCCCCGAAAAGAAATGTACATGTATTATACCCTATATGTAGCTAGGATGTTATGGAGTATATATATATATATATATATATATATGTGTGTGTGTACGTGTGTGTGTGTGTATGTATAAACACACACACTATAGTGTATAGTATATAACTGTAGCATCCTTCCAGGTGATACTCTGTATTGCATGTACTGTTAATGTGTACTTGTTTTATTTCAGTTTTAATGGTACCAAAGGTTGGTTACCTAAAGGGTCAGGAAAATCACCCTTGTTGTTTTAAAGCACTGATATCAGTTTGGTTACAAGTTTTGGACTTGCTCCAGATGGCCTTTGCAGGGGACTGCAAAGTTTCAGTGCAGGGGAGAAATATAACCCCAGTTCCAATGGGACTCTCTCTTCATTTGTGGAAGATCAGTGGCCTGTGTGAAGGGCAGCGTGAGGTTGGTGAGAATGGGAGAGAGGAGAGCTCTTCAGTCATCTTAAGTTCTCTGAGTCTCTTTAGGCTCTGCAGTCACTTTTGGAACTTATGGCTTTCAGTTGCAAGAGAGAAGATGGAAGATGTCAACCTCACTTCTGGTTGCTGGAAGAAAAATCTCTGGGAAGATGCTGACATGAGAGGAGTTGGCAGCCTCCATTATGACCCTTTTCCCAGTTTGCTACAGTAGAGACTTCAGGGAATTCTCTCTTGGGTGAGATCTAGGACTCTGGGTTGAGCTGAGTTACCTTGTTTTCAATGGGAGAGTTTTTTGCTTTGTATTGTCTGGTATATATTCTCCTGTGTATACTTTCTCTGATTTCTGTTTGCTATTGAACTGGTTAAATAGATTTCTTTGATATTTGAAAAAAAAAAAAAGAAAAGAAAGAAAAGGAGAGGAAGGAAAAAAAAGAAAGAAAAGGAAAAGGAAAAATGAACGTGAAGAGTGATTTAAAGAAACAAAACCCTTAACTTTGTTTTGCAACAATAAGGAGAGAAAGTGAGGTCAAACAGGGGTGATAGATGAAGAGCTTCGGGCCATTTCCTAGGGCCAGTGACTGCGGTTTTGATGAGCCTGCTTTGAATCTTTTTGTTGTTGTTGTTCTCTCCAGCTTCATTTTCCCCCTGACTCTACTTACTCTCACTTTACTTGTTTTTCCTTTCTTTTAGAACAGGGGTTCTTAACCTGGGGTTCACAGACACGTTCCCCCAAAAGGTTGACAGATTTCAGGAGAGGGTTCAGGAACTTCAATGGGGAAAAATTACATCTTAATTTTCACTAACAGCTAACTGAACTTTAACATTTCCTTCAATTAGTTAAAAACATTATTCTCAGAAGGAGCCCATAGGCTTCATCAAACTGCCAAAGGAGTCTATGGATCGAAAAGAAAGCTAAACATATATGTTTTAGATCATTCCCATTACATATTTAGCATAGGATCCCAATCACTTATTTTTTAGAATAATGTTATTTTGTAGTTTAATCAAAAAATCTAGAGCTTCACAGAGCCATAACTCCCAATTCTGCCATCTTCCACAAAACTACCATAAAGGGTATGTAAAGTAGAAGAGATACCTAGGACCTTGGGGTGTGACTAAGGTTGTGATGGTAAATGTTTAAAAACTGGCTCCCTGAAAAACAAGCCGTGCATGGGACATACTTATAAATTTAATCTGCATTATTCAAATTCCCTTCATTACCCTTTTAAATCTACACAATCAACAGAATAATAAATCAAGCCCTGATTTGTAGTGTTTGCCTATTTCTGAGGTGTAAATGGTCACAATGAACATTAAAGAATTGGTTCTCCTGAGCTAGTTTGATCTGGTTCCAGCATATTCTGAGCAGAGGTGAGTAAAGACAATCTCTGTGTGTGTGTGTGTGTGTGTGTGTGTGTGTGTGTGTGTCTCTCTCTCTCTTGGGCAATGAGGGTTAAGTGACTTGCCCAGGGTCACACAACTAGTAAGTGTCAAGTGTCTGAGACTGGATTTGAACTCAGGTCCTCCTGAATCCAGGGCTGGTACTTTATCCACTGCACCATCTAGCTGCTCCCAAGACAATCTCTTGATCAGGGACCCTGGTCCTTGTGAGTAGAGCACCAGGACACTGTAGGGCTACTTCTAAAGAGACCATACTGAGGGAGGGAATAAGGTGGGGAAAAAGTAGGAACAGCTCTCCTGAGGTGCAGCTATTGGTAGGAAAGATGCAATTTTGTACCTTTCTCTTTTGACTAATTATTCTTGTTAACAGGAAGCTAAATTCAAATGTTTATACATACTAAAAAATTAGAATATTTAAAAAATTATTATTATTACATTTATTATTATTTTGCAGGGCAATGAGAGTTAAGTGACTTGTCCAGGGTCACACAGCTAGTAAGTATCAAGTGTCTGAGGATGGATTTGACCTCAGGTCTGACTGAATCCAGGGCTGGTGCTTTATTCACCGTGCCACCTAGCTTCCCTCAAGAAATTCATATCTTGAGAGCACTCTGTAAATTCTGGAATTTCAGGGAAAATCCCAAATTGCCCTGCCCTAGTTACAGTAGCTCTGGAAATTCCTTGTAGATTGTTGCACACAAAGATACACAGAAGAACATGCTTTCAGTCTTATGAAACTGTTAAGCTATTAAGCAAAGGAAGTGCCCAGGACCACGCTAGCGTGACAATCTAGGATGTTAGTTTGCAATAACATTCTGCTTTTCTGAGAGTTCTACAGAGCACGTCAAGTTTAAGTCTGCGTTCTAATAAATTCTTGGCGAAGCTCATGGAGGGGTGGATGCGTGACTCCTCTAGTGCTGCAGTATTTGCCCAACCATGGCAACCAGATTATCACTTTCACACATTTTGCATGCCAATCAGAGCCTTGGTTGGAATGAACACCTTTCCATATACCTTGCCTGTGAATGGAATCTGCTTTCTCATACAAACTAGGAAAGCTAAATTGCGAATAGTCTCCACAGGGACCAGATTTGTGTTGAAAAATTCTCAGTGATAGCAATAAAGTTTAGGCTTAGCCAAAGATCCCATATTTAACCCTAAACATAAAACTTCCATGTCTGTAGGAGGTCAAACACATATTTGGGGGAACAAACAGGTGTTTAGGACTACGGACATTAAATATTTAATGAGAGAACTAGATATGCCCTTAAAATTTCTTTCTTTTTTTTTTTTTTCTAACAGGTGGTTTAAAAGCAGCACAAGCTCTGATTCAATTCTTCCATCTCTGAGGCATTCAGACCCTGTGCATAACTCTCTGGCTCCTCCTGAAGTAGAGCCCTTCCCTTCATTCCTTTTCTAAGCTCCTTTCCTCTTGGATCAGAGCATCAGACTGTTATTCTTGTTTCTAGCTTCTTTTTCTAATGTAGAATCAATGTGGATCAGGCTTAAGGTACAATGCTAGTTATCTGTCAGAACGAATCATTCCCAGTGGCCACAGGAGGTATTTGGAAGCAAATGCAAAATTACAGAAGTTCTTGCCTTATGTTGTTTTTATGGGACCAAGCCAACAGCCTGTGGCTGGTTAGCTTAGTCAGTTGGAGCCCTGGGCTAAGAAAGCCAACGTGATGGATGCCATCTCTAAGTAGGCCAATAAGAAAGTTTTTCTCTGTTCTTGTGTAATGGCATGAATACTGGACTTGAAATTGAGAGAAAACTGGGTTTGAAGGCTGTCTCTGGAACTTACTAGCTATATAAACATGGCAAATCATTCAACCTCCCTAAATCTCAGTTTTCTCATCTGCAAAAATGACACTAACAATGTCTATAGATGTGATGTGGCATAAGGGATAATAAGCTGACCTTGGGTGGGGTAAGATCTGGATTCAAGTCCCAGCTTAGGCATACATGGTCAAGACAAGTCACTTAATTTCTTAGTGTCTCAGGCAGTGAAGACTATAAGTTACAAATGAATTACTGATCTGCTTAATACCAGTGAAATCACAGGTTCTATGTATTGTATTTTGTGATATGTTAAGCTATGTTATATTGTTATAGATTATATTGTTATATTATATATTATATTGTTAATTACATTGTTATATTATGTTATTTTATATCATACTATACTGTTATGTTATACTATGTTTTGTACTATATTATGTTATATTGGGTTGTTATACTATACTATGATACTAAATTATATTATGTTATATTGTGTTATACTATACTATGCTATGTTGTTAATATTACTTATGTTATATTGTGTTATGTTATACTATTTCATGTTATTCTCTATTATGTTATACTATGTCATGTTATGTCACATTAATTTTATATTTTATGTGTGTGATACCTACCTCACAAGATTGATATAAGGATCAAATGAGGAAAAGTATGTAAGGCACTTTGTAAACTTTTAAGGATAAATCGGCTATTACTAGTATTCCTTCTTTTCTTGATTACAGACTACATGCCTAAACCTGGCCATCTCTGATTCAAATAAATCCTTTTAGTTGAAGGGGCAGGGGAGTAGAATGGGAAATTTTGAGGAATTAGTTCCCACCTATCATCACTTATAATAGATATCTAGGTAGATAAAACATTTATTAAGCACTTACTATGGGCCAGGCACAGTGCTAAGCATGGAGGAAGAAAAAAACAGCCTCTCATATATAATGTTGATGAAAGACACAGACTGCTTTGAGGACCAGATAGAGAACTGCCCCTCAGAGGAATGTACTGAGAGGGCCCATTTAAAGACAGAGCAATGACTGAGGTGCCTATGGGTAGAAGGCATTGTAGTTTATCTATTCATTTGCATGTAACTGTTTTTAGAGTTTTGAAGTTTAGAACTGGCAGAATTGCAAATCAAATTATTTCTTGGGGAATATGAGAATATTATACAAGGACAGTGTGTTCAAACCTGACAGAAATATAGATGTTTTGAATTTTACCTCATAAGGTAAAGATGATGATTTGGAGGTTCTAGTTTGAGAAATTAGAAGCTGTTAAGAAGCCAATAAGAGAAACTTTGAGAAGAAGTTATAAAAAGAGATTAAAAAGAACAACAGGAGAGTAAGCTGAGTATAAGAATCCCCTTAGTCACTAGAAGTAAGGTACAGAATATGTAGATTTCCAGCTGAGAAAGTAATTTTTCAGCTGCTTTGATGGAACCTCCTGATTGGAAGAGAGGCACTACTTTGTTGATTGGCTGAAGAAAAGCTGGAGCAACTGCTGAACAGGGAAGAGATAAGAATCCAGCTGCTATCTGAAGAGATATTGAGGCTTATTGCTCTTTAATGTCATCTATAGTCTGAGAGAAAAATCTTTCATGGATGCGTCTGTTAACTCCTACTCTTCTCTCTTATTTGAGGGCAAGAAAGAAAGTGAAAGATGGACTCTATGTGTTTTGCTGTGTACTGTGATTTGCTGTAATAGGAGGCTTGGATCTGATTTAAACAAAGCAGAATTTCTTACTATTTGCAGATCTGGAACCTGGCAGCTTTTTGCCTCAAGGAAATTGCTTGTAACTGAAAAAAGCCTAACATGTTTTCTTAGCACCCTATTAAGGGTGGCTGTGTGCTAAAAGAGCTTGTCATATCTTGATTGGCTTGAGAGAAGACCATTTTTCTTAGGAGGAAATCATTGAAGACTAGAAAGGGAATAGCTAGCAGAGAAGTAATTTCATATGCTACAGATGTTAGTGATGAACCAAAGGATATGAAGGCCTGCAGTCCAGAATTGTTAATTGCCCTGGGAACATAGGTTTCCTTACTCATGTAGCTCCCTGCTAGGTTTCAATAAATGTATGCCTACTTTCCTTCAGGGACACTACATTTTGAGGTAGAAAAGTGTGACCCAGGTTAATGGAGAGCCTGTTATATTTTAATCATTATTTTGTCTTTTATTATGTAAATTTTAAAATTATTTTTGCTTTTGCCTTCTAGGGAATAAATGTTATGATTATTATTGATTTTACCTTATCATTAAGTAAATATTTTATGTTTAAGAGTGAATGGTCAGGGCAGCTAGATGGCGCAGTGAATAGAGCACTGGCCCTGGATTCAGGAGTACCTGAGTTCAAATCCGGCCTCAGACACTTAACACTTACTAGCTGTGTGACCCTGGGCAAGTCACTTAACCCCAATTGCCTTACTAAAAACAAAAAAACCCAAAAACAACAACAAAAAAAAAACCAAAGAGTGAATGGTGGTTGGAATTATGCCCAAAGGGCTATAAAGCTGTGCATACACTTTTGGGACTTTTTCCCAAAGAGATCATAAAAAAAGAAAAAGGACCCACATGTACAAAAATATTTATAGCTGCTCTTTTTGTGGTGGCAAGGAATTGGAAATTGAGGGGATGCCCATCAATTAGGGAATGTCTGAACAAGTTGTGGTATATGAATGTAATGGAATTCTATTGTTCTGTAAGAAACGATGAGCAGGAGGAGTTCAGAGAAACCTGGAAGGACTTGAATGAACTGATGATTAGTGAGATGAACAGAACCAGAAGAACATTGTACACAGTATCATCAACATTATGTGTTGATCAACTGTGATAGACTAGATTCTTCTCACCAATCCAACGGTACAAGAAAGCTCCAAAGGACTCATGATGGAAAAGGCTCTCCAAATCCAGAAAAAAAGGAACTGTGGAGTATGGATGCTGATTGGATCATACTATTTCTTTTGTTTTTGGTGCTGTTGGTTTTCTTTTTTGTTTTTTCTTTTTTACTCTGATTCTTCTAGTATAAACTCAAAACTCTATTTCTAATGCAGAAATGTGTTTCATATTATTGTAGAAATATAACTTAGATTACCTGCTGTCTAGGGGAGGAGGGGAGGGAGGGAGAAAATTTTGAAATTGGAAATCTTATATAAACAAATGTTGAAAACTATCTCTACATGTAACTGGGAAATAATAAAATACTTTTATTAAAAAAAAAAAAGAGTGAATGGTGGGAGCAGCTAGGTGGCGCAGTGGATAAAGCACTGGCCCTGGATTCAGGAGGGCCTAAATTCAAATCTGGCCTCAGACACTTGACACTTATTAGCTGCGTGACCCTGGGCAAGTCACTTAACCCTCATTGCCCCACCAAAAAAAAAAAAAAAAAGGAGTGAATGGTGTCCAACATCTCACACTATATATCAAGATAAGGTAAAAATGGATACATGATTTAGACATAAAGTGTGATATCATAAGCAAATTAAGAAAGGATGGAGACATTTACCTCTCAGATCTATGGAAAGGGAACAGCTTATGACCAAACAAGAGATAGAGGGGGTCACAGGAAGTAAAATGGATAATTTAAGTTTTTTGCACAAACAAAACCAAGTAGCCAAAATTAGAAGGAAAGCAAGAAACTGGGGAAACATTTTTTGAGATATCATTTTATACTTATTGTATTAGCTAAAATGATTGAAGGGGAAAGAAAAAAATTTTGGAGGGGATCTGGAAAAATTGGGACATTAATTCACTGTTGGTGGACTGTGAACTGATCCAAGCAGTTTGGAAAGCAATCTGGAATTGTCCCCCCAAAATTATTAAACTGCCTATACCCTTTTACCCAGCAATACCACTTACTAGATCTCTTTCCAAAGATGATTAGGGAAAAAGGAAAAGAACCTATATATTCTAAAATATTTATAGCAGCTCTCTTTGTGGTGGCAAAGAACTGAAAATTATGGGGATGCCCACCAAATGGGGAATGGCTAAACAAATTGTGGTATATGATTATGATGTGTAAAGAATTAATTGTTATTTGAGGTTTTTATGACCCCATCTTTTGGCTAGAATTAAAAAAAAAAACCTCAGCACATACACTGGCCTCTAGGGCTCCGCAAACAGTATGGTGCTCCACCCACTGGTTATAGCCCTCACTATGGTGCTGGCACCTCACGTCATCACCACTTGCTGACGCCTACATGGGCCTGGCAAAATTAGTGAGAGCAGTGATGTGACTTTCAGAGCGGCCAGCCAATTGGCTGGGGGCTGTGTGTGGTCAGCCTGGGGTCTGCTGGGAAGAAGGGAGGAGATTTGCCATTCTAACTTGAAGCTGGAAGGTGACAGGACGCTGCTGTGTATTCTTAGCTGATTCCTGGGCTTTGGTGTTGTTCAGGTTGTATCATTTCCCTTTCCCCATTTTATTTCCTTTCCCTTGATCCTACTGATCCTGTTTGTGTTTTTTAAGTTCATTCTTGTTAAATAAATCCTGCTCTGTTTTGAGGGAGGCTGTCTCCTTCCTTGCCCCAATATTGTGGCAAGCCACTTAGCTAACACTCCTCAATTAAAAATTGGTCCCCACAGGTGCAATACTACTGTGCTATAAGAAATGATGGGCTTGTTGACTGTAGAAAAACATGAATAGACTTGCACAAAATAATGAAGAGTGAAATGAACAGAACCAAGAGAACATTGTATACAGTAACAATATTATTGTTTTAAAAACAATTTTTAGTGACTAAGTCATTTTGACTATTATAAATACCCAAATTAACTACAAAGACCTATGAAGGAAGACAATATCTGCATCCTGAGAAAGAACTGATAAATAGAAGTATTTATAGTACGATTTTATATATCTCTATGTCTATAGATATATGCACATATTTGTGTCTAACAGTGGCCATCTCTAGGGTGGGGGAGGGAGAGAAAAAAGGAACAAAAAAAGAAAGTTACATGGTATCTTTATTTTATATTAAAAGGAATAGCAATTGTACATAACAGATTTTCAGTTTCATGTGCAATCATCTTTTTAATTCTACTTTTTATGGAAATGCTTGTGGTATTTCATAAAAAATAAAATGAATTTAAATTAAAAAAAAATTCTACAGCAAGTTTCTCTAATAAAAGTCTCATTTCTCAGTCAAATTTAAAATAAGAGCCACTCTCCAATTGATAAATGGTTAAAGAATATGAACAGGAAGGGGCAGCTAGATGGTGCAGTGGATAGAGCACAGGCCCTGGTGTCAGGAGTACCTGAGTTCAAATCCGGCCTCAGACACTTAACACTTACTAGCTGTGTGACCCTGGGCAGGTCACTTAACCCCAATTGCCTCACTTAAAAAAAAAAAAAAGAAAGAAAGAAAGAATATGAACAGGCAATTTTCAGAAGAAGAAATCTAAGCTATTAATTGTCATATTTTAAAATGCTCTAAATAACTATTGATTAGAGAAATGAAAATTAAAACAACTCTGAGGTACCACTTCACATCTATCACATTAGCTAACATGACAGAAAAGGGAAATGACAAATGCTGGAGGGGATGTCGAAAAGTAGGTACATTAATGCACTGTTAGTAAAGTTGTGAAGTGGTCCAGCCATTCTGTAGAACCATTTGAAACTATATCCAAAGGGCTATAAAACTGTGCATACCCTTTGACTCATCAATACCACTACTAGGTGTGTATTTTAAAGATAATTTTTTAAAAAGTAAAAGGACCAGGGGAAGCTAGGTGGCACAGCAGATAAAGTACTGGCTCTGGATTCAGGAGGACCTGAGTTCAAATCCAACCTCAGACACTTGACACTTACTAGTTGTGTGACCCTGGGCACTTAACCTTCATTGCCCCACTTAAAAAAAAAAAAAAGGTAAAAGGGCCTATATGTACAAAAATATTTATAGCAGTAGCTCTTTTTGTGATGGCAAAGAATTGGAAATTGAGGAGATGCCCATCAACTAAGAAATGACTGAACGAGTTATGGTATATGATCATGATGGAATACTATTATGCTATAAGAAATGATTAGTAGTATAGTTTCAGAACAACCTATTGTTTTTAGGATGTCTTAAGACTTATTAGAACTGATGCAAAGTGAAGTGAGCAGAACCAGGAGAACAGTGTACACAATAATAGCAATAATTATAACAATGATCAACTGTGAAAGAATTAGATACCCTAAGTCCAGTGATCTAAGATCATTCCAAAAGACTCACCATGAAAAATGCTACCCATATCCTGAGAGAGAACTGATGAACTCTAAGTGCAGACTGAAGCATACTTTTTACTTACTTTATTTTTCTTGCTTTTTAACATTTTTTTGCAACATGGCTAATATGGAAATATATTTTGCACAGCTTCACATGTATAATTGATATCATATTGCTTCTCTTTTCAATAGTGGAGGGAAAGGATAGTGGAAGAGAGAGAATTTGGATCCCCCAAATTTAAAAAAATGAATGTTAAAGTATATATATACACACATATATACATACATATATATATTTTTAAAGTGTTAATGGTGTCATGGTAACTGACTATGGAAATGGGAAGCTCATTGGTGGGACCTCTAGAGCTAGAGAGACAAATAGGAATAATATACAACAGGGTTATTTCTTGTACCCTGAAAGAGAGTAGAAAGTTTTATCTCCTTGGTCAAGGCTGCTAATGGCTCCCTCACTCCAGGAAAATTCACAGATCGACCATTAGGAGTTCAGGCTAGGGATGAATGAATAAATCCAAAGAAATAGAAGGGTAAGAGTGCCATTTTGTATTCCATGCCACGGTGAGTTGGTTGTGTTACACATATGCTACATTAGCTTATTATCTCCACCTAGATCCTAGTTTGAGAGGTTTCATGGAAAAGTGGATAGGGAACCATTCAAGAAATTTCGTTAGGATGATTTAATTTCAGATCCTTGCCCTGACACAAATTAGCTATGTGACCACAAATAAGTTACTTAGCTTCTCAGTGACTCATCCATCTCTCTGAGACTGTAAGTTATAGACAGAAGATCATTATTCAAAAGCAGAATGCTCCTGTTTTCAGTTTGTGATTCTCGAATACTTGTTTAAAAAAACAAAACCATAAAACTAGTAAGGGGAAGAAAAGCCTAAAGTTGAAAATATAGGAAGATGAGTTGTAAGAAAGCAAAATAAAAATGGGTGAGCAAATGATTGTCAAAAAAAATTGATCATTGATAACAGGATACAAATCTTTATGCATAGAGATATGTACATATCTATGAAAGTATGAATATTAAAGTATTAACTTCTTTAACAATTATTTAAACTAATAAGAATCTTTTATTTATCTAAGCACTGAATCTATAGATTAGGATTTTAAAATTTTCTGCCCATCCCTTGCAGATTATTTTTTCTTGTAACCTTTCATAGTAGAAGTTTTGGTAATGCAAGAAGAGAATGGTTTTTCCATAATAGTTTATATTTTGCAGAGAGATACATATGATTGGTCTAAGGATGCTGACACTTTTGTACTGCACTGAATACAGTTATAAATAACAGCACAGAAGACATTGGCCATTCTAAAAATAAACCAGGACAAGCTGAGTTCACTCTGTGCCTTTCACCATTCCTGAATTTGTCCTAGTATTTGACATTCCTCTTAATATCTGCCCTGACTTGGTTGGCCATCTACTTTTAAATATTCTTTTTAATAAGCTATTCCCTTCTATAGACATACTCCACTCATGAGAGAGAATATAAGCTCTTTGGGGTCAGATACTGTTTCTTTTCTTTTTCTTTTTTCTTTTTTTTGCAGGGCAATAAAGGTTAAGTGACTTGCCCAGGGTCACACAGCTAGTAAATGTCAAGTGTCTGAGGCTGGATTTGAACTCAGGTCCTCCTGAATCCAGGGCTGGTGCTTTATCCATGGCCAGTGCTTTAACTCTGTTTCATTTTTATTATTGTATCCCTAGTACCTGGCACAGTGACTGGTGTTTAATAAAGGCTTGTTGATTGACTGATAAATGAGTCCCATCCCATAAGTTTCAGTGATACTATGATGTTGGATTCTTCTTGTCTCAGTATCTCTAGTTCTCTAGGTTCCTCATAATTTGTGTATGTGTGTTATCTTCTTATCTCTGATTCAGATCTGCTGGTTGAAAATGCTTATCTTCTACTATCCATCCACCTCAACCTTACCTGCAATCCTGCTTATCTTCTTCTGTTTTCCTTTTTCACTGTGTCCTTTGAAAGCCTCCTTCTATTAGTAATAAACTTCCTTTATCCTAGTTCTCTTCTTTCCATACTTTCTCCATCTTTTGGAATTCACTGGACCTGGCTGTCCTCTTAAGATACATCCTAGGGCACCTAGGTGGCACAGTGGATAGAGCACTAGCCCGGGAGTCAGGATGACCTGAGTTCAAATCCGGCCTCAGACACTTAACACTTACTAGCTGTGTGACCTTGGGCAAGTCACTTAACCCCAACTGCCTTGCCAAAAAAAAAAAAAAGATACTACATCCTTTGTTAGCCTCTTTAAAGTCAATTGCTGGGGGCAGCTAGGTGGTGCAGTGGATAGAGCACTGGCCCTGGATTCAGGAGTACCTGAGTTCAAATCCAGCCTCAGACACTTGACACTTACTAGCTGTGTGACCCTGGGCAAGTCACATAACTCCCATTGCCCCGCAAAAAAAATAAATAAATAAAATAAAGTCAATTGCTTTTCCTCCAATCTCTCCAGGGCCAGGAGAACCCTCCTCATTCAAGAAACATAGTTCTTGCTCCCCATTAATACAAACTTTGCCACTACCGCTAGACACTTCATGGTCTTCCTTTATATCCCAATACCTGTGCTGGTGATATTGATATTAATGTTGGTGACCCATCTAACATTCTGGTCTCCTACTTTCTCACCCTTTTTTTTTTTTAAATTAATTAATTAATTTTTTATTCTTTTTGTTTTGTTTTGTTTTTTTGCAGGGCAATGGGGGTTAAGTGACTTGCCCAGGGTCACACAGCTAGTAAGTGTCAAGTGTCTGAGGCCGGATTTGAACTCAGGTACTCCTGAATCCAGGGCCAGTGCTCTATCCACTGCACCACCTAGCTGCCCCTTCTCACCCTTTTTAATTTCCATGACTTCCATTTCCATTCTTCCTCAGTCATTTTAAGACTTCACTGTTAGGGCAGCTAGGTCGCACAGTGGATAGAACACTGGCCCTGGATTCAGGAGGACCAGAGTTCAAATCTGTCCTCAGACACTTGACACTTACTAGCTGTGTGACCCTGGGCAAGTCACTTAACCCCAAATGCCTCACTAAAAAACAAAACCAAATAAACAAAAAAAGACTTTACTGTCACTCAAAACTGTTCCATCTCCAAGATTCTAAATTCAGATACCTCTGATCACAATTTTGAACACATACCTCCCACTGCCTCCTTCCTTCCCTAACTGTTGGGTTTTTTTTTTTCCTCCCCAAGACTTCTAATTCCTCAGTCCATACCTGTTCTCCTAGTGTCTCACCTGTATTCTGGCCTCATATAATGTCAAGCAGTTCAATAAACCAACCACTAGATAGCCACCATTGAAGACATTGCCCCTTTAACCTTCTGCTATTTACACTCTGCTATTCTTCATCCCTGGCTCACCCTCTTCTTCTGCTCCTTCTACCTAACCCCTGAACAAAACTGAAGGAGACCATGAAACCACGGGGCTGGCAAAACTACAAAATCTTCATTATCAGCTTCATCTAGGCTCTCAATGTTGCTCCACAAACCTTTTATTCACTTCTTTTGATTCTCTATCCTATTCTCCAGAATGGCTTCTCTTCCCTCAAACTCCCAAAGCTACCCTCACCCCTTGGTTCTCAACAGATGATCTCACTTCCTACTTTACTGAGAAAATCAGGGCTCTATCATCCTCTCCTCCATACCCCCAAACCTCCTTATACTTCATTATTCTTTCCTCCTGTACTCCAGTCTCAGAAGATGAGGTGAACTTTCTCTTTGCCAAAGATAAACACTCTACTGATGTCCTTGATTCCACTTCATCTCTTTTGGAAGTTTGTCCTATGGATCGATTTCTTTCCTTTCATCATCAATTTCTCTCTAGTTATTAGCTTCTTTTCCACTGCTTACAAATATGCGGTTTTCTCCTAACCATGAAAACCTTTACTCATCCGTATCATCCCCTCAAGTAACTCCTATACTCTCCTCCCTTTTATTGCCTAGAAAGTATGTTATAGTTCCTGTCTCTGCTTTCTCACAACCAATGACTCTTTAGTCCTTTGCAAACCAGATTCCAACTCTACTGAAATAGCTCTCTCAGAGGTTACTAATGATGTGTTAATTTCAAAATTCAATGACTTTTCTTAATTCCTCATTCTCTTTGACCTTTCTGCAGATTTCAGCATTGTTGACCACACCCATCTCCTAGACACTTTCTTCTCATTTAGCTTCTCTGACATTGATTCTGTTTCTCCTCTCTATGTGACTCTTCCTGTTCAGTTTCCTTTGCAGATTCATTATTCATTTTCCAGTCCATAAGGGTGGGTATCGCTAATGGTTCTGTTCCAGGCCCTCTTCTTTTCTTTCATTATATGCTTTTTTCCCTAAGTATCTCATAAGCTCCCTTGACTATGTCCCATAACTAAGTCACAACCTAATCTAGCTCCTATGCCACCGTCCATCATCTTCAGCTTCCTCTAAGACAACTCTACTTCATCATGTCCAAAACTTATATTCTCCTCTTCTTCAAAACCTGTCCTTCCTCAAAACTCTATTTCTAGTGAGAACCCCACAACAGAATCAAAGCTTCAAAGTCATTTTTGACTCTTCCTTTCCCTCACCACTCCCACCCAATCAGTTGCCAAATCTTGTCAGATCTCCCTCAATAGCTTCTCTCAGATCTGTCCTTCATCTTCCCCTCATAGTTCCACCGCTCCATTTCAGGGCTTCCCTTTGTCTGGACTTGAAGTAACTCTTTAATTGCCTTTCCTACCTAGTCTTTCCCCTCTCCAATTAAAAAAAAAAACACAACACTTTTCAATGTACATCCAACCATGTTACTCCCCTGATCAAAAATCTTCTGTGGCTCCCTATTATGCATAAGATATAATCAAAACTTTTTAGCCTTGTTTTGTACAAGTTCATTCTTAAGCTGTTTTCTACCCTGTCTTATTTTGTCTCACTCTGTCACCTATAATATGTTCTGTGCATACTGAATTACTACCTCTTCT
The DNA here is from genome assembly GCF_019393635.1 of Dromiciops gliroides. Lineage (NCBI taxonomy): Eukaryota > Metazoa > Chordata > Mammalia > Microbiotheria > Microbiotheriidae > Dromiciops > Dromiciops gliroides. The sequence goes on along the minus strand of NC_057866.1, from coordinate 188,429,479 downwards.
CTTGTTTTGTTTTGTTACTGCCTGCCTTCATGCATTTGCACAGGCTGGACCTGTGCAATTTCATGCCTTTGTCATTACCATTTGTTGAAATTTTTTTCTCTTTCTCCCAAGTGTAGTTTAGGCACCACTTTCTTATAAAACCTTTTCCCAGACTCCTTGCTGAAAATGTTCTCTCCTGTCTTAGATGTTCATGTCCTTCCGAATAGAATAGGTATCCCCCGAGGGGTAGAAACTATACTTTTTCATTTTTTGAGGAATGTTTGTTGTTATTGCAAATTTTATTAATAATAGCTGATTCCAAGGCTTTGGGTAAAAAAAGGACAGATCTTTCAACAATTAAATTCTTTTGGAATGACAACAGTGGAATGCTTCTTTTCTCCAATGAAACTGAACTCCTCTCTGATGTCTTTAGGTGTTTGAATTGTTCATAGAACTCCTGGAGGCTAGGTGACACAGAGGGCCTCTGTTCTTTAAAATAACCTCAAGAACAACTTGAGAGACACATCGAGATGGGCCCATGAGATTTTGTTTTAATTATAATGCTGCTCGAAGGATAACAAACCTTTGTTCTTTTCTGTCATTATTCCTCAGAGGAGCTCAAAGGGGCTTCATAGACCAATAATAATTAATTGTCTCAGCAGCACTTAGGAAGTGGCCCTCATTCTTCAGAAAAGGAAACTGAAGTACATGGTCAGGTGATTCTCTGTTCTTAGCAGAATCTTTAATTACTTGAATTTCATTAGGGTCAACACATTTTTTTTTAATTTCTTTCCGCTGTAAGTGTAATTGCTTTGTGAACAGTGAAAAGGAAACCACATAATAAAAGGCTGTGATAGACAACAGGACTCTTACCTTTATAAGCCATCTCTTTCTTATGATCATTTTAAAAGGGCTTTTTTGTGTTGATCTGCTTCAAGGCTTATCTTAGTTTTCTCTCCAGGAAAATTTTGAAGGTGGGGAATTGGGAAGACAGGTAAACAATCCAGGTTAAACCTGCTAGGGTTGGGTAAAGGGGCCAGGAAATTGACAAGTCAGGTGGCTGAGTGGAAGAATTATATGACCCAGGGATGATCCAGAGGCCACAGGGGCTGAACCTGAGATGGGATTTGAGTAAAATCAATCATCTAAACCACTTGCTGTTGGACCTGACCCCCAGCTAATGGGGTCAGTTGGACCTGGAAGATAAATATTTCAGATTTTTAAAAAATCCCATGATTAGGTGATAGTAGTGAAAGCTCAAACCCCAGCCCAGATTGGAGTCACACATTGCTGACTCGCCAGATTTTTGTTTTCAGTTGATAACATTTTTTCCCTTCTGTGGTAAATTCAGTACACCAGGTCAATCCTCTAAGGAACCAGATTAGAAACAATGCCATTATACTTTTCCACCTTTTCCACCTTATGTGTTTACATGACGTTCATTTGTAAAGATATCTTTTCCCTTCCCTACCTAGCAAGCCCTCTCCCATACCCAAAAATAAATAAATAAATAAATAAGTTCAGCAAAGACAACCAACACATCAGCACAGAAAACAAGATAGATATATAATTGATAAATATAGATTAAAAATAAATAAATGGGGGCGGCTAGGTGGTGCAGTGGATAAAGCACAGGCACTGGATTCAGGAGGACCTGAGTTCAAATCTGGCCTCAGATACTTGACACTTACTAGCTGTGTGACCCTGGGCAAGTCACTTAACCCTCATTGCCCCACAAAAAATAAAATAAAATAAATAAATAGATGGATAGATAGCTAGATAAAGCATTTATTAAGCACTTACTACATGCCAGGCCCTTTGTTATGTGCTGAGAATAGCAAAATATTCTAAAGGAGTTTACAATTTAATAGGGAAAGACAAAATACAAAACAGAGCTGGAAAGGGAGAAGAAGGGTAATGATGATGCCTCAAGACAACTGCTGGGAATGTGAAGGAGACTGGAGAATAAGCAAGAAATTAAGTAAACAACATGGTTAGAGCTCCTGAAGTTATTATGGTCTGGGCAAGGACTCCCTCATCAATGAGGTCTAAGAGCACATGCAATAATCCGTACCCATCTTCCCCTACTTCTGGATTTTCCATCATTTAATGAAAGTGGTTCTAGTCTAGAATTTAGAGTACAGGTCTACACAGCCATGCTTCTAGATTTCTAACAGGGTAGATGGGAAAACCTTTGAAAAATCCAAATACATTTTCCCAACAGTTCCTCTGTCTCTATCTCACTAGAATTTTAAGATCTTGGTATTTCTCAGAAATGTGAGTTCTTGGGCTCCAGAATGACATGTGCCATTGCATTCCTCTTCTCAAAACATTTCACCATATGACAGTCATCAGTGGTTGGCAGTATTTCTTCCCAAGATTTAGAGGAAGATCGTGTCTGCTAACCCCCTGATGGAGGAAGATGCAGAAACTATATTTTTTTAAAAAGTTGTTTTTTGAAAAGTTGTTACCACTTTGATTATTTAGACTGAGCCTGTCAGTTTAACCAAAGGACTGGCCAATTCTGTCAAATAACCAGTGTGGTTGACAACCCCACTCCCTTTCCACCCTCCCCCCCCCCAACTAAATTGTCAAGCTGTTGAACTGGAGCAATCAAATTAATTGGTTATGTTGACAGTGTGTAGGTAGGAGTTTAGTTAAGAAAATCAGGAGGGGCTTTCTTGGAACTTTAGGGGTCTAGTGAGTGGGCGAAGCACTACATCAGGCAAGAGCCCCAAGAGGGAAAGGTAGACCCTACAATATGGCAATTTGTAAGTTAGTATGAAAAGCAATGCTTTTAATAGGGACCTCCTTGGGCCTGAATGAGTTAACCACTCCAGAAAGTAAGAAATAGTATTCCCAGGGGAAAGGGATTCAATACAGAAATTATGTAGTAGCTCCTTCTGTAACTTGGAACAATTAGATATCAGAAAGTAAGAACACAGCCTTTGTGCATATGTGGATTCTGAATATAGCAGGTGTAAGCTATCTCTTAGGAAGCTGAACGGCTCTTCTAGTCACTTTCCTTTTTGGATGTTTGCCACTGATGGGGTGAACCAAAACCCTTGCAATGAGAAGATTTCATGTGATATGGAGGCTGAATAATTGGATTTTTGGATGACATTACTCTTGTAAGATTCTACCACAGATGTACTTCCTGAGGTATTTTCTATCAAAGAAGGGGAGAAAACCCCTTCCCCTCTGGAGGCTAGAGGAAAGATAAGAGATATGCTCTTGAATGAAGGTGGGAGGGGAAGAGAAAGGAAAAAAAAATCTAAGCAACTTCTACACTGTAGGTTATAAGAAAGGGTTGAAGGAGTTGGGGGTGGAGGGATGTATAGAATGAGAGTATTTATTCTGTTTGACTGACAGAAAGGAATGTGAACTTAGATGTTGGTAGATCATTATCCTTAAGCAAGGTGGTACAGAAAGCTCATGGAACAACAGAAGGAAGAGAAGAAAGAAAGCAGTTTGAGTAGGTACAATGGACTTAAAGTCAGGATAGACCTCCATTCAAATCCCACCTCAGATACTTATTGGACCCTGGGCAAGCATTTAACCTCTTGGTGACTCAACTTTCTTATCTGTAAAATGAGAATATTCAACAAAATTACCTTTCTAGCTCTAAAAATATGATCCAAGGAAGGAAAAGGGGAAAGGAAAAGTAGAGAGTTTATTATTTTACCTATAGAGAGATAAGTGTTTTACTAAATTTGTAAAGAGTGGCCTATCTTTCCTACCTTCCCTATTACTGTAGAGGGCAATACCATGTTCCTAATCCCTTAGGCTCACAACCTAGGGATATTCCTAGATTCCTCCCACCTCTCACTCCCCACCCCCCATATCCAATATGATGTCAAAGCTTGTCAATTTCACCACTGCAACATCTCTCAAATATTCTCCCTTAGACCCTTATCATGTCATACCTGGACTATAGCAATAGCCTTCTGGTGGGTTTTCCTGGCTCAAGGCTTTCCCCACTCTAATCCAGTCTCCATTCAGCTACTACAGAGATTTTCCTAAAATGCAGGTCTGATCATGTCACCCCCCCTACTCAATAAACTCCCATGGCTCCTTATCACCTCCAGGATCAAATGATCTGTTTGGCATTCAAAGTCCATTACCTAGCCCCTCCTACCTTTCCAGTCTTCTTACAATTTACTTGCTGATGGTTAACTCTTCAATTGAGTGATACTGACCTCCTGGCTGTTGCCCAAACAATCCCCACATTTTTTCCAGCTCTCCCCCAAGCCTGAAACACTCTCCCTCCTCCACTCCAATTATTGACCTCCCTGGCTTCCTTTAAGTCTCAATTAAGATCCCACCTTCTATAGGAAGCATCCTCCAATACCTCTTTTTGGGGGTGGGGTGGGGCAATGAGGGTTAAGTGACTTTCCCAAGGTCACACAGCTAGTGAATGTCAAGTGTCTGAGGTTGGATTTGAACTCAGGTCCTCCTGAATCCAGGGCCAGTACTTTATCCACTGCACCACCTAGCTGCTCCCTCCAATACTTTTTTTTTTATCATAAAAGTATTTTATTATTTTCTAGTTACATGTAGAGATAGTTTTCAACATTTGGTTTCATAAGATTTCTAGTTTCAAATTTTTCTCCTTCCCTCCCCTCCCTCCCTCCCTCCTCCCCAAGACAGCAAGCAATCTGATATAGGTTATATATGTACAATCATATTAAACATATTTCTACATTAGTCATGTTATAAGAAAAGAATCAGAGCAAAAAGGAGAAACCTCAAAAAAGAAAAACAAAAAAAAATAGAAATACTATGGTTCAATATACATCTAGATGCCACAGTTCTTTTTTTCTAGATTTGGAGAGCATTTTCCATCATGAGTCCTTTGGAACTATCTTGCACCATTGTATTGCTGAGAAGAATCAAGTCTATCACAGTCCTTCCAGGTTTCTCTGAAATCTGCCTGCTTATTGTTTCTTATAGCACAATAGTATTCCATTACATTCATATACCACAACTTGTTCAGCCATTCCCCAGTTGATGGGCATCCCCTCAATTTCCAATTCCTTGCCACCACAAAAAAAGCAGCTATAAATATTTTTGTACATGTGGGTCCTTTTCCCTCTTCTATGATCTCTTTGGGATACAGACCTAGCAGTGGTACCAATGGATCAAAGGGTATGAATAATCCCATACCCTTTGGGCATAGTTCCAAATTGCTCTCCAGAATGATTGCATCAGTTCACAGCTCCACCAACAATACATTAGTGTTCCAATTTTTCTACAGCTTTTATTATTTTCCTTTTTTGTCATATTAGCCAATCTGATAAGCATCAGGTGGTACCTCAGAATTGTTTTAATTTGCATTTTTATAATCAATAGTGATTTAGAGCATGTTTTCATATAGCAATAGATAGCTTTGATTTCTTCATCAGAAAACTGCCTTTTATATCCTTTGACCATTTCTCAATTGGGGAATGACTTGGATTCTTATAAATTTGATTTAGTTCTTGATATATTTTAGAAATGAGGCCTTTATCAGAAATACTGGCTATAAAAATTGTTTCCCAGCTTTCTGCCTCCCTTCTAATTTTGGATGCATTGCTTCTGTTTGTACAAAAACTTTTTAATTTAATGTAATCAAAATCATCCATTTTGCATTTCATAATATTCTCTATCTCTTGTTTGGTCATAAACTGTTCTCCTTTCCAGAAATTTGAGAGGTAAACTACTCCTTCCTCTCCTAATTTACCTGTGGTATCACCTTTTATGTCTAAATCATGTACCCATTTTGACCTTATTTTAGTATAAGGTGTAAGATGTTGGTCTATGACTAGTTTCTGCCATACCATCTTCCAGTTTTCCCAGCAGTTTTTGTCAAATACTGAGTTCCTATCCCAGAAGCTGGAGTCTTTGGGTTTATCCAACAGTACATTACTAAAGTCATTTAGTACTATATCTCCTGTGCCTAACCTATTCCATTGATCCACCACTTTATTTCTTAGCCAGTACCAGATAGTTTTGATGACTGCCGCTTTATAGTAAAGCTTCAGATTTGGTACAGCTAGCCCACCTTCCTGTGCATTTTTTTTTTTCAATAGTTCCCTTGATATTCTTGACTTTTTGTTCTTCCAGATGAATTTTGTTATTATTTTTTCTAGCTCTATAAAATAATTTTTAGGTAGTCTGATTGGTATGGCACTGAATAAGTAAATTAGTTTAGGTAGAATTGTCATTTTTATTATATTAGCTCTGCCTATCCACGTGCAATTGATATTTTTCCAATTATTTAGATGTGATTTTATTTGTATGAAAAGAGTTATGTAATTGTGTTCATAGAGTTCTTGGGTTTGTCTTGGTAAGTAGACTCCCAAGTATTTTATATTGTCTACCTTTACATTAGATGGAATTTCTCTTTCTATCTCTTGCTGTTGAATTTCGTTGGTCATGTATAGAATGCTGATGATTTATGTGGATTTATCCCTCTAATACTTCTTAATTCCAGTACCTTTCCTTTGTTAATTATTTTCTATTTATCCTGTATATAACTTGTTTTCTACATATTTGTTTTCATGTTGTCTCCCCCATTAGAGTATAAGCTCCTTGAGGACAGGGACTGTCTTTTGCCTCTTTTTGTACCCCTAGTGCCTAGCACAGTGCCTGGCACATAATGAGCACTTAGTACATGTTTATTGATTGAGGTTGGGGACTGTATTGAGAAACTGAGTATTGGGGCAGCTAGATGGCGCAGTGTGTAGAGCACTGGCCCTGGAGTCAGGAGGACCTAACTTCGAATCCAGCCTCAGACACTTGACACTTACTAGCTGTGTGACCCTGGGCAAGTCACTTAACCCCAATTGCCTCACCAAAAAAAAAAAAGAGAGACTGAGTATTAAGAGTTGGGGAGTGTGACACCTACTCTAATTCGAAGTAGGAGGAACAGTGAGTGATCAGAAGGATAGCAAGCAGTTTCCCTTCACAGAGGCCAGGATGTTCTTTGTTTGGTGAAAAACATTTTAATCTCTTGTATAAACAAAAAAACAGCTGTGAGGCAGTATGCCACATTTAAATGTGTCTTTGCAGAGTTCGCTGTGCAATCTGAACAGGGAAATGTGCTCCCACCTGAAGAAGGAAGTCCCATTTGTCTGAATATCAATCTTTTCCCAGCTAACTCCTTTCTGGTAGAGAGACAGTGCCAAATACATATCACCAGAATGTACCTCTGTGGGATCTTGCCAGATAGGCTCTACCACAGCCATTGATCCTTCCCCTTTGACAGGATGGCAAAGCCTGCCAAAACATATGCACATTCTAGTTGGAGCAATTGCCCAGAGTCACACATCTTTAAATCTACCCAACAGAACTGGCTTACAGTTGGATCCAGTTACTGACTCTAAAGATTGAATGAAATCACCCATCTTAGGGTTTTACTGCAAATTAGGGGGTGTCAGGAGTCTCTTTGGGTGTCACCAAGGAAAATAAAAATCTGTGTGGATGCTAGTGTCATTGGCATCAATTCCCAAAGGAAAAGGAAGAGAGGAGACAAAGAAAGGGAAGGGGTGTTAAGGGCAAGATGAAACCAAGAAAGAGGACATAAAGATATGTGGAGGAAGGAGAACGGCCAGGGTGCCACCACCACTACTTCATGTGCCCCCAAGGCTACCATACTGGTTAGAGTCAATAGCCACAAACTGTGTCCAGGGCAAGCAGCATGAAATTCATTCTCAATTAAAGTACAGGCCAGGGATGGCTATAGCAGTGAGAAGGTCCTATGCAGGTAGGTGACTGACAGAGACTTCAGGGAAACCACTGGAGAAATTTGGAAAAAGAATGGAAGAACCTCTTCTTCAAGTAGCTTCTTATTTCAACTAATTATTCTTGTTATGTAGTTGCTAGGTTCTGTTTGTTTGCTTTTTCCACTGCTAACACTCTAAATTCAGTGTCTTGTGCCGAAGCCACGATGATGCCACCAGAGTTTTGCATCTTTTGGGGGGTACAGGTTGCTTACCTCTGTTTTAAACTATTCAAGTGGAAAGAGTACATATTATCTACATCTCATAAAAACCATGCAAAGAGAAAAAAAAAGAACCATGTAAAGTTCTACATTTTTCCACTTAAACCAAGTCCACATTGGAGTTTGAGTCACTTTGGCAGCAAGACCAGGAACAAACATGACAACCATTGCTTTACATGATTTTGTTACCATAGTTTCCTTGTCCAGGGTGAGCTAAGGTGGGTTTTTTGGGTGGTTGGTTGGTTTTTTTTTTTCCCTCTTTCTTCCTCTCTTCACAGCTGTGCTTGATGTAACCACTGACTGATCCCTGGGGGGAGCCTATAACTTGGTTTCCTAAAACAGCTGTAGCAGACTGTGTAAGTATATTATAATGAACTGAGGCTGTCATTGGGTTTGAGATCTGTTTCAGACACTGCTAAGAAGATGGTGAACAGAGAGTGAACATGAAGAACACCCGAGCTTGGCCTCCGTATCACCTGACCCAGTCCAGAGAAGATGGAGATGCAGTTATGCATCAACTTGTCAGAGCTTTCGTGGGATGAGAGAGGTCCACCTCAGCCTTCTACTTTAATTCAAAAGAAAGGTTTAACGCCCCCCCCCCCAAATAATTCCAGTAAATCATCAGAGGCTGTGCATTTTTATGATGTTCCACCAGTTCAAATTTGCCCCAACTTAAAGAATATTTTGTTCGGTTCTCTGAACTGTTTATGATGTGATCCAAATGGGCTAAGTGGGGGGTTTGGATATCTTCAAAAGGAACTAGATAGCTTTTGATAACTTTCCCAAAGATGGAGATTTGTTCATGCTAAATGAATTAAAATCTGATGCAAGCCATCGCGTTAAAATGTCACTCGTCTTCTCAGGCAGCCTACTTCCTGTCTCATTAAGCCAGTTGACTGGGTGTATTTAGACAATTCTGATCCTGATTTACTGCACTAATGCTCAATCCTTGAGGGGAATTGAAGGGTGGGGGAAGGGACACAACAATGAAGTCTTCTGTTTCCCAGCGAGGGACGATGAAGTCCTCAGCAGCATGGCATTCGACACAGAAGTGGAGTGAGGCCGTAAAGCATTTTCACTGCTGTTATGAGATGAGATATAAAACGAGATTTATTTGTGACAATCAGATAGAGAAAATTGAGTCCTGGGAATTGATGTCTCGGAAAACTTCCCGAGTCTGCCGGGAGGTACTGGTGAGTACGTGACTCACACCACAAACTGCAACACAGTTGGAAAAGGGAAGAAAAGCCAACTGGGCTTGGACGTGTCGTTTGGCCAAAGGGATCAAGCAGTTTGCACGAAGTGAATTACAGTCGCTATTACTTACGGTCTTCTCCTGACCCGATCGCTGTTAACTGCCACATTCTCCGTGCCCTGAAATTGGTTCCATCGTTCAGCCCTTTGCCATTTTTTTTCAGGAAGCCGTTATTTTAGGGGCATGATATCAAAGCTACGATAAGACTCTTTTTCCTCCAGTTTTAATACTCGTTCATTCATTTCAAAGAAAAGTAATGACTTAGATGATTGCATATAATAAAACTGACTGAAAAATTGCCATTGAATTAGGTCATGTAGAAATTCCAAGGTTGTATTTCCAGCTAGTGGTAGAAACTGGGAGGATGTGACAAATTGGACTTCAAAATTGATCATGAAGCAAATTCAGTTTGGCAGCTGGTGGTGGTGGCGGTGGATGGTTTGGGGTGGGTTTTTTGGTGAGTAGAATGGGGTTGGGCCAAGACAGTAAAATGGAAAAGGAGGAACATAGGAATGCAGAGGGCAGTCTCTGTCTTTGAGAGTTCCCTGGCGATGGTTGTACCCTACCACCTTCCTCCACAGGACCACAAGACAGGACTCAAGGATGGTGGTCACTGTGAAGAGGAAGAATAGAAGTGCCCTCCCACAGAAGCAAGCCATCCTGGAAAGGAAATACATCCTCCCTGGAAGTTTGCACCTTGGGGCAAAACCCCATTTACCCAGTGCTAGTTATAGCTCTGAGATGTGGTCCATGTAGTTACAGGACCACCTGGCTCTAAAATGTATTTGCATTCCTATGTTCAACAGCACCTAATGTGCACAACACCGTATCAGGCATAATGTGTCTGTTCCCTGGGCAACGTTACAAATTTATCTAGTAAATTACAGAACTGTTATGATAGACTTTGGCAGAGGAAGCTCCCAGCCCCTGGAATTAATTCACTTGACACTGTGATGTCTGAGGAAGATGTTTGTTATTGACAGAGGGTCAGGGAAGGTCTCATGGAAGAGGTGTCATTTGAGGTGGGCTTTAAACAATGGGCAAAAGTTCAGCTGGCCTGTTCTAGAGTGACAGAGATGGAGCAGAAAGGCTGCTTGTCAAGATACAGCCTGTCTGGGCCTCAGTTTCTTCAGTAATGTATTGGCCAAAATTACCTATAAAGTCCCTTTTGCTGTGATAGTCTGTGATTTAGAGCAAGTCAAAATGGCTTACAAATATTTACATGCGGGGCAGCTAGGTGGTGCAGTGGATAGAGCACTGGCCCTGGAGTCAGGAGTACCTGGGTTCAAATCCGGCCTCAGACACTTAATACTTACTAGCTGTGTGACCCTGGGTAAGTCACTTAACCCCAATTGCTTCACTAAAACAAACAAACAAACAAACAAAAAACCCCAAATATTTACATGCACGACTCACAATATGATTTAGGAAAACTACTTGACAGTTTTTTTAATCTGTAAAATAGTTTTAACATCTTCATTAGACATTTATAGTGTTTGTTTACTACCCTCCCTTCGACATTTTTACACAGGTAAAGTTTAGTAAAAGGAATATTACAGCCCACCTTAAAGGGACAAAGAAATCACAAAATGGTACCCTGCAGTCCTGGAGTTGGGCTGAGGTGAAAGGGGAGAATTGGCCATCCCAACCTCTTTGCCTGGGTCAACATGGAGGTGATGTAGTGTTCTGGGGTATTTTATGTATGTAAGTCTTTACTTTTTCCCCCTAGCCCTATTTAAGGCAGGGTTTATTAACCTGAGGTCAATATTTTGATAACTATACCTCAACATAGTTGATTTCCTTGGTAATCCTGTGTATTTTATATATTTAATGCATTAAATACAGTCTGATAAGGGGTCTATAGGCTTTACTGGACTGCTCAAGGAATCCATGACACACACAAAAAGGTTAAGGACGCCTGAAAGTTCACTTCTCCCCCTCCTCTCCTTCCCCTTCCAGCTGCCTCCTTAATTCTCTTCTGAGTCAGCCTGGGGTGCCTGACATATAAGACCTCATGTGATTACCCCAATATGTATGTTTCTCTCAAAAAAAGAGAAAAAGACCTATTTGTACAAAAATATTTATAGCAGCTCTTTTTTTTGCTGGCTAAGAATTGGAAATCAAAGGAATGCCCATCAAGTGGGGAATGGCTAAATAAGCTGTGGTATATGATTGTGATGGAATATTATTGTGCTATTAGAAATGACAAGAAGGATAATTTCAGAAAGGCTTGGAAAGATTTATGTGAACTGATGTATAGTGAAGTGAGCAGAACCAGGAGAACATTGTGCACAGTGACAGCAATATTTTTTTGATGAAGAACTGTGAATGACTTAACTATTCTTAGCAATACAATTATTCAAGACCATCCTAAAGGGCTAATGATGAAGCATACTATCCACCTCCAAAGAAAGAACTGGTATTGATTGAACACAGACTAAAACATGCTATTATTCACTTTCATTTTTTCTTTTGTTCAAGTTTTCTTATAAAAAATTATTTAAAAAAAAAAGGGACAGCTAGGTGGTGCAGTGGATAAAGCACCAGCCCTGGAGTCAGGAGTACCTGAGTTCAAATGTGGCCTCAGGCACTTAACACTTACTAGCTGTGTGACCCTAGGCAAGTCACTTAACCCCAATTGCCTTACCAAAAAAAAAATTATTAATATAGTAATGCTTCACATAATTGTACATGTATAACCTATATCTAATTGCTTACTGCCTCAAAGAGGGGAAAGGGGGGAGAGTAGGAGGGATAAAATTTGGAACTCAAAACTTTAAATAAAAATATTTATTATTTAAAATTTTTGAAAATATGTATGTTTCACTCTTAACATACATAAACAAAATTTTAGACTACCATGTATTTATAGCTTCCTTTAGAATTCATTTTGGTTCTGTCCGGAAGATTTCTAAGAATAATATTCTTTTATTTCTAAGAATAATGTCTGGTAAGATTTAGACTATATTAATATGTTGTGGGTAAGGTGAAAATAGGATGATAAAATATAGTTAACTCAGTTTGACGCACTTCATTTTAATGAGGGGTTGAGATGTAAGCTGCTGGTTCCCAGCCACAAGTCCTCTCCAAACCACCAAACTGTATACTGCATTGTTCCTGTTTGGCCTTCCCTGTAGTTATCATAGAGCCAGTCTTGGTACTAAGGAGCAAAAATTTTTCCCTTTAGATTTTTGCCAATAATAAAACAGACCACAGATCAAAAATAAAAAGAAAGATACTTTTCCATTAAAGATCAGTATAAAAATGGGTATACTTTTATGCAATTAATCATATTCATCTTAAGCAAAATTAAGAAAAAGTAATTTGTTTCCAGTATGAAGAAGCTTTTATTCTCAGAGAGAAAGAAACCACCATCCCTCTGCCTGTTATCTATCACATTTGATCAGATGATAGTAAAATACACTGTAGTTTTTGCTGCTAGTCTCTGGAAGGGACAACTAGTGTGCTGAATCATCCCACCTCTGCTTCTAATAATCCACTTTGATAAGAGATTAAAAATGTGGTTTGGCTTTGTAAAGTGTACACGTCCAATGGACAACCCACTGGCAGAATGGTCCAGAGAGGTTTCTAGTATATGAGACGTTAACATTATTTAGTGAGTTTGTGATTGGTGATATAACACGTTGGTCAATAGTTTGGCTGAAATAAGCAGAAAAATAAAAAAGGATCCATAATGACTAACTAGGTGGCATAGTCAGATCACAGGACTTGGAATCAGGAACACCATAGCTAAAATCAAGCTACAGATGCTTGCCAGCTGGGAAAGTCATTTGACCTCAGCCTGTCTGTTTCCTTATGTGCAAAATGAGGATAATAATAAAGCCTACCTTCCAGGGTTGTTGTGAGGATCAAATGAGATAATTATCTATGAAGCCCTTTGCAAACCCTAAAGTGCTAAACAAATGCTAGCTACTGTTATTATCTGTATTCTGTGCCTCTGAAAAATAAGATGCTACCAACTTCCCCTATGGCATAAAAATATACTGTGTCAGTGAGGTGATACTGTACTTTCTATTAAAATCAGGTCAGATAATATGTCTTTTTTTCATAACAGTATTTTATTATTTTCTAGTTACATGTAGAGATAGTTTTCAACATTTATTTTTATAAGATTTCTAGTTTCAAATTTTTCTCCCTCCCCCCGCCCCCCGCCTCCTCCCCAAGACAGCAAGCAATCTAATATAGGTTATATATGTACAATCACATTAAACGTATTTCTGCATTAGTCATGTTATGTAAGAAGAATCAGAGCAAAAAGGAAAAACCTCAAAAAAGAAAAACAAAACAAAAGAAATAGTATGGTTCAATCTGCAACTAGATTCCATAGTTCTTTTTTTTCTGGATTTGGAGAGCATTTTCCATCATGAATCAGGCAATATATCTTGAGGTAACTAGTACCAGTTCATTTAAGAAACTTATTTTTTGGCATGGGTAGAGATGCACATAGTGTTTCTCCTTTCCTATAGCTGGCCTGAGAATATTTACCTTCCAGGTCCTTAGAAATCACCTGTCATATACCATACATGTGGCAATTAATCATGTTCTGCCTTGTGATGTTTCTCATGGTGTTAACTTGCATTATTTAACTCTTGTTTTGCTATATAAATTTTTGTTGGAGTCCACTACTTGGACTAAAAGGGCTTCACAGAAGATGAGCCATGTGACATTGAAAGGAATGGGACTGTTTATTTGGGGTATTTGTGAACAAGCATGAAAAAGAAGACTGCATGGATTAAGTGGAGAAAGGGAGATGGAGGGAGGCAGGAATGACAAGGGAAGGACACTGGGAAAATCTCATGAGAGCCTCCTGAACCTTCAAAGTAGGGCAACCCATCAATTTCCTTAAAATGAGTCTAAGATTGACACCTTCAAACTAGGATAGCCTGTTTCTCTCTCACACAGGGAATGGGACCAACACCTTCAGAGTAGACTTGCACAGGGAAGGGATGCATGAGGAACCTCAGATATGATAGTCTAGGCCATGTCTGGAAGAGATAGTCCATGATGGTTTAGGATTCCTGGGCCCCGGATTCAGGCAACTCAGGGAATTCTGAGCTCAAGGTATTTAGCTCAGTTCAGGGATTATGGTCACTGGGGGTCAAGGAAGTTCCTGGATCAGAACTGCCCAGGTGTTCTATAGGAAGGAAAGGGAATGAAGGTGATTCTGACTGGCTTTTTACCCCAGAGATAAGAGGCAGAGAGCCATCCACCTAGCTGCTGGAAAATCACAATTAAAGTAGTTTCAAAATATAAGGAGGAGGAGAGCATTCCAGAAATAGGATAAAGGAGAAAGAAGAGGATTCCAGGTAGGAGAGGGGTAATGGCTAGGAAAAAAAACCAAAACATTTTGGACAAACAAGGCTAGACTCAAGGGGAGAATACTCAACCAAGCAAGATATAAAATTTTTCACTCACATGACATTGAAAAGCTTTTTCATATACAAAAACAATAGTTTATATAAGAAAGGAAAGCATGAATTGAGGGAAAAAAAACCTTTAAATGAAATATCCTTTAAATGAAATATCCCCAGTAAGGGTTTGATGTCTGAGAGATAGAAGGGATCAACAAAATATGTAAGAACCACTACCTCATGACTAAGTGATTAAAAGATATGAGCCAATAGTGCTCAAAAGAACTGCAAACTGTTAGCAAGCATATGAAATTTGGCTCCAGATTACAACTAATAAGAGAAATTCAATCAAAATGAATCAGTTTTTGCTTCTTATCCAGTAGATTGGCAAAGGTGACAAAAAATGGAGAAGAAAAAACAATGAAGAAAGGAATATGAAAAAACAGACACACTAATACACTGTTGGTGGAGCTATGAATCAGTCCAGTCATTCTGGAAGGCAATTTTGGAATTATGCAAAAGAAAAGTGACTAATATGCCCACATTTTTTAACCCAAATATTTCCTTACTAGGCATATGCCCTAAGAAGGTAGAAAAAGAGAAATGCCACATATAAATAAAAATATTTATAGTAACATTCTTTGAAGTAAGAAAGAACTGGAAACAAAATAGATGCTCACTGATTGAGGAATGGGTAAACAAATTATGATATGATAATGAAATATTGCTAAACCATAAGAAATAATGAATATGAAGAATTAAGAGAACTATGCGAAAACATATGAAGTGATTTAGAATGAAGTAAGCAGAACCAGGAATATATATCTACATACTATGATTACAATAATTTAGTCAGAAAAACTGAAAATATGAAACTTACTTGTGCAATGTAATGACCAAGCTTGATCTCAAAAAAGAAATGAAACCTTTACCTCTCTCCATTCTTTGCAGAGTTGGGGTGTGAACTGTATATGTGCAATGCAACATGTGTGATTTTATATATGCATCTCAGTGTGAAATATTGCAAACCCTGAGTTTTGTTGTATTGCTTTTTTCTTTTCCTTTTTTTTTTATTCCTTGTTACAAAGGATGGCTCACTGGATAGGAAAGGAGGAGAGACATATTAAAAAATGAAGGTCATGTAAAAAACAAAAAATATCCAAAAAATAAGATTTTTTAAAAGCCCCAGAGGAATAAAGGAATGACTAAGTCAGAAAGGTTCTTCAGCACTTTTTCATGTCCTGACATGCCATCCCTTTACAAGTAAATACCACATATTCTTTTTTTGAATCTCCCAGAGTACATAACATAGTGCCTTACACAAATGAGGCACTCACTGTAAAATATTGGTAGATTTGGCTGATATATATGCTTTAAGCTTTGTTCAATACCTATGACTATGCAAATGTAAGCATTTGTTTTAAGACCCGTTATTGAAAACAAAATGATTACAAAATGGTAAATATGGCTGTTATCACTACTCTGCCTCAGATCTGTCACCACATGATAACAAGGCTATATAGAACAGAAAAAGTTTAGACTCTATATTGAAGATTTTTACCTCTACAAAAATGAGGTACATTCACAGGTATTCAAATATTCTCTAGAATTGTCATTTGCTGTACCAGGTGATACCAAGAGACATTAGCTCATAGGATTGAGATCCTGACATGCCTTTACTGATGCTTTTTGTTGTTGATAGTACTTCTACTTTCCAATACTTTATAACAAAGAAAATCAGTTAAACAAAACAGTCTCCACAAGTTTACCTGATAGCACATGCAATATTGTACCCCTGCAGTTTAACATGTCTCTACCTGGAGAAGGGAAATGTGTTTCTTTATCAGTCATCAGGAACCAAGACTAATCATAAGATTTAATATAAGTTCCAATGTCTTTTAGTATTGTTTACATTTTCATTGGTGAACCTAGGTGGTGCAGTGGCCTGGAATCAGGAAGACTCAACTGCATGAGTTCAAATGTGACCTCAGACACTTAGTAGCTCCATTACCCTGGGCAAGTCACTTAACCCTGTTTGCTTCCATTTCCTCATCTATAAAATGTGCTGGAGAAGGAAATGGCAAATGGCTCCAGTATCTCTGCTAAGAAAACCCCCCAAAATGGGAGATGACTGAAACGACCAAATAACAACAAACAACATTTATATTACTGGGATCATTCCACCTCTCGCAGCACAATTCTCTTGTATGTGGGATCCCTGAAAAGCGATACCAGGTTGGAGATACTCTCTGGGTTCTGCATCCAAAAAGCATAACTTATATGCCCTCACTGACTTGATGACGTTTACTAGCCAATAAGGGGGTACACTTAGTTCAGACACACTCTCCCACAAACACATACACAATCACAGGGAAGAACAGACTTCTGGCAAGAAGCATGAAGAGATAGATGAGTAGAGAGCCAGTGTGGCCACGGCAGTTAAGGCAGCAGGGGAGGAGGGGTATGGCCAGAGCTCACGCATCAGATGTGGCAGAGCCCTTAGCATCTTCCTCCTGATGCTGCCTGCTCAACTCGTGAAGGGTGTGGACTCTGCCCGTGATCTCCTGCTCACAGATGTGGTCTCTGCTAGAAGCTGCTCCTGTGGCTGTGGGGCTCTTTTGTTAGCAGCTTCTGGCTTCACCTAGAGTCCTTTTTTCCCTATAAAAGTAGAAGGGGGCTCCACATTCTCTCTTTCAACTTCAAGACCAGAGGCCTGCATTTCAGCTCCTTTTAAGTAGGAATGGCCTGGTATACCCAGTCATCAGAGTAGGGGGAAATCCCCCAGTCACTTTCTCCCCATAAGGAGAAATCTGACAATTTCCAGATACTTTGCTTTATTGCCATTTCTCTCCCCAGAAGGAGTCTTGCTTTGAGGGGTTAAACTCTTTTTTGGGGGGGAAAGAAAGAGAAAAACAACAAAAACCAAAACCACCAGGTGGAGTTAACTGAGCATTTAATCTGTCTTTGTGGTTACACCCTCCAGCTCATCAGGAGCAATGCCTCTTCCAAGATTGTCTGACTTTCGGTTATAAAGTCCCCTTTAACTTCTGTTAATTCTTGATTGCCAAATCACGTGCTTTCAAAATTATTTCTAGGGGCCAGCATCCAACAAACCACAAGATACTGACTAGGTCTGAGGTGCCCTCCCACCTCTATTTTCACCAACCCACCACCAGCTTTTGTTCTCTAGGCAAAGGAAAAGCATGGAGAAAAGACCCTGGGGGTGGAGTGGGGGGTGGGGGGGAACGACCAAGTTCATCTCAATCCTTTGTTCCAAACTTGGGCTTTAATTATGTAGAAATAGCTGCCTGTAAGCTTCCAGGGCTTCAAACTGCCCAATATATTGTTCTCTGGTTTCTTGCTTTACTTTTTATCAGTTCTTCCCATATTTCTCTGAATTCCTTCTCTTTTGTTATGGTTCAGTAAGAACCAATAATGTGGTATTTACAAGTAATGGTATATTATTCAGGCATTTCTCAGTCAATGATCTCCTTTGTTCCAAGGGAGAGTTTCTATTCTTTCTTTTTCTTTCTTTCTTTTTTTTTTTTGGTGAGGCAATTGGGGTTAAGTGACTTGCCCAGGGTCACACAGCTAGTAAGTGTCAAATGTCTGAGGCCGGATTTGAACTCAGGTCCTCCTGAATCCAGGGCTGGTGCTCTATGCACTGCACCACCTAGCTGTCCCGAGAGTTTCTATTCATTGAGAGGTGGGCAGAGAGGAAATGGATTAGTGCCTAATGCTGGGCATAAAGAACATTAATAAAAATATTTAAATGCATTGAAAAAATGTGCAGAAGGGGACACAAATAGAGTGATTTTGTTACTACCTAAGCTGGTAAAATGGCTCATGATTTTTTTTTCTTGGGTTTCCCAGTGAGGACTTGGGCTGCTGCAATTTTTAGATCTTCATAGAAGAGTTGAGGTGGGGCAGAGAATTTGGCTCTAGTGCTGCTACTCCGCTATCTTTGCTTTTCTGTCCTTTTGGTCTTAATGAACTTCCTTCCTCTGGTCATTTGATTTGGGAAGAGGATTAGGCAGAACGGGGCCATCAATATTCTGTTTGCAGCACAGTGAATCATAAATGTCAGAAGAGAAACAGAGAAAAGAAGCATTCTGATAGGAAAAGCCAGGATAATGGGACAATGGGGTAAATTTTTCTTAAAGTTGTTATCTAACATATGGTCTGATTTTTCCATCCATCCAGAAAATGAGTTCTTCCTGACTGAGATTATTGTAAGTACTTGCCTGCAAGGGTAGTGACACTGATTTTCCTTTGCAATCCAAAACTTCAGTGTTTTAACTTTTTACATTCTAAGCAAATAACCAGTTTTGGGGTTTTTTTAGCTTATGAGAGCACAAGGTCTGAAGAAAAAAAGGCTAATTTGATATCCAAAAATCTCTAAGATAATGAGACAGATTTATGAGAAAAAGGGCTATTTCCCAACAGATAATTGGTCAAAGTACAGGAGCAGTCAGCTTTCAAAAGAAGAAACATATATGATAATAACATGACAAAGTATTCAAACCCTTCAATAACCACAGGAATGCAATAGTAACTCGAGTATCTTACACCTATTTTTTTTTTTTTAAGTGAGGCAAATGGGGTTAAGTGACTTGCCCAGGGTCACACAGCTAGTAAGTGTTAAGTGTCTGAGGCCGGATTTGAACTCAGGTACTCCCGACTCCAGGGCCGGTGCTCTGTCCACTGCGCCACCTAGCTGCCCCTATTACACCTATTAAATTAGCAACAAGAATTACAAATGTTAAAATTCAATGCTGAGAGAAATGTAGAGAAAATGGCAATGTAATGACATTACATTGCTCTAAAGGGGGTGGAATTACAAATGAGGTAATTCACTTAACCTCTGCCTGCCTCAGTTTCCTCAACTGTAAAATGTGGATAATAACTGGACTTATCTTCCATGGTTGTTGTGAGGCACAAATGAGGTAATACCTGTAAAGTACTTAGCACAGTGGCTGGCACTGAGGAGATGATATATAAATGTTAGCTGATATCATCATCATCATTACATTTTTCTAAAGTCAGATGTTATTATATAATAAATCATAAAACTCTTTATCTTGTAATGATTGGAATGACGCCACCTACTGGAGACTTGCTGTGGGAAAGCTGCACCATGAGGAAAATGCCTCAGAGGCATTGTGGCTTTTCCTTGGCCTCAGGAAATGACGTTTGCTCATGGGTGCTGTCTGTCAAGGCTACCAGCCAATCAACTTGAGGAGCCTCCTATGGTCTGGGAGGAGACAGGAAGGACGAGAGGGAGCCTGCGCGGAGAGCTCTGGGGTTTTTTGGGTTCCTGACTTGATGGTGGTGGCGGCAGAGGACTTCACAGGAAATTTGAGGAAAGATAGGAATGCCAGGCTGTTAGAATTCTGTTCTCAATCTTTTTCTTTCTATTTTCCAATAAACCCTTAAAAACCTAAACTCGTTGTATCAGTGATTTTAGTCAGTTTCCCCCAAACTGGGGGAACAGATTAGAATCCACATTTAGAATCTTAAATTACACAATCTTTTAGTCAAGCTGTCCATTTTAGGGAGGTCCAGACCTCTGTGATTTCACTGGTATAGGAAACTCCCTGTGAACAAAGTCTCTCCAGCAATGCACATTAGGAGCTAGTAGTCTTAGTGGCTCAGGCAGGTTCTTGTGCAGGTTCACACAGCTAGTGTGTATCAGAGATATAACTTGAACCCAGATCTTTTCCACACTGAGACCTGCTCTCTATCCATTGCCTCTTTCCATTATTGGGTCATCTTTTTTTTTTTTTTCAAAATAGTATTTTATATTTTATCCAATTACATGTCAAGATACTCTTTAGCATTCATTTTTATAAGATTTTGAATTCCATATTTTTCTCCTTCCCTCCCTCCCCTCTACTGAAAACGGTAGGCAATTTAATATAGGTTATACATGTGCTATCATAGAAAACATATTCCCATATTAGATTGGGACAATATCTTAAGAGAGACAATGTAGAAGTTTACCGAAAAGGGTGCTGGACTTGGAGCTGAATCCCACCTCAGTTTCCATATCTGAAAATGGAAATAATAATACTTGTACCAACTACTTCAAAAGATGTTGGTAACAGAGTGATTTATAAGTCTCAAAGAACTCTACAAATGTAAACTATTAGTGATATGTCCAAAAGAGCTACTTGTAGATATTTTTAATTTCATTATTTGTAATACAACCTTTGAGGACCAAAGACCAGGGAATGATTGCACAAATCATAATGTAAGAACTTAATGGAACATTATTTTGCTGTAATAAATGTCAAATATAAAGAACGTAAAGAAATTCTGCAAGAAATATGATGCAGAGAGAACAAAGTAGAATCAAAAGAACAATATATATGTGCATTACCATTACATCAATATTTTCTTGGAAAAAACTGTAAACTATGCAAGTTTAAGATTTTGTATACAATTTTTTTGTTTTGCTTTTGTCTACATAATTGAAGCAGTAGAGGCAGTGAGGTGGTACAGTGGGTAGAGTGCTGGTTTTGGAGTCAGGAAGACCTGAGTTCAAATTCTAGCCCTAGACACTTACTGTCTGTGTGACCCTGGGTAAGTCACTTATACTCAGTTTCCTCAACTATAAAATGGAAAAAACAATAACACTTACCTCACAAGGTTGTTGTGAGGATCAAATAAGGTAATACTTGTAAAGAGCTTTGCAAATGTTAAAATGGTAGATAAATGCTAGTTGTGATTATAATTGAAGATTTGTGTTTGTTGGAGACTCATCCAATTTATAATGAATTGCTTTTATGAAAAAGGACTGATTTTTCTATGATTTTGGTAGGGAGTCATATGTGTTCTATTCTTTTACTTTAAATTATTGTGGAACAAGGATTAGGATTATATCCAAAGGCTGTCAATTTGGCATGAGATTATGAATTCTGGTCTGTTTGTCTACTCATAGGCTATCTTGGGGCTCATAAATATTTCTCCCTGTTCTTCCAGGAAAGAAAGTTATTTCTCTCACTTACCAGTGATAACTCATTCTTATCCCTTATACCATTTGGTTTCTGTTTCATTTCAACAAAAGGCCCATATTGCCCTCTTTATATATCATCGCTTCCTTTTCTACTTCTCAACAGTGTTAGGAACTGAGGCTGTTCAGAGACCAACCCATGGTTTCACAGAGCCAGACATTTACAGATAACTGTGCTCAGTTGTTCTAAAAGAGGAAAATACCAGGTTAGCAAGAATGCATGTTCTGTTTAAAACACTTTAGCTTAAAATAACAATAATTATTGTTATAGCTAACATTTATGTGGTACTTTAGTGTTATGGGGAAATAGGGTAGGGGGCTTGGGATAGGGATAGGGGTTAGGGTAAGGGGTTTGGGACCCTTAGGAATTCCTCTTTAAAGAATTACACCCTCTTGCAGACAAATCCAATAGAATAAGATAATAGTTTATTTAGGGGCTGGGAAAAGGAAACCAAGAGAGAAATCCTTGGACTTCTCATGGGGAGAAGGCATGGCACAGAGGCATGGTTCTGAGATACCAATCTCCTTGAGCAAGAGACAGGCAGATACTTTAAAGAGGACTGATGGGGGTGATCTTCTGACTATGGAAAGTTCCCTTATCGAGGGAGCACCATCTCCCACTGGTGGTGGCTAGAGGAGTTGGGTGACGGATGGCTGCAGATCTCTCAAGCCATCTCCTCCTCCCAACACAAATGTAGCAGCCACACCTAATCCTATCTCCTCAGGGCTGGGGGAGACTGGAATGAAGGGTGGTGGTCCAGGCTCTAGCTCAGTCCTGATCAGATTCCACTTATCTCTTTAGGTGCGTCTGTTCTTTGGTTTAGTTTCTCAAGGAAAAGGTTCTTTGATGTACCCCAGAGAACTTCTGGGGTGGCCTGGGCCTATAACATTTAGGGTTTGCAAATTCTCCTATTTTGAATCTGTCTGGTACCTTTTCTAACTCTAGAATTATCTAGTTTTTTGGGAGGGAGACAGATAAGATCTCTCAATTTATTAAGTGAGGCACAGTGTATCCCGGAAAGAGTCTTTGATTCAGGAGTTACCTCTGATGAAAGTCACTTGAACTCTAAACTTCCTTTTCATCATCTCTAAAATGGGGATATTCATGCTTTTACTATCTAGATCAGACCACGTGGTATGGTAAGTGTTTTCTAAACCTTAACATGACAAAAGTATTTAAACCTGAAGTATTAAACTATTGCCATTGATAGAAAATTTCTTTTATTTAGACTCTTTGTAAGACATCTTCCATGCAGTATGTTATAGTCAGGGGACTTGGGTTCAAATTCCACTTCTGAAGCATACTACCTGAATTGCTTTGGGCAACTCACTTAACTCTCTTGAATCTCATTTTCCCCAACTATAAAACAAGGGGGTTGACCATCTCATGTCAGGTACCTACATAAGTTCCAAATGGATATAATTTAGATATAAAAATATTATCATAAACAAATTATAGAAGCAAGGGAGAAAATACTTTTCATAGCTATGGATAGGGGGAAGAGTTTGTTACCAAACAAGGGTTAAAGAAGATAAAATGGGCAATTTTGATTAGTTTTTCTGATAAAGGAGCCATTTCCAAGATATATAGAGAACTGATTCAAATTTATAAGATTAACAGTCATTCCTCAATTGATAAATAGTCAAAGGATATGAGTAGGCAGTTTTTAAAGAGGGAACACTGAGGTATAAACAACAATATTTAAAAATCCTCTAAATCACTAATAATTAGAAAAATGCAAATCAACTTTGAGGTTTCCACCTCATCTATGTACACACACACACACACACACACACACACACACACACATACCACTGGCAAGAAAAAATAGAAAGGTCTACTAGCTGTGTGACCCTGGGGAAGTCACTTAACTCTCACTGCCCCACAAAAAAAAAACAAAAAACCCCAAACCTAAACAAAACAAAAAAATAGAAAGGTCAATGCAACATCAACATAGATCAAATATCAAGGCACTGAGTTATCAAAATACACAAGATCTACACAACACATCAAAGCAAAAAATAAACAAATGGTGTTAATGCTGTGGGCTCAAAGTTTCCCAGAAGTTCTCTGGGGCACATTGAGGAATCTTCTTCTTGAGAAACTAAACCAGAGGACAGATATGCCTAGAGAGATAAGTGGAACCAAATTGGACTGAGCTAGCTTCGGGACCTCCACCCTTCCTTCTGATCTCCCTTACCCATGGGGAGATAACTTTGGGTGTGTCTACGGCCTTTGTGTCCTGAAGAGAGAGAGATGGCTTGAGAGATCCATAGCCACCCCTCACCCAATTCCTCTGGTCACCACCAGTGAGGGATGGTCCTCCCTCACTAAAGGAACTTTCCACAGTCAAATGGTGACCCCCCCCCCCCCCATCAGTCCTCTATAAAAGTACCTGCTAGTCTCCTGCTTGAGGAGATTGGTACTTCAGAGCCATGTGCTTTGTGCCTTTCTCCCCAAGAGAAGTCCAAGGATTTCTCTTGGTTTCCCTTCCCTTCCCTTCCCCCCCCTTGCCCCTAAATAAACTACCATCTTATTCTAACTGCTTTTGTGTGCAAGAGGGTGTAATTCTTTAAAGAGGAATTCCTAAGAACCCCAACCCCTAATTCCCAAACCCGCACCCCATTTCCCCCATAACATTTTGGCGCCCGAATGTTTGAAGGGACACAGGAAATTTCCTCTTTCCTCTTGGCACACAAAACCAGGGGGTGGGAACCTCCCTTCTGGGTTTCCTTTCTCCCTCTCCCACCTGACTCAACCTCCTATTCGAGTCACAGAGAGGTAGAGAGAGGGTCAGCTTCCACGAGACAGCAGAGGGCATCCTGGGTCTCCTTCCCTTGCCAAAAGCTCAGCCAGACGTCTGGACCACACTTGGCACACAAAACCTGGAGGTAGGACCCTCCCTTCTGGGTTTCTCTTCTTCTCCTACCAGACTCAACCTCCCATTTGGGTCACAGAGAGGTAGAGACAGTCGGCTTCTGCACAACAGCAGAGGGCAGCCTGGGACTCCTAGATGTCCGAACCACGCTCGGACCCTCGGACTCCATGTTTCTGGGTAAGAACTTTTATGCTTATGTGTCTATCCCTTACCAGTGCTCTACTCTTCCACGAGACAGGCAGCTGCATTTCTCTCCCTTGAGAAAGCTGAACCTCACGGCTGAACCACGTTCAGACCATTCTCCTTAGACAGTAGTTATGGGACAGAAAGGGAGTGTTCCGAAAAATTCACCTCTGGGGCACATCCTAAGAGACTGGACTAAACTAGAATTCACAAATTTGAGAAAGAGATGCATGATCCATTTTTGTAACTTGGCATGTCCACATTATCTGCTAGGAACTGAAGGAAACTGGCTTGTGCACAGCACCCTTAATTATAATACCATTTTGCAATTGGACAAGTTTTGCAAGTGTGAAGGGAGATGGACAGAGATTTCATACATATCAGCTTTTATGACTTTAAGCCAGAAGTCAAAAGGAAAGGATGAGGTCCCCTTGCCGGTTGAGAATCACCACAAGTCCAAGCAATTAGCTAACCCTTCGGGTACCTCCTCTGAGACCTCAGTCCCTCCTGCTCCTCAAACTCATTCCCTACCTGTTTCTTGTTTCACTCCTTCTTCCCCTCCTGCTTCCATACCTATGGCTCAACCACTGTCATATCACTCTATGACTGAGACCTCTCCTTGCACACCAGCTAATCTTAGAACCAATTCCCTGTGCCTTCCACAGCCAAGCTCTGGCCACACTGGGAGTGGATGTCAGTATCCTCCTATCCTGCTCTACCCCATTTACAATTTGGGGGAACTCCAATACATTCCCATTTCTCCTGTTTTTTCCATTCAGCAGACGATACCATCTGCTTTACCTAATCTGCAGTCACCTACGCCCATCTCCTTTTCCCCATCTCCACCCACACTGCAGCCAAAGACTGTTTCCCCTCCCCCACCCACTCCACAGCCAAAGGCTGTCACCCCTCCCCCACTGGGCCCTGCACCCAATCCTCCGTCTCCACCTGAGCTATCTCCCCAACCCAGGTCCTTACCAGCGTCTCCCACTGCATCCCTGCTTACATTAAGGGAATTTCCCATTGGGGAGGGCACAACATTAAGGCATGTTCCTTTTTCCATGAACAGTTTATCTCAGATTAAAGAGAAATTGGGGAGTTACTCAGAGAACCCCACAAAGTTCATAGATGGCTTTAAGTCTGTGACACTGGAGTTTGACCTTTTGTGGACCGATTTGCAAATTATTCTTGCCAGTTGTTATACCCCCGATGAGAAAAAACAGATTTGGGTCCTGGAGGTACAAGTTGGGGATGAATACTCGCAGGTTGGAAATTGGGTTGGGGTCCCTGGATTTACAGCTGTCCCAGTTGTAGAACCAAGATGGAACTATGATAACAGGGAAGACAGGGCTTGTAGAAATCACATGGTCACCTGATCGGTTGAGGGAATGAGAAGGGGGGTCAAGAAACAAGTCAATTATGGAAAGGTGAGGGAGATAACACAGGGGTCTGATGAAAATCCTGCTGTCTTCATGAGCCGCTTATGGACTCTCTGAAGAAATATACCAACCTATACCCACAAAGAGATGTAGGAATAACTGTCCTCAATATTCATTTTATCAGCCATTCTGCTCCTGACATTAGGAGAGAACTCCAAAAGTTAGACTGGGGTCCCCAGATCCCACCCTCACAACTCCTTGATATTGCTTTTAATATTTTTAATAACAGGGACCTGGCAGTAGCCAAAGAGAGAGAAAAGATAGCTCGTGCCCGCTCCATAGACCAAGCTTCTATAATAGCAGCAGCCATCACCACATCTGCTACCGGCAGAACTCCGGCTGGCCGAGATTCTGGCAGCTGCAGTAAACCGGGACACAGAAGTGGGGGACACCCCACGAAGGTGAGGCCAGCTCTCCTACCTCTTTGTCCCCAGGACAGCACCCAAGAGATCGGCTTAGCAAAAATCCAGCGCTCTGCAGCTTGCTCTCCTGGCCAGCAACTTGTCAAGCCCATGGCCAAGCTGGACATAGAAGGCAAGCCTAGGAATGGTTTTGGGGCGACCTCTGTCTTACTCTCTCATTCAGGTACTAGCATTCAATCAAGGCATAAAGTGGGGATGGGGTAAAAGGACTCTAAAATGTAGACAGACACTGCCTCCCACAGAACTAGGCTTTGATTGATTACTTAACTCCAGTAAAGCAGGCCACGCCCTGTCCTGCATTCAGCCTTTCCAGCTTCCACTGGAAAAAAAAAAACGGTCACACTTTACTCCTGATCAGATAAAGTCCCTTTTCTTTTTTGCTGTGGTCAGTTTAAATTTTTTTGTTTAAGTCTGTTCCATCTAGGCTCAAGGATTCATGGCACTGTGCCTACGTGTCGCCTCTGGACCCTCTGGGCCTCTCACAGCTCCGTGCACTCCAGTCCTTCTCTACTTCTCTCCCCTCCCCTTCCCTTGTGCCGTGATTTCTTTGACCCCCGCTCAGCATGAAGCAGTTACAGAAGAATCTTCATCCCCTTTCCTTATATATAGAGAAGTGGGTAATGTTGGACTGAGCTAGCTTCCAGACCTCCACCCTTCATTCTGATCTCCCTTACCCATGGGGAGATAACTTTGGGTGTGGCTGTGGTTTCTGCATCCTGAAGAAAGAGATGGCTTGAGAGATGTGTAGCCACCCCTCACCCAATTCCTCTAACCACCACCAGTGGGGAATGGTCCTCCCTCACTAAAGGAACTTTCCACAGGCAGATGGTCTACCCCCATTAGCCCCCTATAAAAGTACCTGCCAGTCTCCTGCTTGAGGAGATTGGTACCTTAGAGCCACGTGCTTTGTTCCATACCTATCTCCCCATGAGAAGTCCAAGGATTTCTTTCATGGTTTCCCCTTCCCCCCCTTCTCTTCCCTTGCCCCTAAATAAACTACCATCTTATTCTAACTACTTGTGTGTGCAAGAGGGTGTAATTCTTTAAAGAGGAATTCCTAAGACCCCAACCCCTACCCCAAATTCCGTACCCCATTTTCCCCCCATAACATTAATATAATATTTTTCTTTCTTTTTTTTTTTTTTGCAGGGCAATGGGGATTAAGTGACTTGCCCAGGGTCACACAGCTAGGAAGTGTCAAGTGTCTTGAGGCCAGATCAGAACTCAGGTCTTCCTGAATCCAAAGCCAGTGCTTTATCCACTGTGCCACCTAGCTGCCCGCAATATAATATTAATTATAAAAATGATGTCAACCCTGAACATATTTATCTTAAGCAAAGATAGTGATACTTCCTTCATTATTCAATACTAATAGATCATTTCATAGAATTAGATATTATAATAATTCATACAGACACACATAAATATGAAAAACTATGAGAAATACTCCTGGGATGATCAGGCTCAGCTGGTTTTCAGGTCACATCTTCTGAAGGCTCAATTTCTCCTTCCTACTTTTCAGTGTTTTGTGAGGCAATGTTGCTCAGCATCTTTTGTCATCCTCGTCTGTAATGTTTTACACATAAGGTTCTATTCTAAATTCATGTTACACTTAACTGCCAGAGCACGTAGAATGATTATTTACTGGCTAACAGTTCCTGGGTTTTTTCAGCCTCCATGTTGTGGTGTCTTTTGTATCAGTTAAACTTCTGTAAGAGTTGTAAACAGTCATTGTTTTGGCTTCTGTCCATCTTCCTTTTTTTAGTGTTAACAACTCACTTATATAAATTCAGATTGAAGCTACTATAATTACACACGACTCCTCACTTTTATCCTGTAATTTGGCCTCTGCTTTAATTAAGTACACAAACTGATTTTGAAATGACCATGCTATGTTGGTAACCAGTCATTCCTCTTCTGTTCAGATACAGCCAACGCCATTTTTTGGGTGATGTTATTTAATGTTCTCCATATCTAGTACCAATTCTATTCTTAAAATTATACATATTTATTCTGTACAGGTAAGAGGCTTCAGAATAGTCTACAAGTTATTAGCTTTTTTCATTTCTTGTTATCCAACTATATTATCCAAAATAAATTCTGCCCACTTTCCTTGTGCACAACTTGACACCGAAAGCATTGCCTATCTATGCCAAAGGGCTATAAAACTGTGCATACCCTTTGATTCAGCAATACCACTACTAGGCCTGTATCCCAAAGAGATCATTAAAAAAAAAAAAGAAAAGGACCCACATGTACATTAAATCTATGTTTATGTCTATGTCTACATCAGCTCTTTTTGTGGTGGCAAAGAATTGGAAATTGAGGCGATGCCCATCAATTGGGGAATGGCTGAACAAGTTGTAGTATATGAATGTAATAAAATACTATTGTGCCATAAGAAATGATGGGCTGGCAGATTTCAGAAAAACCTGGAAAGACTTAAGTGGACTGATGTTGAGTGAAGAGAGCGGAACCATGAGAACATTGTACACAGTAATAGCAGCATTGTGGGATGATCAACTGTGATAGACTTGGCTCTTCTCAGCAATACAATGATCCAAGACAATTTCAAAGGACTCAAGATGGAAAATGCTCTCCATATCCAGAAAAAAGAATTGTGGAATCTGCATGCAGATTGAAGCAGACTATTTTCACTTTTTTTGTTGTTTTTTTTCTTTTTTGTGGTTTTTCCCTTTTGTTCTGATTCTTCTTTCACAACATGTGAAATGTTTAACATGATTGTACATATATAACCTACCCCAGATTGCTTGATGTCTTGGGGAGTGGAGAGGGAAAGGAAGGAGGGAGAAAAAAATCGAATGTTGAAAACTATCTTTATATGTAATTGGAAAAAATAAAATACTATTAAGGAAAAAATAAAATAAAATAATGAAAACAAAGACAAAATACCAATTTCAATGTAAACAATTAAATTAAAATTTTAAAAGGAAGCATAGAGTAGCGAGGTAAATGTTATAATTGGGAGGATCTTGTGCTGTTCGTTTTAGATTTTCATTCTGTGGATGCTTGTGGAGTCAGAGGGGAGTTGGGTTTGAATCTCACCTCTGCTGGGTGACCAGTGAAATGTCACAATTTTTCTGGGCCTCAGTGTTGTCATCTATAAAATAGGGCAACAATACCTTTGGTACCTACCTCCTCATTAGGTAAAGATCAAGTGACATCGTGTAGGTAAATCATTTTGTTTGTTTTATAAATGTCGGCTAATACTATCCCCTTCATGGAAGTCTGCTTATACTGATAATGTACCCTACAAGGTCCCACATAATGTCCTTGTTCCCTTTGGGTGCATAATAAAACCAACTACTTGCCTGAGAACCTTTGAGCTACACTTCCATTCTTTTTTCTCTTCTGGTATTTTTATTCTATTTATAGGAAGAATGGTAGTATGACTCTGGCTCTGCTCCTGTGGTGGTGTGTTGCCTTGTTGGTTGTTAGATAGCTACTGTACACAAAAGATACCAAGTTATATTAAGATTAATAAATGAAAAAGTTTATTTTTTCCCTTGTAATAAACATTTTTATTTATAGTTTTGAGTTCCAATTTTTATCCCTCTTTCCCTCCCTCCCCTCCCCCCCCACCCCGAGGCAGTAAGTAATCAGATATGGGTTATACATGTGATATTATGTAAAACATTGCCATATTAATAATTAAACCATTCTTAGCTCGTGGGCCATACAAAAATGGGTGGTGGGCTACATATTGCTCACCAGTCTCGGTTTACTGACCCTGATCTAGAAGACTGATGATGAGCTATGCTACTCACTTCCTGGTAGGGAGGTAATGATTAGAAGTGCAGAATGAGACATTTTTTTAGACATTGCCAATGTCAGGATTTATTTAACTCTGCTTATTTGTTATAAGGGTTTTGTTTTTCTCATTTTCAGTTTTGGGAGGAAAAGAAAGGGAAGAAGGTCACTGATGCAATTTCTAAAAACGTACAGAAGAGTATAGGTTACATTGTTCTTGCTTGTCCTTCATTCTCCAAGAGGACCAATGACATCAGGTCAGAAGAAAATAAAGAAGTGGGGCGGCTTCAAAAGTTAACATGTTGAATTTATTATATACTTAAAAGGAAAAACTAGTTGTATATAATAGGGATTTGGTTTCATGTGCTATCATTTCCTAGTCTCCCTGTATATAGAAATGCTCATTTTATTTGGTGTTTAAGTTCAGAAGTTAAAACAAAATAACAAGGCCCCCCTTTAAGCCATGAGGATATACAGGATATAGTATGGGGGGATTATGGGCCCTGGTTACCCCAAAAGTTGTCTGGGGAGGTCAAGGAACTTTTTCCTTGAAACCCCAGGAGTTTTCCCTTGAAATCAAGTAGGCCTCTCCTTGAGCTCAATCAAGGACAGACAGACCCAAACAAGATAAGCAGCATCAGATGGAACTGAGCATACTCTAGGACCACCACCCCTCATTCCAGCCCTCCTGACCACCTGGATGAAATAATCCTGCTGGGTTACACTACATCAGGAGAAGACTCAGGAACTGCCCACCAGCGGACTGCTCGGACCCACCAGGATGGAGTTAACACCCATCACCTGATTGCTCACGACCTATCATCACCTACCCCAGCCTACCACCAGAGGACCCCCAGCCCATCACCCAATAAGGGACATTCTTTTTTTTTTTTTTTTTTTGCAGGGCAATGGGGGTTAAGTGACTTGCCCAGAGTCACACAGCTAGGAAGTGTCAAGCGTCTGAGGCCAGATTTGAACTCAGGTCCTCCTGAATCCAGGGCTGGTGCTTTATCCACTGAGCCACCTAGCTGCCCCAGGGACATTCTTACCCATGCCATCTGAACCCTATAAAAGAGCGCTCCCCAAGCTAGTCGGGGAGGAAAGCGTTTTGTTTCTCCAAAACCTTCCTCCGGGCCAGTTTCTCTTGTACCCCAATAAACCTGTTCTTTTATTCCTAAATAGGACTTGTGCGAGAGCATAATTCTTTACAGAGGAATCCTAAGGACCCATGTGCTTTCTCCCCATATCAGGATAGATCTTCTTTTATAAAGCTATATTCTTTTTACTCTTAGTGCCCATCACAGCGCATAGTATCAAATGGATTCTCAATAAATATTTAATGATAATTACAGTCTGATTATAAAATATTCTCCCTTCACGTCAGCATCAAATGCTTCAATTATAATTAAAACGATTGTGAAAAGTACAAAGCACTCAGAATTAGTAGTTAATTAATTTACATAACAACCTTTTTCTCACAAAAAAACCTCTTCTAAAGTAAGAGAATTTACTAGAAGCAAGAAAGATTCATTCTACTTTAGTATTGTTGTTGGGTTTTTTGGTCTCTTGTTTTTTTTTTATATCACCTAATTTACCCACTACATCCCTTTGCCCAATACCTCCAAAAAGTCGTCCCATATAACAAAGAATTTCCTGCTTTAGGTTTAAATAAAAAAAAAGAGGGAGGTGAGTTAGTGATGAGACTCCTGTTACAAAAGTGACATTTAGGGTGAGAAAAGAAGGCTAAAGGAAGGTCATCCTGATGGCTTACTCAGCTATATTGCCTTACATGGTAGACCCTTTTTAATTTACAGGTTTTCACTTAATTATCAAGGGGCTAGCAGGGAAGCTCCCCTTGTCAGTTTTTCTTCCAACTAATCTAGAGATAATGGCTGATAGGTTGTGAAGGGTGTATCTTCAGTTCGGTCAGTAGCCAGGATGGGGTGAAAGGGAAAGAATGAATAATAGCCTTAGGGTTTTCACCAGAATACATGACTAAGAAAAGCCCCAACTCAACAGTTTCCTGTATATACATAGGGATAACAATTGCAAAAGCTAAGGGATTTTCACTGTCACCTCTTATCTTAGGTTAATGACCTCCCAGACACATGGAATAATTGCATAAAAACTATGTTCTTCAGCTATAACTAGACAAATTGTGGGGAGAACAGCAGGTAGGGGGTGGGGAAGGGAGCTACCTTAAAGCATATATGGTAGACAAAGATGAGGAAAGTACTTTGTAAAACATATATACATAGGGCAGCTAGATGGCGCAGTGGATAGAGCACCGGCCCTGGAGTCAGGAGTACCTGAGTTCAAATCCAGCCTCAGACACTTAATACTTAACTAGCTGTGTGACCCTGGGCAAGTCACTTAACCCCAATTGCCTCACTAAAAAAAAAAAAAAAAAGAAAAGAAAAAGAAAACATATATACATAGGGGGCAGCTAGGTGGCACAGTGGATAAAACATAGGCCCTGGATTCAGGAAGACCTGAGTTCAAATCCAGCCTCTGACACTTGACACTTACTGTGTGACCCTGGACAAGTCATTTAACCCTCATTGCCCTACAAAAAAAATTAAATTAAAAAAAACCTCCTATATACATAAATCTGTTGTCATCTCTTTCAGAATAAACAGGATACTGGTTATCTCAAATATCCACTATAGCTACAATTGATTCAAAAAATAAGGAAAAGAAGTTTTATACAACAGTGATTTTTCATATTATCCCTTGGGAATTCCTGGGTTTAAATAATTTATTTATCTTTTAAATTTTGCTCTAACATCCTTAGATTTCAAGGTCCGAAAAACAATGTTCAGGAGTTTACCAAGCTCAGGAGTTTGAAACACACATGTTATTTGTTAGGTCTACATCACCTAGTGGTTCATCCTGTCACAGAATGTGAATTCTCCAGATGATAACAGCCAGCACTTACATCGATTGCAAAGTGCTTTACACAGGTTCATCTTATTTGGTCCTTACAACAACAAAGTGAGGTAGGGACTTTATTATCCTCATTTTCCACAAAAGGAAAGTGACTTACCCAGAGTCATGCAGCTAATAAGTGTTTGAAGGATTTGAATTCAGATCTTCCTGACTCCAAGTCCAGTTTCACTTCGGACTTTGGATTATCCCCCAGACCACTTCACTCTTGGCCCTTTATCTTTCCCCTCCTCTCAAATGTATATTTTCACATGTATATGTATGTTTCCACACATATATCTGTATGTTGTTCAGTTGTTCAGTTGTCTGACTCTTCATGACTCTGTGAACCAAATGATAGTGGGGTTTTCTTGGCAAAGATGCTGCAGGAGTTTGCCATTTCCTTCTCCAATTTTATGCAGGTAGGGATTGTGACTTGCCCAGCATCACACAGCTAGTAAGTGCTTGAGGTCAAATTAGCACTCTTATGATTCTAACTCCAGGACCAGTGCTCTATCCACTGCACCACCTACAACAACAAATGTATATGTGTGTGTGTGTGTGTGTGTGTGTGTGTATATATATATATATATATATATATATATATATATATATATGTTCAACAGAAATTTTGTCAAAACTTTTTTGTTCAAATCTTGTGTCTGACTTTAATTTTAATTGTCATGAATGTAAAGGGCTAAAATTCTAGCTAGTCTGTCTAAAATATCTAATGAGTGGTCGCCAATAAATTATAAGCTTTAGCAACAGTTAGACTTTTAAGCATTTATTAAGGCAAATAAGAATTTGGTGAAGAGAAAGAGAAAGGCCTAGATTCATCTATCTATCTCGGAGAACCACAGTTCTCTTGCTCCACTCTCCATGAGAGTCCTGGGGAAAAAGAGAGGGAGAGCGCCAGCCTCGACCCCTCTTCCTCCCACAAGCAAATGTCACTTCCTGACACCAAAGAAAAGCCACATGTCTTGCCCTTAGGCACCTTCTCCTCATGGTGGTGCTTTCCTACAGTAAGTCTCCAGCAGGTGGTGTCATTCCAATCGTTACATGAACATATTATGTACATAAATAATATGTATTGCATAGGATATATCTGAAGTATGGATATGTACATATAAATAATAATACATTATAATAAAAATAACAATAAAATACAATGCAACATTATATACACAGGTTTATATATATTATATATATACATATATATAATATATATATATATTTTGCTTTTTTGTGTGTGTGAGCTGGGTAATGAGGGTTAAGTGACTTGCTCAGGGTCACACAGCTAGTATGTGTCAAGTGCCTGAGGCCAGATTTGAACTCAGGTACTCCTGAATCCAGAGCTGGTGCTTTAACCACTGTGCCACCTAGCTGCTCCTATATATAATATGAATATATAAGATATATTCATAATTAAGTTAAAATTAAAGTTGTTAGAAACAAGGCTAACAGCTCAAATAAGTGTTGAAGCTCAAATAATCCAAGTAGGTAACAGAGTGTGGTTAAAGACCTTTTTAATACATCTTCTCAAAGATAGGAACTTGCCAGAATGTGGCAGTGTAAGGCTGACTCCTCCATTTATACTTCCTCCTAGTGTCTCATTGGTCAAATACTCAGAGTTTACAATCCTCCCTGACCTAGTCTTAACTAATCACATTTCAGTATTCCATCCCCTATTTACATACAGATTACACCAAAATGACCAATCAGATTGCACCAAGTATTGATCAATCATATTTCAGTTTTGCAGTATGACCAATCAGGTTGCACCACAGTTGACCAATCATATTTCAGCATTATACTGCTCTGTACCTTACATAACATTCAAGGAAAAAGCTCAGGTCAGAGATTTGAAACTAAACCCACTCTTTGTCCCCAGGGCTCTGAGATGAGTCTAAATATGGTCTATTCTCTCAGTTATTAAATGTCAAGAGACAGGATTTG
Source organism: Dromiciops gliroides (assembly GCF_019393635.1). NCBI lineage: Eukaryota > Metazoa > Chordata > Mammalia > Microbiotheria > Microbiotheriidae > Dromiciops > Dromiciops gliroides. Next base: position 188,394,299 of record NC_057866.1, on the reverse strand, counting down.
AACCCTTTTTTCTGCTGACTTCAAGTCCAGCATTCTTTCTTCTGGCCTACTTCTGGGCATTTATTTTAAGCCTAGTGCATGTTCTTATTTGGTCTGTATTACCCACACAGCAGATGATGACTTGTTAAAATTGACAAATTGATCATTCACATTCATATTGTCATTTGTGGTTTTACAAAATGCCTTCCTCACAGCAACGGTTGTTCAAGAGGTGAAAACTTTTATTCCCATTTTATGCATGAGGAAACTGATGTTCTGAAAGGTATACTTCATTTTCTCTGGGGAAAAGGTTGCGATCTTGGTAGCACCCACATTTGTGCACTGGAAACGACTGGAGATAGCCCCGGATTTTTTTTTTTTTAAACGCAACTGAGATTAAGTGACTTGCCCAGGGTCACACAGCTAGTGTCTGAGAGGAGATTTGAACGCAGGTTCTCTTGACGCTAGGGGCAGCGCTGTAACCATCTAGCTGCCTCATCTCGATTTAGGGCCAGAAAGGATGAGGATGGGGACACCTCTCCATTTATTTTCATTGTCTCTGATCTATTGCCAAAACCTCTGTTGAGAGTGCTCTGACACGTGTGACCGCAGGTTCCGGTTACTCCTTCCAGATTCTTCCCGAACACCCTAAGGACAAGGCCCCCAGGAGTTAGGCCCCGCCTCGTCCTATACAAAAGACTACATATCCCATCATGCCACGCTCTAGGCCCCAGGCTTTACTACATGTCTCGACCTGCAGCGCGGTGCCCTCCCTTACCGGAGCGCCGTGGAGATAACGTCATAGCGCTGACGTAAGGGCGGGGCCGGTTTCGCTCGCTGTCTTCTATTTTGCGGCCGCCCTCGCTCTCTACAGCCCCGCCTCCTCCTGTCCGCTCAGCTCAGCCCGCCATGGAGAAGATTGGCGTCGTATTCGGCGGCTCTCGGGGCATCGGCAAGGCGGTGGCCCGGTTAATGGCCCAGAAGGGCTACCGGCTAGCGCTCGTGGGCAGGGACCTGGAGGCCGCGAGAGCCGCTGCCAGGGACATCGGGGGTACGTACGGCAGTGGACACGTCCACGTGGGACACGAGCCCGAGGGCAGAGAGGGCGGGGGCGCGCAGCAGGCCGGCCGTGCGCTTCATCTTCTGACCTTTGACCCCTGACTCCGACCCCCCTCCTGTCCGGACCTCCTGCTCTGGACATTCAGTACACCACGCGTTATTGAAGCGTCTACTGGGCTCGTCCACTGACTAAACTCCTTTCTCTCAGAGACGCCGCCCTCCTTCCACGTCCACGCCCTTGGCCTCATCCTTCAGTCCGGAGCACTTTACAGTATAGTGCAATTGACACAGGCCCCGCCCTCGCCCCTTCTTGACCCCTCCCCCAATATTCAATCCGAGTCTTGTCCGAAACATCTATGGAGTCCGATCCAACTAAGTGCCAGGCTCTCTGCTAAACGCTGAGAATGCAATTAATTGAAAGAAAGAAATGCTCTGCCCTCAGGGAACTTACAATCTAAAGTGGAAAACAACACAGAAAGGGGCAGGAAAGGCATGTCCTCAGCGCACACCACAACCACCTTGATTCATACCCTCCCCCTCCTCTTCATTTAAAAGCGCGGGGCCACCCCCCCCCCCCCCCCCCCCCCCCCCCCCCCCCCCCCCCCGCCATTAGTCTCCCGGCATCTCGTATTTTCCTTTTCCCCCAGCTTACTCTGCTCAGGTGGCTCCCAAGGGCCTCTAGGATAAAACACAAACTTTTCTGTTTTTCTGCTTGTCATTTAAAACTTTTCATTATCTGGCTTAAATTTTTCTGGGGGGGGGGGAGGCAGCTAGGTGGCACAGTGGATAGAGCACCGGCCCTGGATTCAGAAGGACCTGAGTTCAAATTCGACCTCAGACACTTAACACTTACTATCTGTGTGACCCTGGGCAAGTCACTTAACCCCAATTGCCTCACACACACAAAAAAATCTTTCTAGAGAGGTTTTGCCTTGCTCTCCCTTCCGCCTGAAGTGAAGAACCTCATAGAGTCATATGTCATCCCCTGCTTCCACCCTTTTACACAGGTGGTACCCCCCTGCCAGAAATAATCTCCCTCCTTATTTATGCTTGGAATCCTTGGCTCCCTTCAGGATCCTGAGCTCCTTTAAGGGCAGGGATTATTTTCATTTTTATTATTTTATTTCAGAGGCTGACTGCAGTGCCTGCCACATAGTGAGTTTGATAAGTTCTTATTGAATTGAAGGCACTGTGCTTGCAGTTGGGCATACAGAAATAATAAAAAATGATCCAACTAGTGGCCTCAAGGAGCTTACATTCATCACATTGGGAAATCATTCCTGTGAAATCAGTGCAATAATTTAGAGAGAGAGGTATATTTAGAGGATACAGTTCATCAGTTCAACACTGGAGAGAATCAGGTTGGTGTAATTAATAGGGGCAGCCAGGTGGCCTAGTGCAGGGTTTCTTAAAGTTTTTCCACTTGCAACCCCTTTTTGCCTAAGAAATTTTTATGTGACTCCAGATACATAGGTATATAAAATAAGTATACATGACCATTTACTTTTTTATTTTTGCAGGGCATTGTGGGTTAAGTGACTTGCCCAGGGTCACACAGCTAGTAAGTGTCAAGTGTCTGAGGCCAGATTTAAACTCGGGTCCTCCTGAATCCAGGGCTGGTGCTTTATCCACTGCACCACCTAGCTGTCCCCCATGACCATTTACAATTGCCAATTTTTTTGTGACCCCCACATTCAGTTACATGAACCTATATGGGATTGCAACCCACAGTTTAAGAAGCTAGTGCCTGGTGCACAGAGTATTGAATCTAGAGCCAGGAAGACCTGAGTTCAGATGTTGCTTCAGATACATAGTAGCTGGGTGATCCTGGGTAAATCACTTAACCTCCATCTGCCTCAGTTTCCCCAGCTGTAAATCTAGATGATAACAGCATCTACCTCTGAAGGTTGTGAGAATCATAAGAGATAATCTTTGAAAGTGCTTAGTCCATGGCATTTAATAGGCACTATATAAATGTTAGCTATTATTATTTATCAGTTTTGATTATATTAAATTTAAAAGGTTTTGAATAAACGAAACCAACGCAATCAAGATTAGAAGGAAAGCTAGGAAATAATTTTTATAGCAAGAGTATCTGCTAAAGGCCAAATTTCTCAAATACGTAGAGAACTGATTGAAATTTCTAAGAATACAAGGCATTCCCCAATTGACGAATGGTCAAAGGATATGAACGAGCAGTTTTCAGATGAAATCAAAGCTATCTATAGGCATATTAAAAAATGCTCTAAATTACTATTGATTGGGGAAGTGCAAATTGAAACAACTCTAAGGTACTACCTCACCTATCAGATTGACTAATATGACAGAAAAGGAAAATAATAAACATTGGAGGAGATGTGGGAAAATTGGTACACTAATGCATCATTGGTAGAGTTGTGAACTGATCCAACCATTCTGGAGAGCAATTTGAAACTATACCTAAAGGGCAATCAAACTTCATATCCTTTGTTCTAGTAGTGCCACTAATATCTCTGAATCCTAAACAGATTTAAAAAAGGGGGATGAGGTGGGGAATGGACCTACATGTACAAAAATATTTATAGCAGCTTTCTTTGTAGTGGCAAAGAATTGGAAATTTAGGGAATGCCCATCAATTGGGGAATGGCTGAGCAAGTTGTATATGATTGTAATGGAAAATTTTACTCTAAGAAATGATGATCAGGCAGATTTCAGAAAAGCCTGGAAGGACTTAAGTGAACTGGTACAAAGTGAAGTGAGAAGAACCAGGAGAATATTCTAAATAATAATAGCAATACTATATGATGATCTTAGCTATTCTCAGCAGTACAATGATTCAAAACAATTCCAAAGGCCTCATGGTAAAAAATGCTATCTACCAGCAAAGCATAATATTTTTCACTTTCTGTACTTTTTTCTAGTTTTTTTTTCCCCTTCGGATCTGTGTCTTCTTTTGCAACATGACTAATAATGGTAATGTTTCACATGATTGAACATAAATAACCTTTATCAAATTGTTTACTGTTTTAGGGAAGGGAGGGGTGAAAGGAGAGTGAAAATTTGGAACTCAAAACTTTAAGAAAACGATGTTTAAAATTGTATTTACATGTAAGTGGGGAAATTTTTTCAACTTTATTTTTTTTAATAAACGTTTTTTATTTATAGTTTTGGGTTTCAGTTTTTACCCCTCTTTCCCTCCCTCCCTTCCTCCCTCTCTGAGGCAGCAAACAATCAGATATGGGTTATACATGTATGATTATGTAAAATATTACCATATTTATGAGAAAATTTTTTTAAAATGAAGTATAGGGTAGCAAATAAAAACAGTGGTAATTTTTTTAAAATAAAAAAGGGAAATCATGGAAGACTTCATGTAGAAGGTGGTTTCTGCATAAGAACAATTGAATCAGGTTTTAAAGAAGAGGGAGAAATTGAACAGGTGTAAGGGGGAAGGGAAACCATCTATTCTAGGTATTGAAATTAGTGTGACCAAAACATGACAGGAAAGTACCAGTTGTTTTCAGGTTCACATGATGAAGCAGCAAGGTGGCTCAGTGGATAGAGAGAATCAGAAAGACTTGAGTCAGATCTGGCCTCATGTTCTTGCTAGCCATGTCACCCTAGGCAAGATACTTAGCCTCTGCCTTAGTTTCTCCCATTGTAAAATGGAGGTAACAGTAATACCTAACTTCCAGGTAGGTTGTGGGGAACAAATGAGATAATATTTGTAAAGCTCTTAAGATGATATCTGACACAGAGGAGACAATAATTGCTTGTTTTCCTTTTTTTCAAGGCACTGAGGAATCCAATTTGGTTGGAGCTCGGAGAATCTAGAGAATAGCAATACAAGATGAGCTTTGTATAGACCCTTTTGTATTGCCATGTCAACTTCAGTGTCTTGCACAAAATCAGTGTTTGATCTATTAAAGTATTTATTGACTAGTGTAGCCATTTGAAGAGACAGCAGGAAGGAAGAGTGGGTTAGAGCTAGGAAATCTAATTGGAAAGGACTCAGAGGTAATCCAGTTTATTCCCTACCTGAACAGCAACCATCCTTACAACACCCCCTCGCAAGCTTAAAGGACCATTTTATTTCTAGCCAAAATCTGTCTCTCAACAGCTTCCACACATTGCTCAGTGAGGTAATGCATGTAAGCCTTAAAGCTCTTTATAAATGTCAGTTATGATTATGACTCCTGGTTCTGCCTCCTGGGGCCAGGCAAAACAAGTCCAGTCCCTTCCTCTCTCCCCCGTGACCAACCCTTCAGATACTTAAAGACAGTTCTCATGTCCACCTTAAGTCTTTTCTCCTCCAGGCTAAATGGAAACACAGAGACACTGAAGACAATTGAAAGACCAGTGTGAAAGGCATAGACAAATGGGTGGAGACAGATGAGTGACCAAGAAAGAGGCAGAGAGATGGAGTAAAGAGAAGAAAAAGACAGAAAGCTGTGGTAGGTCTTGGGTTGACTATTCAGTTATTCCGGTCATGTCTGATTCTTTAGCGTGACCCCTTTTGGGGTTTTCTTGGCAAAGATACTGGAGTAGTTTGCCATTTTCTTCTCCAGCTCATTTTACAGATGAGGAAATGGAGGCAAATGGGTTAAATGACTTGTCCAAGGTCACACAACTAGGAAGTATCTGGGACCAGATTTGAACTCAGGTTTTCCTGATTCCAGGCACGGTGCTCTAACCACTATACCACCTAGCTGTGCCCTGAGTATTCAGAACTCCCAATTAAAATGCAGACACCTGGAGTGCAGATACATTGAACCAAGACTAGTCCAGTTACTTTAACTGCCAAGTGAGAGGATCACTTCTCTAAATAGATTTTGGTAGGAAAGAGGGAGAGGTTAGATCGGTGAAGAGTAGGCATGTGGAATGTGTTGGAGAGAAGGACCCTGGGAGAAGATGGGATCGAGGGGGTGGGAGGGAGGGCACAGATGGAGGTGTAGAAAATGATCCAGGGGACTGGGAACGTCTCAACTTGACCCTGACTTGGGACAAATTATGTAATGTCTCAGATCTTCAGTTTTGTCATGTTTAAGTGAAAGGATTGGCATTGTCGTTTCAACCAAATATTCACTGACTCAGCGTAACCAATTAGTACACAGACCTTATGTAAGACTGAATCAGTTGTTTCTTGCACATTCGGGTGTCACTATTTTTCAAACATGTAGGTGCCATCGTGATGAATAATGAATAAAATACAAAGTCTTTTGAAAGTATTACTGAATTTGTAGCTTTTTGTTATATGGTTCCTCAATCATGAAACAGCATTAATTCAATGAAATGATATTTTGAGAACAGGGAACTTTGGGATATTCCCTACTTGCCCTGAAACACGCACCCAGAAGCATCCATGGCCTGTAACGGTACAATCCCTGAATCAACTTCCTTCTTTTTATTTGATCAGTCGATTTACCAACTTCTATGCTTTGTCTTTTAAGGGCTAAGGATACAAAGACAATGAAACAATTACATTTCAAAGACCCTACATTCTAATGGGAAGATGGCATGTACTTAGATAAGTATATATAGAATAAATAGAAGGCAGTTAGGGAGAGAGGGCGCTGGCATTTGGGGGAGTCAGGAAAAGCTTCATGTAGAAGGGGGTGAAGAAGTAAGGAGGAAGGGCATCTAAAGTGTGGGTGCTATTGGCTGGATTTTCGTGCATGAGAGAGTAATATAGGATGGGGTCTTGTCCTGGAGGGCTTTAGAAACTAAGCAGGAGGCTATTGCTCGAAGAGACTATATGGAGTGGTAGCGTTGTGGGGCATGTGAGCAGAAGGCAGATCTTTTGGGCCTAAGGGAAATCACCTTGGCTGAGGTGTGGAAGTAGGGAGAGACTTGAGGTGGGGAGACCAATTAGGCTGTTGTAGTAATCCAGGGGACAAGTGGTCATAGCCTGAACTAAGGTGGTGGTGGTATAAATAAAAATGAAGGGATTGGATGTAAAAGATGTGGAGGTAGAAATAACAAGATCTGATAGCTGATTGAATATTGGGGATAAGAGAGACTGAGGAGTGGAGTATAATACTGACCACAAATCTGTGAAACCGGTAGACTGATGATGCTTTTAATTGAAATAGGGAAGTTTGGAAGAGGGGTGGGTTTAGGGGGAGAAAGACAATGTGTTCGATATTTTAGGTTTAAGATTTGTCTGGGGCCAGCTAGGTGGTGCAGTGGATAAAGCACTGGCCCTGGATTCATGAGGATCTGAGTTCAAATATGGCCCCAAGCACTTGACACTGTGTAACCTTGGGCAAGTTACTTAACCCTAATTGCCCTGACTCCCCCAAATTTGTCTCACATCTAGCTTAAATGTCTAATAAGACAGCTGGCGATGTCAGACTGAAGCACAGGAGAGCTTGGGCCAGATATTTAAATCTAAATAGGTAGTCCTAAATTCTTTAACTGAGTATGGGAACTGCAAAAAAAACCCCCAAAACATTAAATTTGGGTATGTTAAGTCATTTTTATTGCCCTTAAACCCCATTTTTTATTATATAAAAGAGGATTCTAAAATTAGTTGGCATTTTTTGAGTGAATTAATTACCTAAATTCTCCCCAAAGCTAACTACCAGCAACACTAAGATTAGTTTCACTGAGGGCAGAGCAATGTCTTAATTAGTTCCTCCAGGCCCTAAAAGAGTACATTTAGAAGCACTTGGTGGAACTAGACATAAATTTGGAAAAATCTAGTATGAGGAATATAAAAGTAGTAATCATTCGTATAAGTTGAATTGAGTAAGATGGCACCAAGATGTCCAATTAGCTAAGATGACAAAATTAACCTTAACAGACTCTTAGCTTACTAAGAAGTCATATATGTTTAGAAAAATATGCCTTACAATGAAGCAGAGCTCCTGGATAGTTGGACCTTTTTAAAGAGTTCTCCTTTTTAAAAAGTCGAAATACTTCAAAAATACAAAACCTGTTCATAACGTCACTTTATATTTGTGTAGGAGATCATTTGGCACTTCGCTGTGATGTTGCTAAAGAGCAAGATGTTCAAAACGCATTTGAAGAGATGGAGAAAAACTTAGGTCGTGTTAATTTTTTGGTAAATGCAGCTGGCATAAACAGGTCAGTCTTTGAATTTTTAAATCATCTAATATATGGTTGATGTGTATTATTTGTGTATGAACATGTTGGATGTTAAATGAATGTTTCGTGTAATTCTAACCTTTGAACTTTGACATATTGAAATTTTGATTGTCCTTGTTGATCATTGGCTGCTAACTGCTCAGCTTGGCTTAAACTCTACCAGTACCTTCATTATGCCCTGCCCAGAGTAAACTCATCACCAGATAAACGTATCATCATCAGGAAACTGCTTATCATGGAGATTGCTTCAGCTTGGCTCCTCACACCCTATGATACTCTCAGTTGCTTCTGCCCCTCTGATGAAGGGCTGCAGGGTGGAACAGTAGCCTCCCTTTATAGAGGGCTCCAAATGCCCGCCAGCTCTTGCTTTGCCACCAGCTGCTCTGCTCCCCTTTCATTCTATCACCATCTTCATCTGTCCCAAGCTGGGGACCTCCGGGTTTCCCCCACCCCTGCCCTTCCCTTTTCAGTTTCCTTTTTTGTTGTCTCCCCTTATTAGGTTGTAAACTCCTTGAGAGCCAGGACTGTCTTTTTCTTATTTGTATCCCTAGCACTTAGCACAGTGCCTGGCACATAGCAGATGCTTGACAGATGTTTAGCATATCATGTGGTACCAAGAGAAGCCTAAGTGTGGCCGATTGAATTATTCAGTTGGTTCCACTTTCTGTGGCAGGAGCATTTTTGTATAAGAAGCATTACCTCGGAAGAATATCAGGTGAACTAAATAACCCTAGCCTCTAGCAGGGGCAGCTAGGTGGCTCTGGGCCTGCACTCAGGAAGACCTGAATTCAGATCCAGCCTCATACCTTACTAGTTGTGTGACAGTGGGCAAGTCACTTCATGTCTATTTGCTTTAGTGCCCTCAACTATAAAATGGGAATGATAATAGGACCTGCCTCCCAGGGTGGTTGTGAGGATCACATGTGATAAGCACTTCGCACCGTTGCCTAGTACGTAGTAGGTATTTAACAAATGCCTGTTTCCTCTTTCCGTGCTTTCCATAGCCTGTAATAGTCAAGTTCTAGCTATACTATCCAGATGATCCACACCGGGAACTCTTCTTTGAAAGTTATAAACCCCGAGGGAGTCACATTTTACAGAAAAATTGTGTCTCTTGTTCTTCGTAGAGACACCTTGTTACTAAGAACAAAAACTGAAGACATGGTGTCCCAGCTTCACACTAACCTCTTGGGATCCATGCTGACATGTAAAGCTGCTTTGAAGAACATGATTCAACAACAGGGAGGCTCTATTGTTAATATAGGTGGGTTTATTAATTTCTAAATACCACACATTACAAGAAGGCTTGACTTCTCACCTCATTGATTTGAAGTGAAATTCTCCATAGTTGGGCCTGAAGCTCATTTTTGTACTTTTTATGCAAATAGGGGTTTGATAAACAAATTAACCGTGTGAGATTTCTAGGTCATTCGTGAACTAGTTCAAAATGCAAATAAAAGTTAATATTGTTCAGAGAGCAACTTTTTTGACACTATAATGGAAGTAAGAAACTTCTAATCTGTGGGGTAAGTATTGAGCAGGAATTTCATTATCATAAATTAATCCCCCAAATCCAACAATACATGGGCTTTGAAATAGTTTCCTTGACAGTTGTGAAAAGCTAGTAGTGGAGGTGTCCCAAAAGTCTTAGTGCAGCTCTCATTTCTCAGCCTGTGATGCCTCCCTGCTCTGTGCCTGTTCTTTAGCTAGGCATAGTATTCACAGAAACAAAAACACTGGACAAATATATATATTAAGTACTTGATTTGTGTGGCACACTGTTCGAGGCACTGGGGAATATAAAGATGAATGTTATTATTAATATAATGTGTTCTCTCAAGGAGTTTATACTCCAGAAGTAAAATGATAGAATTTGTTTTTATTGAATAGAATTTTAAAATTTTCTATTAATATTAAATTTTAGTGCTTGAGATATTTTATATTTTTTCTCTCAGTAGTTTGTTTTTTTTTTAAGTTTCCTTCAGCATTTACCAGTGTAGGCACTTAATCAGTGGTGGGTGTATAAATGAAATGTTAAATAATAAAAGTTAGGTTTCCTTGGCCCTTGGCCCATTTTCTATGATCAGTGACTCAGGATAGAAAAATACATTTTCTAGCTGTGCTTTAGAAAGATCTGTGTATGTATATACAGTTCAAATAAATCCTTTATAGCTATAAAACCTGATCATCCAGAGACTCTGATAGATAATACAAATTATATTAGGTCCTTGGAAGTAATTTCTGCTTCTTAAAATAAACCGTATTTCTTTTTTTTGTTGTTTTTGATTTTGTTTTTGTTTTGGTGAGGCAATTGGGGTTAAGTGACTTGCCCAGGGTCACACAGCTAGTAAGTGTCAAGTGTCTGAGGTCGGATTTGAACTCAGGTACTCCTGAATCCAGGGCTGGTGCTCTATCCACTGCGCCACCTAGCTGCCCCTTCTTTCCTCTCTTCTTACATCTGACATATCCTGTCTGTGTGTCATTTAACCTCTCAGTGACCAGAAGCCATTCTCTAAGACTTTAAGTTGCAGATGAGTTTCTGATTTTCATTGTTAGAGAAAATTTCCCTATCAGGAGTTACATAAAATAATGAAATCACAGACCTGACCAAAAAACCCCAAATGAAAACTTTATTAATTCATGTTAGCAAAAAAAACCCCAAACCTCATATTAGCCACTTCAAACTGAAATTTTATTTTTATTTAAGCCAATTTTGACATCTAGAATTCTAGATGTATTAAAACTTCCTTAATTTTATAATTAAAGGCATTTTAACTAAAAATTAAATATTATAATCAAATCAGCTAGGCATCACAGTGGATAGATAGCATTGAACCTGAAGTCAGGGAGAACTGAGTTCAAATCTGGCCTCAGTACTTACTAACTATGTGACTCTGGCTAAGTCATTTAACTTCTGTCTGCCTCAGTTTTCTCAGATATAAAATGGAGGTGATAATAGCACCTACTTCCCAAGGTTGTTGTATCAAATGAGGTATTTGTAAAGTGCTTGGTGTAGTGCCTGGCACATAGTAGGTACTTAATAAACCCTCTTTTCCTTCCTTCCTTCCTTCCTTCCTTCCTTCCTTCCTTCCTTCCTTCCTTCCTTCCTTCCTTCCTTCCTTCCTTCCTTCCTTCCTTCCTTCCTTCCTTCCTTCCTTCCTTCCCTCTCTCCCTTTTTCCTTCCCTTCCTCCCTCCTTCCCTCCCTTGGTTCAAATCTTGCCTCTGACACACTGCTATGTAAACATGGTTTTTTGTACGAAATTTCATAAATCAGTTGTTAGCATAAACATACAATTAGGGGGCAGCTAGGTGGTTCCGGCCCTGGAGTCAGGAGAACCTGAGTTCAAATTCAGCCTCAGACACTTGACACTAGCTGTGTGACCCTGGACAAGTCACTTAACCCTCATTGCCCTGCAAAAAAAAAAATACTATTAGTTATTCATCCTTTCACTTCTCTTTACCTACCCCAGGGCATTGTGTCAGTGCTCAGGGCCTTAGAGTAGCCTTCTTTACCTTTGGATCAAATCTCTATAGCCCAATCCTTCTCCTTCCCTCAAACCTCCATTCCCCATACACTGACCTTGAGGTTCACTACAACTTTGTCTCAAGACTTTTTTCACATAATCTGTTGTCTAAGCCATGTACTTACATAGTTGATTTTTTGAACCCAAGCACAAGACTGCATTTGGGCCATTGTTCTTTGTAGATATTTTAGAACTCGATTAGGTTGCTTGGTTTATTATCTGTTCCTTCCACCTGTTAAATCTTAAATAGGACAGATCCTTAAATAGGACATAGTGAGAGGAAAACAACCCCATCTCAATAATTTTCCAGAATTCAGCAGCAAAGTGTCAAAGGCTCTTTCTCTTGAGAAAGGGCACTTCAAACAGTGATTCAGTGTTGCAGCAAGCTAGTGCAAAGAACAGACAGGAGCTCGCAGGCTCCTTTTATCCTATTCGCCTAACGCACGTTAAGTCCCTCCCTCATTTGCCATTGGCCTGTCACTTGAGAGTTACAATGTGACCCGGAAATCTAGGTAATCAAAGGGCACATTTAGAAAACCTGTTTATATAATTATTCAATGTCTTCATATCCAATCAATTTAGAGTATTTCTCAATCCATTGGTTTTGCATATCCTCCTTCCAAATAAGTCCTCCTGCACTCCTGACATTATCTCGGGGAAATTTCACTTTACCAAAGCTCGACTCTCTGAACTTAAATCTCTTCCTTTTTGAGAGGAGTCCAGAGCCTGTTCTCACAATAGGAAGAGTTACTAGATAGTTCCTTTTTGGTTGACATTGATTCATTAAAATACTACTCTTTGGCTCTTCTATTTTTATTGTCTTTTAATTCAACTAATTGTATTCTGTTACACTCCACATTTCTCCATTTTTGTCCTCAAGGATCATAGAGCTGGGAAAGACCTTAGAGGTCATCGAATTCAGTCCTTCATCTTACAAATAAGGAAACCGAGATGTAGGAAGTTAAGTGGCTTGCTTATGGTTGTTGAGATGGTCCCTCTTTTCTGAGGCAGTGTTCCTTCTACTCCAGCATGCTGAGAGACTTAACAAGAGAGCTTTCAATGCTTGTCTTGAAGTGATTGGCCAGTTATCCCCTTAGGTTCCGCTAACAGGCAGAGCTGCCTTTTTGTCAACTCTGTCTCCATGGAAGTTATTTACTATCAGCTATAGCTTTATGGTCACTGCTGTCATGGCAGTCAGCTAATAAGTAAAACCATGAGAGTGAGCATGAGTACACCAAGCAAAGTATCAGCCCAATAGCACTGTCAATATTTACTTTAGAGCAGAATTCGACTCTTGGTTAATACTATTCCTGATGGGAAAAGCATTAGGATTTATACATTTTAAAGCATACTCTAAAAATTCTCAAGTTCCCAACTGTAACTTAACTAATTAATCACTAAGTAAGAATGTTTTCTTTTTCTTTGCAGGAAGTATTGTTGGTTCAAAAGGAAATCCTGGCCAATGTGTTTACAGTGCTAGCAAAGGAGGGTTAGTTGGTTTCTCCCGTTCTCTTGCTAAAGAGGTAGCCAGAAAGAAAATTCGAGTGAATGTTATTGCCCCAGGTCAGTATAAGTTTATGGAAATGAAACACACACACACACACACACACACACACACACACACACACACACACACACACACACACACACAAATGGTAATGGGAAGAAAGAAAAATACCTTGTGCTTTTTTTCTTTTAGTCATTCTATTTTTTTTTAATCTTTGGAACAATGTTTTACATTTTCTAGGAAGTGATGCTGACGACTAGAGTCTCCTTCATGTTTACTTTTATAGCATGAAAAAATGGAGGTTCTTTGGTCTTTTACTGATTTTATCCACTCTCAGTTTTTTAGTTACTGAAAATCTGATTTTTTTTATTAGACTGCTTAGTTTCTTCTCCTTTTTTCTATTAATGCTTTTCTTTTTAAATGCTTAATTGTTCTTCTGTATTGACTATGCTGTATCAATGACTATAAACATAATATAACTTTTTACAAGTCCTTTTTATTGCTTATTAGGAAGTATCAAAAGTTTGGCAAGGATTGACACTCAGACTTTTGACGGAAATGAATATTTCAGTGTAATAGTATATTTAGTCAGAAATATTTTGCTCCCTACTACTAAAGATAGTTGATATTGAGTGGAACAGCTGTTATTTTTACCCCCTGATTAGATTGCTATAAGGGAATGGACTTGTACTACTCTTTCTTTAGGATTCTGTAATGATTAAATTTTGAGCAGTGAAAATAGTACTCAAATATCAGAGATTGTTTAAAATATTGTGTTTGTGGCCTATTGAATTTTTTTGTGGGGAGGAGTTTGCTAATTTTTCTACAGAGTTCTATTGGGCCAATCCAAATCTGTGCAATTTAGTAAGTAATGGATATGGGTCAGGACCATTAGTTCTTTTTTTTTTTTTTTTTTTTTTTTTTTTTTAGTGAGGCAATTGGGGTTAAGTGACTTGCCCAGGGTCACACAGCTAGTAACTGTTAAGTGTCTGAGGCCAGATTTGAACTCAGCTACTCCTGAACTCAGGGCTGGTGCTCTATCCACTGTGCCATCTAGCTGCCCCATGCTGTCATCTTAGTACTGCTTTCATTGCATTATCCTAAACAGGAAGTTTTATATGTACTTTGGAAAGCAAGCCGATTTTAAAATTAGATTAGGCAAAATATAATCAAGAAAGAAAAATTGCCCAAAGTGATATAATATTACACTTCAGACAAGTGAGTAATTTTGGATTAGTGGCTGTCATGGATTAACTGTATAATTATTTTCTGAAATTTGGGGAAATCTATATAAATACTAATTATTATTAACTAAAAATTGTCTAATTATAAATCTATTATATGCTCTTCTCTGCTACTCTAAGAACATCTGCTATGATCCCAGGGGGGTAGCGGGTTCTGTGGAGGTCATTCCCTATTTATTGCATATTCCCCAATATTTGTTGCATATTTTATATTGCTACTATTGCCTCAGTACCAAGAAGTTCTGTACAAAATATGCAAGTTCTTTCATAGGGGGATTAGCTTGTCTGGGGATTTGATTAGGTATGTTGGGAGGTTGGGAAACCAGTTTAATTATATAGAGGAAGTTTCAAGAAACCTGGGGCAGGCTTTTATATAGCCTTGTATTGCATCAGAAACGAACATCTCTAAAAAAAAAGTCAGCTGTATGTTTCCTGCTTACTTGCTACTGTAAGTAGCAATTATCAGTGAAATGGCCAGAAAGCACTTAGGGAGGAGGAAGAAAAACAAGGGGTATCACTCAAAGTACCTTATCATTCTCTGAATCATAGCGTGGACTGCATGAAGAGCAGTTACTTGCTAAGAATGCCTCGGTTATTTTTTTAACTCAAGGGTACTTTAAAAAAATTATAAATTTCTTACTGGATGAATCTCATTGGCTGGGAAATATTTAACATCCTCTACTTTGTTTTGGCAAGTATTCCTTTATTAAGTGATACAGCATTCCCATACCAACATTACTTTTATTCCTATGGGGCTCCCTTAGTTTCCTGCTACTTTGTAAAGGTGGAAAATGTTTATGTTTACTACTTGAAAGACATTTCCACTAGAGAATGGAGAAAAGGAACAGCTATTTATTTAATGTTTGAGCTGGTAGGTATATCAAATAGTATGGTATTCCAATATATTGCATTATTATCACTGGTTAAAGGCACAAATCCTAGTGTGTTATTTAAAAACTAATTTTCTGTTGAATGTAAAAAGGTTACAGTGTGTACTATGGAGCCAGTAAAATGGGTGTTTGACACATTACTATTAGTGATGATAATAACAACAGTAACAATAATCACAGCTAGCATTTAACTAACACTTTACGATTTGCAAAGCATTTTACAAATATCTCATTTGATCCTCACGGTTCTGGGAGTTAGGTTGTCAAGTCATGTCAACGTGCATTTATTAAATGCTTACTATTTGCCAGACACTGTGCTATGCACAGATACATGCAGAAAGTGAGACATTTCCTACCCTCAAGGAGCTTACTTTCTAATGGGGGAAGACAACACTGAATATGGAACTGAGAAGTAAGAAGGTATGGTGGAAAAAGTTTGGAGAGTTAGTGGAACCCAGAGAAGAATTAAGGAGCAAACAAATAGGGGATCTAGGAGGAATTGACCAAGCAAAGGAAGGAGCCAGTGGAATGAAGTGAATTTCTAGGAAGAGAATGCTACTTTGGTATGGTAGAGAAAGTCCAGAGGGTGGTGAGTGAGAACAGAGAGGAATGTACTCTTTGGAGTGAACATTTCTATATTCTGGATTAAGTAGGTGCTCAAAAATGGGGAGGCAATGTTATCCTGTAAGTACTGTAAATACAGTATAGGTAGCCTAATGTGATTAAAAACTTGAGACAAAAAAAATTTCAAGCTAACAGAATGAGTAAAATAAGAAACTATTCATTTACCTAACCCAAAGCTTTGAATTTAAGGGATGCTGAGGTTCTGTTTCATTATGTTAGATGGTGGTACATACCTATAGTGACTTAGAATCAATCCATTGCAAATGTTGTCTGGGGATACGGCAGATGGGTATAAGTTTCTTGGGACTGCAAATATAAAATCAAAGGATGGCATAGGAGAAAATCCTCTGCCCTAGAGGTTATGGGATGCCTGCTAGCTCACTTACACATAAGTCAACATAGGCCAGATTGAGGACCATAAGGACAAGACATTTAAGAAGATCGCTGCTGGGCTGGACAGGAAATCCAGGGCCATGCTAGCTGTGGTCAGCCCCAGGAAGAACCAGCAGTGGAGAGCAGGCATATAGAGGATGGCATTGGGAGAGTAAGGTAGGCAAACAGCAGAAGGTTAGGCAACGAAGTCATCGACAGACAGTCCTGGCAGCAGAGGCTGGAGCTCAGGCTTGAGGCAGCCTGTCATTTCCTAAGGAGAATAGTGCAGGCTGTAAAGAAGTGTGATATCGAAAGATCCCTCTACTTATAAGTCAGAAGCCCTTGAGCTCTGACTCTCAATAAATGGGGGATCACAGGCAGGTATTTAACCTCTCTGGATCTGCATTTCCATGTGTATAAATTTAGGGGTTGGCAACCCATGTATCCAATGACTGGGTCATGGTTAAAGCAGGCTGTAGTAAATTTTTTTGGGGGGGGGGCAGGGCAGTGAGGGTTAAGTGACTTGCCCAGGGTCACACAGCTAGTAAGTGTTAAGTAAGTGTCTGAGGTCGGATTTGAACTCCGGTCCTCCTGAATCCAGGGCTGGTGCTCTATCCACTGCGATAGTTTATTTTTAATGTAAGTTGATTAAATATTAAAAATTTCAAAGGGATACTGGTATAAGAACTGAACCAGTAATTTTATCAGTGTAGGCAGCTCACAGTTGAGAAATTCATTGTATTATTACAGATCTAACGAGAAACTTAATTCAATAAATATGGTCCATAATTTACAGTCTTAGCTGTCTGGGGACACTGAGAGGTGAAATGACTTGCTTAATTAAACCGGTATGTGTCAAAGCCAGAAGTTGAACCTTGGCCTTCTTCTTTGCCCTCTCCTATGTTGTACTGTCCCTCAGTTATCAAATAAAGTAAATAAAATTAGAGGATTGGACTATATGGTCTCCTTGGTGCTTTTCAGCTCTCATTGTATGTGTCTATGATTCTGTTGAATACCCAAGGTAGTCCCCAAAATGACTTAGTTGGGCACAGTAAGAACAGAAGTATGTTGGCAAGTGCTGCAAGGACAGAGAGGAATCAGTAACAAGACTAATTGGATGCTGAGTCACCTGGGCAGTGGATTAATGAGGACACGTTGAAATTGAACTTGAAAATAGCTCCAACTCTGAGGGCTAAAGGGATGGATGGGCATTTAAAAATATTAATTAAATTTTTCTGATAAATCTGAAGTGATTTTTTCAGTATAATAAGCACCTTTGAAAATAAAAATCCATGCTAGAGAATAAAAGCCTTTTCTTTTTTATCTTTAAGAAAAATGTCTAGATTTCTTGTACTTAATATTCTGAGATTCTTTATTTGAATCCTCTAAAAAGGTTATCATTTGGAGCAACTAGGTGGCACAGTGGATAGAACACTGGCCCTGAAGTCAGGAGGACCTGAGTTCAAATGTGGCCTTAAACTCATGACAATTACTAGTTGTTT
This sequence comes from Dromiciops gliroides, assembly GCF_019393635.1. Taxonomy (NCBI): domain Eukaryota; kingdom Metazoa; phylum Chordata; class Mammalia; order Microbiotheria; family Microbiotheriidae; genus Dromiciops; species Dromiciops gliroides. The sequence goes on along the minus strand of NC_057866.1, from coordinate 188,376,508 downwards.
GACCCTGGGCAAATCACTTAACCCCAATTGCCTCACACACAAAAAAGTTATCATTTTCAGTTAATTTTAATTATTTAAGATTTGATTATATAGTCTGTGTCATTTGATTCTCCTTTTCTTTCTGTTGTCCACTTTTTAGACTATAAGCCCCTTGAGGGCAGTGACTTTTTCCTTATGTACTTGATATAATACTTTAAAAATATACATATTTTCATTTGTTAAAATGTTTCCCAGTTTACATGTAAAAAATATTTAACAATCATTTAAAAATTTCTTGGGTTCCAAATTCTCTCATTCCTTCCCTATTCCCCTTCTTGAGAAAACAAACAATGTGATGATATCAGTTATGCATATGAAGTAATGAAAAACATATTTCCATATTAGCCATGTTGCAACAAAAAGGACAAAAAAAGGCCAAGAAAAATAAAGTAAAAAAAAAGTATGCTCCAATTTGCATTCAGAGTTTTCTTTTTGGAAGTAGATAGCATTTTTCATCATGGATCCTTTGAATTTGTCTTGGATCTTGATTAGCGTAGTTTAAGTCTTTCACAGTTATCATTATGATATTGTTTTTACTGTGTACAGTGTTCTTTTGGTTCTGTTCACTTCACTTTGCATCAGTTCATATAAGTCTTTCCAGATTTTTCTGACAACACAGTAATATTCCATCACAATCATATACCAAAACCTGTTCAGCTATTCCCCATTTGATGGGCATCCCCTCAATTTTCAATTTTTTGCCACCACAAAAAAGAGCTGCTATAAATATTTTTGTAATAATAGGTCCTTAACCCTTTTCTTTTATCTCTTTGGGATACACACACACATGCATATATACATGTATATACATACATATATGTACACATATACATATGTGTGTGTATATATATATATATATATATAGAGAGAGAGAGAGAGAGAGAGACTTACTAGCTATGATAAAAGATTTAGTAATAAAGGGGATTGTTAGTCCCTTGCATAAAGGTAATTGAATTTCATTTATTTATACTATACCTGTCTTCCACTACAGATACAACTGTTTTTCTTTTTTTTTTTTTTTTTTTGGTGAGGCAATTGGGGTTAAGTGACTTGCCCAGGGTCACACAGCTAGTGTTAAGTGTCTGAGGCCGGATTTGAACTCAGGTACTCCTGACTCCAGGGCCGGTGCTCTATCCACTGCGCCACCTAGCTGCCCCCAGATACAACTGTTTTTGTACAATTTATCTAAGAATTGGTTTGCATACCAAAAATACTAACACATAATTAAATTCTCAAAATACTACTTAAGAAGGTAGCAGATATTTACAAATGAAAAAAGAAGTTAGGGAATAATTCAGGAATGTATAACAAGTCTTTTCAGGTATGGAGCTAAGTGTAGCTCTTGTCCAGTTTTTAGTCAGTCTTTTTCCAGTCTTTGTGATGGATGATTGCATCTCAGTCCAAGGTAGTTTATGAAATGTAAACTTTCCTTTAAGTAGCATCTCTTTTATGACCTTCGCTGTAAGTCCTTAACTATATTTACCATAGAGTCTATATTTTTATTTTCTGCTGTTCTAACCCTCCACCAAAGCCTATGTAAAGGCTATGTGTGACAAATTCTGGCAGGTCAGACTAAGCTTGAAAGTACTGAGTACAAGCCTGACCACTGACCAATGGGACTTGTAAACTCAACAGTTAGCCTTAATAAGTGCAGAGAGGCTAATCACAATAAGATGGGTCAATGACTTGTGAAATTTTTGGCCACAACAAATCATAAAGATCCATTTATTAAGGTGTAGTAGGATTGTGAATTTCATTTGTGTAGAGTTCCAATTATAGATTCTTAAAGTATTTTTCCTGATAACCATTCATTTCTCATACCAAGAACAGAAAGAACTAACATTTTAAACCTATAATGTTAGGATAGCTTTTTTTTTGTTTTGTTTTGTTTGTAGGGCAATGGGGGTTAAGTGACTTGCCCAGGGTCACACAGCTAGTAAGTGCCAAGTGTCTGAGGCCGGATTTGAACTCAGGTACTCCTGAATCCAGGGCCAGTGCTTTATCCACTGCACCATCTAGCTGCCCCCAGGATGGCTTTTTAAAAAAGAAATGAAATCATTTTGGTAAGAATTATTTGGTATTTAGCATCTTCTGATGCTAAACATCTTATTCCCATATCTAATGTCCCATTCTAATTTTACAAGATCCTTGTTGCTTTCTAATTTTCTTTTTTAGGTATAATCATGTATAAGTGGAATGACTATTTAGAATCCATTTAAATAAAGACTGATCTTTGTTTGGCATAAAGATTTATTTTCCTGGAGTCTAGTCTTCTTCATAGAATGCATTCTCATTCATATTAGGTTGTGTAATGCTTAAAGTTATAATTATTGCTTAATTGATGCTTCAGTTCAGAATGTGCTTTTTTTGCAGTTTTGTGTAATTCATTGTTACTTCATTCTTAACTTTTAACTCTCTATGTTGAGACAAAAAACATTACAGCCAGTTATGACCAGAACATTTTTTTTTCCTGTATGGTGTTTCTTTGCATCAAGTTGCAACAAGTTGGCCCAACAAGTCTTTGTCATGTCTGATTCTGCTGCTGTCATAAAGACATAGGCTTAGTTATTTAGTAGCTTGTAAATCGGTGGGTTTCCTGAACTACTCTAATATGGAACTAATTAATTTTCATTAAGTAAAGTAAATTCATATCTTAGTAGACACAATTCAACTAAATGATACAAACATTTCTTTTTTTTTTAAAGGATTTATCCACACAGATATGACGAAAGGTTTGAAAGAAGAGCAATTAAAGAAAAATATTCCTCTTGGGAGGTTTGGAGAGCCTAGTGAAGTGGCACATGCTGTTGTTTTTCTTCTAGAATCTCCTTATATTACAGGACATGTTCTGGTTGTAGATGGTGGATTACAGCTTGTTTTGTAAAGTGGGCATAATAGTGTTTTGATTTAAGATTATATTTCATTTTGTTAAACTACTGAATCATACCTGCATGAATGATAATCAAACCTATAAAATAACTTGTTATTCCTTACTTTCAAAGTTCATTTGATGGTGATTATATGATCAGATATGACTGAAAGGGATGGCGTTTGACAAGTTGCCCTTTCCACACTGTGCCATCAAATGTATCATATGTAAAGAGTCATTTCCCAAAGGATAAAACTTGTACTAAGTTATGCATAGGGTTAACTTGGTTATCTGCTTGTGCATTTAAATGAGAGAACATATTTTCTTTTTATTGATACTTCTTTCTACATCACATTTCAAATATATCTCTCCCCCCACACCCACTGAGATGTTCTTTGCAACAACAAATTTAAAAAAAAAGAAAGGAGGGAAAAGCAGTGCCGCAAAAATAACCAGCATGTAACCAACCATGTCCAGTAGCCCACGTAACATTCCATGCTCATAGTTGCCTGTCTCTGCAATGAGAAGGAAAGGTGGCTGTATTTTCTCAACTCTTTGGAGCCACATTTGGTCATTATGATATGGGATGATATGGGATCCAATTTTGTGAAAATAGATTTTCTAGTAGTTAGTATCTTTGTTTTCATACAGTATTTGACTTTTCTTGCAGTTCACCTTTTTAGCTGTTGCCAGAATAAAAAAGTAAAAAATATATCATATCTAGATTACCATTTTTAGATTCTTGCCATTTTAGGAAGGAAGGAAGGAAGGAAAGAAAGGAACATTTTATTAAGTGCCTTCTATGTGTCAAGAGCTGTGCTAATGACTTTACAAATTTTGTCTCATTTGATTTTCACGACAGCAATCCTGGGAAGTAGATCTTACTATAATTCCCTGTTTGTAGTTTTGGGAACTGAGGCAGACAGAGGTGAAGTGACTTGCCCTGGGTCATACAACTAGGAAAGTGTATGAATCTACATTTGAACTCAGGTCTTTGTGACTCCAGGCCCAGCACTCTACCTATTAGAATATTGTTAATGTATTTTTTTTTTTTTACCAAATTCTTCTGTAAGGAGGGAGCCTTTTGTGTACATCTTTAGCTAGTGAGCTGAATTCTGCTCCCACCCTCATTCCTGCTTTTGGAAAGTCCCTAGACCTTTCGGCCTCAAAGGGTTGTAACTCCCAGAGGAGGTGACATATGTAAAGGACTTTGGAGGCTGTTGAATATTTCTAGGTCTACCCACCTCGCACCCCTCCAGAAGCTCTGCTAAAGTCAACCTCATGGCTCCTGAATACCCCTGTCCCCAAGGCTCTGCCCCTGTAGGTCTACAGCTTCCTCTTCTGCTCCTCTTCCTTGAAGAGCCCTTCTTAGTCCTCCCACCAAGCCTCACTCAGTGTCTCTTCTGAGGCCCCGCTGTTACACCTGAGAGGTGGTGGCAGCTCTGAGAACACTTGGCAATATTGAGAAAACAGAAAAGGCTAGTCTTCGGTGTCTTCCATCTCCCATCCTGCACCTCTCTCTCAGCTCTCTCCCTCCGGTGCCCCCAGACATGGTTCCTGCATGCTGCTGTCTGTGTTGGGGAAAGCACCAACATCAGATAGGATATATGTGTAGTTGAAAATATTCATCAAGCAGGCTACAATGTTCCTTTTGTGAATGGCCAGAAAATACAGAGATGAAAAGGGAAAGAAGAGATGGCATTCATATAGAACTTCAAAATTTACAAAGCACTTCTCATGTGCTTTTTTTTTTTTTTTGCGGGGCAATCGGGGTTAAGTGACTTGCCCAGGGTCACACAGCTAGTAAGTGTCAAGTGTCTGAGGCCAGATTTGAACTCAAGTCCTCCTGAATCCAGGGCCGGTGCTCTATCCACTGCGCCATCCAGCTGCCCCTCTCATGTGCTTTGTAAAGCACATGACATCTGCGAGGAAGATGCTTTTATCTCCATTTTACAAATGGGAAAACTAAGGCCAAGAGAAATTAAGCGACTTGACCAGGTTCACACAGCAAGTTACTGTCTGAAGGAGGATTTGAACCCAGGTCTTCCTGCCTTAAAGTCCGGCAGTCTGTGGTATCTAGAAACTGTCCATAACGTTGCACAGTAGAAGGAATATTGAACTGAGACTTAGGAGTCTTCAGATCTAATTCAGGTTTTACCATTAATGAGCTGCATGACCTTTGGCAAGAAACTAGATGTAATTCTATGGTCCCTTTATACTCCTACATGTTGTAATAAACCTAGATTTCTAGAGAACTAGTCATGGTGCTGTTCTTGACTAGGTGCTGGCTGGTTCTCTGATGCCTCTAAGTGAACATATACCTCGCTAGAGACAACCCTGTTTCAGAGTTGAATAAGTGTCATGTTATGGGATCCTTGTACCTGAAGTCATGATATAGAAAGAGATACATACATATGTATATACATATTAATACATATACATATATATGACTGGAAGACTATATGTGATACAGGGACATTATTTATTTCTTGAATTCAGATTTAAAAAGAAAAGATTCTTGGAAATCAAAGGAATGCCCATCACTTGGGGAATGGCTAAACAAATTGTGGTATATGATGGTGATGGAGTATTATTGTGCTATATGACATGACAAGCAGGATGACTTCAGAAAGGCCTGGAAAGACTGGTATGAAATGATGTATAGTGAAGTGAGCAGAACCAAGAGAACATTGTGCACAGCGACAGTAATATTGTTTGATGAAGAACTGTGAATGACTTGACTATTCTCAGTAATACAATGATCCAAAACAATCCCAAAGGACTATTGATGAAACATACTATCCACCTCCTGAGGAAGAACTGATACTGATGGAAAAGACTGAAGCATGCTATATTTCACTTTCATTTATTTTCTTTTAATCAAGTTTTCTTGTATAAAATGACAAATATAGTAATGTTTTTCATAACCATATATGATTGCCCCTTCAGGGAGGGGGACGGGGAGGGAGAAAAAGAGGGATAAAAGTTGGAACCCCAAACTATAAATAAAAATGTTTATTAAAAAAGAAAAGATTCTTACTGTAAAAATATTAAAAAGCAAGCACTTAAGTTGCTAACTACCCCCAAGTGGGGCTATTAAGTAAATAAGCAATTGAAAGTTACCACACAGACTGAAAAACATTGAGAAGGAACAAAAAGACTTGTGTTTTTTAAAGGGAATATTTACTTGGGGTCAGAGAGGAAGCCATAAACAGATTTTAAAGAGCCCAAGCAACATGGTACCTCCTTGCACATAAAATGACATATTTTAGGATTTAATGTTAATTCATATTCCTAATCTTACCAGAAAATTCTAATTTTCCTTTAAATAAAATGATTTTAAAATCTTTGCTGCGTTCATTCCTAAGTGGGATTTTGCAGCTTCCTAGGGCTTTTTTCTTTTTAAACATTATTTGATGTTTTAAAAGATATAACCAGCAATTTAAAGCCCATAAAGTGCCTTACATATGTTACATCATTTGGTCCTCACAATAACACTGAGGCTGAGAGTAATTAGCTTCTAAGGATCACATAAAGCTAAGTGGTAGGATTTGAACTCAACTTTTCCTGACTTCACATCCTGTCCTCTTTCCTCTTAGATGGCTTACTTTTCAGTGACACCAAATCTCTGTGAAAAGGCTACTTCTTTCAGTCCTCTGAAATCATGTTTATTTTTTTAACAGAAATAAATGTTTTATAATGAGTATCAAAGAGAATATGTAGTTTAGGGTATTAATTGTTATGCATGCAGTAGTCTATAAACTGAGGTACACCCGAACTCACCAATTGCTTCTCTTGATCCCCTCTTTCTGACCAGGTTAGTGCATTCTCCTACCTCAAATAGAGGGGAGACTCCTTGAAGATAGAGACTTTCATGTTTTGGTTCTTGTAGCCAAAAAGCCCAACTTAGTGCCTTGCACATGGTAGGCTTGTCATAAATATCTCTTGAATTACCTTGGTTTTTTTTAATGAGGCAATTGGGGTTAAGTGACTTGCCCAGGGTCACACAGCTAGTAAGTGTCAAGTGTTTGAGGCTGGATTTGAACTCAGGTACTCCTGACTCCAGGGCCGGTGAATTACCTTTTTAAGGATGACTTCTGCTTGGTATTAGGTTTCCACCCCCAATATGTCTCCTTAGCTCCAGTTCAATATCACCAACTGCCTTTTGGACATCTTGAATTGTATATCCCATAGGCATCTCAAATTCAGCATGACTAAAATAAAATTATCTTCTCTCTCTCCTCACCTCCAGCCCTTCCCTCTTCCAAACTTCCCTATTGAGCACATGTACCGTGATCCTGTCCTCCTAGCTATCTAATCTAGGTAAAATTGTAGGTGTGTAGAGTCTCTTTTCTTTAGGTCATTAAAATTGCAGTTTCCATGACTGCTACGTGATCAACACTGTGCTGTACAGCTACATGGGCTATGTGGCTCAGCTTTCTCTCAGTGTGATTTAAAGAACAGATTAGCATATGACTGTCAGTAATGTTTTTCTACAAAAATCTTAAAGCACCTAAAATAAATACACAAGTTATAATTCGAATAATTAAAAAGCAAAAGGATACAATACAGAGCAAGATTTAATGGATTACAAATACTCAAGTACATATTAAATACATCTCCCACTATTCAACTGTTACTAATCACTGACTAAAATAACTTTTAAGTTTCCCAATCAGAGTTATATAGATAACAATGGATTAGTTGCAGTGTACTTAAAATCTGAAATCTGGGGTGATGCTATATTCTATATTTCTCTCTAGTGCTTCAGGTATTGAAAAGCATACACAAAACCCCCAGCTTTGGTGTTTGCGATTTCCATATCCAAAGGTCTTTCATTCAGCCTTTGATCTGGTATCTTAACAGGATTGAAGCATTTAAGTAAGTTGGTCATAGCTAAGATTTATTTGATGCTGAGTTCTTTTCAGAAATTGACCCCTTAATCTTGGTGTTGTTTCTATGAGAAAATATGTTGTGTGCTAAGCCATCTTGTTAAAAGGGTCTCTGCCCCTTTTTTCTTAGGCACATTTAAAGACCTCTTTGGAAGAGCAGAATAAAGTAGGCTCGCTTTTTGTTTCAGTGTATACCTGGAACCTGTGTTGTAAAGATCATATTTTCTCCAAGAAATGCTATTAAAAATTAAAGGGTGCATTCCCACACAAGGACCATGCATCAAATGAAGCAGAGATCTTTTTGTCAATTTATCATTGCTCTTAGAAAAGGCTGTGTCTTGCCCTCTAAATTGTAAGCTGCTCAATTCAGTTTATGCCTCTATGGCTTTTCATCGTCATAGAAGAAATAAAACAAAACAAAGGAAAGAAAAAAGATTGTGACCATGGTTCACACTTGTACAACCCTTGTACCTCCTTTTTCTAGCTGGAAGCTGATCCCTGTGCTCCCTGATTCCTGGCCTTCCTCAGAAATAACCTGCTATTTACTTAAAACTTTACTGAATAAATTTTCTTTTATCTGGTTTGCAGCTCACTTTAAGACCCCTGAGTCTGCTGTACTCCAAACTAACTTTTAAAATGTCATTCTTCCCTTTCCCCATTCTGTACATTTAAAAACACGAGCAGAACAATGTTTTCCCTTGTGTTCTTGGACTTTTAAAAAACCATATTGATGTGTTTTGTTACTTACATTTCAAACATTTACAGATTACTCCCACTTTGTGAGAGAAACTTGTAAAGGGGATCATATTTTATCATAGTTATCACTGAAAGCAGCAAGACAGTTTAATGGATAGAGGGGCGTAGGACCTGGAGTCAGAATGCCAGACCTGAGTTCAAATCCTACTTCAGACAACTAACTGCATGACCTTGGGCAAATCACCTAACTTCTCTAAACTTCAATTTCTTTATTGACAAAATGAGGATAATGATAGCGCCTGCTTCACAGGCCTCTTGTAAGGATCAAGTGAGATAACATATGTAAAGTGCTTTTAATTTTAAAATTTTTATTCATTCGTTTGTTTGTTTGTTTGTTTGTTTTTGCGGAGCAGTGAAGGCTAAGTGACTTGCCCAGAGTCACACAGCTAGTAAGTGTCAAGTGTCTGAGGCCGGATTTGAACTCAGGTCCTCCTGAATCCAGGGCCCGTGCTTTATCCACTGCACCACCTAGCTGCCCCATGAAGTACTTTTTAAACCCTGAAGTGCTGTATAAATGTTAGCGATTATTATTGTTGTTGTTCTTGTTATGATTTAAGGGACCCATAGCCAGGTAAGGACAGACTCCATGTTTCCTTTGGACATCACCCACAAAGCTTTGCAGACGGGGTTTCATTCATTAGGGAGTGTCTGACTTGCTTTGTCCAAAAGTGAGATGTAGTCTCCACACTATGTCTCCATCTTCCAATTAGATCCTTGTTGGGTAAGCCCTACTTCCAGTGCAGATGAATGAATGTAAGTCAGTGGAGAAGAGAGAAGCTCAAAAGCTGAAGCTGCTTCCCCTGTGTTAAGCTTCATGTCACTGGAGTGTGCAGACATTGAGGTTTTCTTCTCTTGCTGCTGTCAGACTCGGGGCCATTGATACTGCAATATTAGCACAGTCAGCATTAGCATTAGCAACATTGAGGCTCCCTCCCTGCTCCTGCTGATGCCAGACTTTATACTTGTTTTGGTCATTCACCGTCAGCCCTTTGAGCCCTCACCTGTTCCATGATAGGAACACTGATTACAGAATCCTGAAGATGCAGCAGTCTGGTGTCAGGAAATCAGAGTGATTTAGGTACTGAGACAGACAGTACCTGCCACAGTCATCTGATGAGTGTGATATGAACCCAGCTCTTCCTGCTTCCGTGGATTGGGAGCTGGGCCAGTAGTTGCAGCTGAGCTGAACTCGGGGCAAGGAAGGTGAGCTGCTTCACCCAGAGCATTAGTGAATGGTGAACTTACTACTGGAGTGTGTCCTGTCCCAGGAATTCCTAGATCGCTTACTGACTGTTTGGTGACATCCTAGATGACCATAGACAGGTACTTCCCCACCTCTTGCAAACCATCAGCCTAGAGGCCAAGCTCTGTATATTGAGCAAAGTGATAGAGAATGCCACAGGTGATATCAACCATGCAGACTTGAAGCTTGAAACCTTGCATCAGCATGTGCCTCCCATCATTATCAATTCTGGCCCTGGGAATCTCAGTTAGGAACTGGCTGGTATTTAACGTGCTGATTTTTAAAAATCCAACACATTCACTGATCCCATTTGATCTTCAAAACTCCCACTGGAGAGTTGGGTGCTTTTTCTCTACTCCAGAAGGAATAACAAATGATGGGCGCACACATGTGTGAGCTTAGGTTAACCTGAGATTGGGTCTTGGGCCCCTTCTGTTTTATTTCTTTCCCGAGTCAGCAGTCTTGAGAGGAATGCATACAATTGTGGAGGCAATCTTTTGAGTTCAAGAAGTCTGGAGATTTAAGGTCCCTTGGTCAGAGCTGATTGGGAGATTAGGGAGCTTCTGCATCGGAGAGGATGATCACTGACAAGGGAAGAACCCAGAAGACCCAGAAAAGAGCTGAGGTAAGATTTTAAAATGATAAAACAGTTCTTATACAAATAAAGTCAGAGCTAAATAATTGAAGTAATATTTGTTGTTCATAGGTAGGGAAAGCCAAAATAATTTTTAAAATGACAACTTTATCTAACTAATTGATCTATTCAATGTCATCCCAATTAAATTAAAAATTATCTTACTGAGTTTAAAAAAAAACAACAAAAGGTCAGGAACTTCAAAGAACCAGGAAAAAAAGATGTAAAGGAAGTAGGTTCAGCAGTATCAGACCTTAAACTATATTATAAGGTGAGAGCATTTTTGAAGTGTAAGATGGATAATTTCATTTATTTTAAATTTAAAATTTTTCTTGTATAAATAAAACCTATGTAGCCAAAAATAGAAGGAATGCAGAAAATGGGGGAAAAAACTTTCACAGATAATCTCTCAGGGTGTGATTGGGTTGGAATATTGCTGTGCCGAAGGAAATGGTGAGCTCGTTGATTTAGAAAAATGTGTAAAGACTTGAACTTATGAAGATATTAGCCACCTTCAGAGAAAGAGATGACAAGTGGAAATAAGCATAGTATGGTCTTACATATATGTGTATGAGTGTGTATTGTATATTTATAGACATCTACATCTATATATATGTATACATATCCATGCTTAACTATAGCCTTCTTTAGGGTGGGGGGAGGGGGAAAAGTGCACAGCAAAGAACAAAAGGAAACCTATAGGAAAGCAAAGCTGATCAATTTTGAACACAATGTCTAGTATTTATTATATAGGTTTTCGTGAAATGGAAATTTATCGTTTCATATTGAATCCTTTTATGTTCTGCTGTGTATATGGCAATGTTCTTTTCCTTTTCTCATTTTGTATTTAAGATTAAAATATTTAAACATTTACAAAATAAAAATTGAGAAAAGATGTAAAATGTCTAGTCAGTAGCCCTGCAAACTGCTTCACATTCTGATGTAGTAGTCATAATAGTACTACTACTACTACTACTACTACTAATAGCTAATATTTAGATAGTGTTTATAATGTTCCAGACACTATGCTAAGTGCTTTACAAATACTATCTCCTTTCATCCTCACAATAACTCTTCAGAGTAGGTGCTATATTATTATCCCCATTTTACGAATAAGAAATCTAAAGCAAACTGAGGTTAAGTTTCCCAGGGTCACACAGCTAGGAAATGTGTTTGGTCGGATTTGAACTCAAGACTTCATAACTTCTAGCCCGAGACACTCTACTGTGCCATCTGCTGCTCATAACTCAGCTTCTTGACAGAGTAGTTGTTGACTGTTGCTGCTTCTGGTTTTAACTCTTAGTTTCAGACAGGTAGTGATTAGCATAGTACTTAGTAAGTATTTAAGAAATTCTTGTTAAATTGAATTAAATTGAACATAAGAATGCTAACCATATGATTGTGCAGAAAGACAGGGTGAGGAAGACAAACTGTTTACTTCATAATTTTTGTCCAGGACTAGCTCTGACACTTGTTCAGTCATCCAACTCTTTGCGGCCCCATGGATCATACTGGATCGATTTTCCATTTCCCTTTCCAGTGGATTAAGGCAAACAGAGGTTAAGTGACCTACCCAGGGTCACACAGCTAGTAAGTTGTCTGAGGCCAGGTTTGAACTTGGGTCTTCCTGACTTTACTTTCCTGGCATTACAACTTGTAAATTATCTGAATGTCTTACTTTTGTATATCTTAATGCCCAGAAGAGTCAAATGTTTTGCACATTATATATCAGAATTTCTCAACTTTTTCTTTTCATTTATTTGTAAATTTGTTGTTTGTCAAGTGTCCTGGTCAGGATGTAGGAAGCTATTACTTGGCTCTACTTTGGCCAGTCTGTACTTGCAGAATCAGTCTCAGAATTAGAGGCACCCTCCTAGGTTATCCAATGAACTGACAGCGGAGTGGGGAGGGGGTTGCTATTATGTTATAAGGTAGTAGATTCCACTCAATGTAGATTAGAAGTAGAAATAGAGTCAAGGAGAGAAGAGTGGATTTTTATGCCTCTTTTACCATTAGACCAAGTCTATTTTTTTTTTAGTGAGGCAATTGGGGTTAAGTGACTTGCCCAGGGTCACACAGCTAGTTTTAAGTGTCAAGTGTCTGAGGCCGGATTTGAACTCCGGTCCTCCTGAATCCAGGGCCAGTGTTTTATCCCCTGTGCCACCTTGCTGCCTGCCCCCCCCATGCTGTTTTAAAGAGCTACTTCTGGGGGTCTGCAAGTTTTTGGTGCTTTCAAGCTGGTATGATCCTGGTCTGCACTCTGGTCTTTACTAAGGGAGGGGCCCAGTTTCTTGCAACTGCACGAACTAGTGCTTTCTTTGCCTTGGAACTGTGATCAGGGCCCTTGCTCCCTTGTGACTGACCTCTAGACCTCCTCTCTGTGCTTTGGGAACTGCCATCCAGAACTGTGTACAGCAATAGAGTTACTAATCAGTGCTAGCTGTACCCAATGCCGGCAATAGGTCCCCAGTAATCTATTTCTGACCATTTGTCTAACCTCCTTACTGTCTTTGGGCTGAGAGCTCCCAAAGTTGCTGCTTTTTTGCTGCTGCTGCTGCTGCGGCCACCTCAGTGTGTGGACTCTGAGCAGACCTCCACCCCAGTGTTACCAACTGTTTTGGCCTATCTCTTAAGTTTTCTTAAGCCAGAAAATTTTTGTAAGCTGTGCTGTTCCAAAATTTGATTTGAGGCATTATTTTAAAGTTGTTTGGAGAGGAATGCTGGGAGAGTTCAGCTGGGTGGCAGCCCCTAATCTGTTGTCTTGGCCCCACCCCTGACATTAGCACATCTTGAGGTAATCTAGGCAGGAGAGAAGTCAAAAGCCAGATTTGCAGGGACACAGAAGACTAGCCATGGCATATCCCTTATGTTTTTCAGGTATATTATGTTCTAATGTGACCAATAGGGGAAATAGCCTAGTGTTAAGCAAAATTTTATAACTGTTAAGGATTTAACAAAGTTATCAATACATTAATCTAGTGGATATTTCTTACAGGCTCCACATAGAAATCTATATAAAAAAAAATGTACTTGTTTATCCACAGAAATAGTCACAGAAGGTAAATGGCTCAAACCCCGCGGGCCCCCCCCCCCCCTGCAATGACAGCATTCCCTTTTTGTGGTACCTGGGTTTCCACACAAATTAGAAAATGCCTTACCAAAAAAAATTCAATTCAAGTCTATTTTCTAAAAAAATCAGAAGATATCACTTATTTGATATTAAAAATAGGAAGGGAAAATTTGCAACATAGCTAATTCCATATAGCAAAGGATACCTGTGCCTTTTTTTTTTTGGTGGGGCAATGAGGGTTAAGTAACTTGCCCAGGGTCACACAGAGAGGACTCATGTTTTAGGGGAGGAACTAGACTATGACATCTGAGGTTTCTTATATATTGACACAACCATGATTCTCTTGTCATTGTTGTTCAATACTTGTGTAGTTAGATGGGAGACTACAGGAGGGAAGAGATTTAGGAACAGCTTCTGTGGGGGGTAAGGTTGGGAATCATGAGGGAGAAATAAAAGGATTGCCTTGCTGTGGTGAAGCCCAGTTGAGGTTGGATAACATGTGAATTCATGTATCCGGTCAGCATAGTTGTGGAATTGTCTCTAGCTTTGCTTAGTGGCCCACGACTAAGGAGTAGAGAAAGTAGATATGAGAGTAATCCAGGGCTGAGGTTTGGCGAGAGCAGAGGAGTGATAGCCCAAGGGGGTAATAAAATCTAGAATATAGGATGGTGTAGAATTAAAATGGCTAACTATTGGTTTGAGTAGGAGAGGAAGGATAGTGAAGTCAGAGTAAGGGTAATAGCCTGAGAAAGTACTGAGGCACAGAAGAAATAGAGGTGTCAGTGAAGTGAAGAACAGGTGTTGAAGCATAGTAAGAGGCAGAATGATAGGAGTTTGTGGTAACATTGGGGAATGTTAGTGTTTCTAATTAGGAAAGTGGAACACTTGCACTGGCAAGATTTAGTGTATGACCTTCCCTATGTGTAGCTGAGTTATGACATGGGACTAAAGGAGGTTGAAGAAATGGAAGATTAAAGTCTTAGGGAGCATGTACATGAATATTAAGGTTCCCTACTATACAGGCAGGACTTGAGGAGAGGAAGACGGTTAGCAAAGCAATAAATATTGTCTCAGCTAACACTTATATTCTTAGTTTAAGTTGTATTTAATTTTTCTCAACAGTAAAGGATGTTTAGGAAAAGCACCCCCAAATTGCTCATAAACACACTTTATCCTTATAAAGGATTCACAAATATTTTTGATGAGCTGAGATTCCCTAATTAAGACAACAACCATCAATTAAGCTGAGTAAAAAAGTAACTATTAACACAGACATGTTCTGTTCATTTTCTGATGAATGATGGGTCATAGGTTTTTTTAATCATAAAAGTATTTTATTATTTTCTAGTTACATATAGAGATAGTTTTCAACATTTGTTTTCATAAGATTTCTAGTTTCAACTTTTTCTCCCTCCCACCTTCCCAAGACAGCAAGCAATCTGATATAAGTTATATATGTACAATCACATTAAACATATTTCTGCATTAGTCATGTAATGAGAGAAAAATCAGAGCAAAAGGGGAAAACCTCAAAAAAGAAAAACAAAAAAATAGAAATACTATGGTTTAATTTGCATCTAGATTCCACAGTTCTTTTTTTTTTTTTCTGGATTTGGAGAGCATTTTCTATCACAAGTCCTTTGGAACTATCTTGGATCATTGTATTGCTGAGAAGAGTCAAGTCTATCACAGTTGATCAACATACAATGTTGTTGATACTGTGTACAATGTTCTCCTGGTTCTGCTCATCTCCCTCAGCATCAGTTCATGTAAGTCCTTCCAGGCTTCTCTGAAATCTGCCTGCTCATCATTTCTTACAGCACAATAGTATTCCATTACATTCATATACCAAAACTTGTTCAGCCATTCCCCAATTGATGGGCACCCCCTCAATTTCCAATTCCTTGTCACCACAAAAAGAACAGCTGTAAATATTTTTGTATATGTGGGTCCCTTCCCCTTTTCCCTGATCTCCCTGGGGAAAAAGACCTAATAATGGTATTGCTGGGTCAAAGTATATGCACAGCTTTATAGCCCTTTGGGCACAGTTCCAAACTGCTCTCCAGAATGGTTTTGACTAATGCTGACTCTGGGACAACTTAGAATTCTACACAATCTGCTTGGGTATGTGGAAATTTATTTTGATTTGGGGACCCTACCTTTAGGCTGAGATTGGAAAGCCTTAGGCCCTCAGGGTCTCTCCCCCTCCTCCTCAGCTTCAGCTGAGTGAAAAAGCCCCGTGGGCTATACAAGACCCCAGGTCAGACAGCTGGGGGGAAAAAAAGCCCCCAGCTCCAACCTGAGCGGAGCTATCTGAAGGATCCTGGATGGCCTGTGCTGAAGCATAAGGCTCGAGAGCACACCCCCCCCCCACCAGCTGTAGCTCTGGCTGGTGGATTAGCTTGGTCTGTGGGGGCGAAGGAAGCCCTGAGATTTAAGTGGAGAGAAGAAAAGGTATATATAGACCTGGGAGTTAGCTAGGAAAGGAAGAACGGCTGACTAGAGCAAGGAAGGAGACTAGAGGGAGATGGACTAGGAAAGAAAAGGAGGGGGGCGGACTAGGAGAGGGGCGGACTGACTAGATAGACAAGATTAAGGGGGGGGCTGACTAGAAGGGGACAGACTAGAAGGAGATGGACTAGATAAAGAAGGACAGACTAGAGGACAGGCTGAGGACGGACTAGATAGACAAGACTCAGGGGTTCAGATGGACAAGATGAGGTCAAGAGGCGGCTGAGGAGACGGCAAAGATTGGAGACTAGAGATGGGGCTACAAGGACGCAGGAGAAGACGAGAAGGACTAGGAGCAGGCAAAAGAGAGGCCGAAGGGCAAACTGACAGAGCAGACAGACAGAAGGTTACAGGCCTTAATACAAACCAGGGAAAGTGTAATGTGCCCTGAGGCCAGAGGTGGCTAAGGCCCTTATTGTATTCAAGAAGTTCCAAGCACAGCAGGTGCGAAAGAGACGCAGTGGAAAGAGACCTCAGGAAAATAGGTTGTACTTTATTTCCCTGTATTCCTAATTTGAAATAGTATCTCATAAATAAACTCTGCTTGGATTATTTAGTTAAGAGCCTTCTTAATCTTTAGTCTATCAGTTTGGGAGCAGTGTGGTGGAACTTTACAAACGGCCCACATTAAATTAACAAAGTCAGATAGCCAAATAGTCAACAGTCCCCAGATTAGTCCTCCAGTCAGCTTCAGCCCCCAAATTAGGCTAGTCATTTAAAATATTTCTACAGGTGTAAGAAGTTTTCATAGTAGGGGCTTCTCTCAGTGATGAAATTATAGGTCCAAACTATCCCAAATCCCAACAAAAACCAAAACCATCGTGGACAATACGTCAGTTTGGTATCGAAGGTGTATCACTTGTTGGCCTTGGGCATCTCTTCTTGGCTTCCTAATCACGTTCCTTCTCTCTAGTCATCCTTATGTACACCTTGAGGGGTGTTAAACCTCTTTAATCCACCTATGGAGGTCATTGGTGCTTCACTGGCTTTGTTGTCCATCCTCCTCTCTTTACAGATTAAGAATCTGGGGCAGCTAGGTGGCGCAGTGGATAGAGCACCGGCCCTGGATTCAGGAGTACCTGAGTTCAAATCCGGCCTCAGACACTTACTAGCTGTGTGACCTTGGGCAAGTCACTTAACCCCTATTGCCCTGCTAAAATTAAAAAAAAAAAAAGGAATCTGAGGCCCATGAAAGTTAGGTGACTTGTCCAAAGTCACTCAAGTAGTAAGTAAGAAGCCTGATTTGAGGTTAGGTCCTTTAACTCCAGAGCTAGTAGTTTTCCCCCTCTTCTATGATATTATAGAGCTGGTCCAAAAAGGAGGTCCATGACCCAGCCATGGTACTTGAATGTTATATGCTGCAAGTCAAATTAGAGGTACCAAGTGTCCTGTCCTTGATGGCTCTGGAATCGATTTTGTTAGCCTCATTTGTTTGACAAGCTCAATTCATATGAATATGGAAATTGTAAACAGTCAAGTGACAGCTATTCCAGAGAGGAATATTACTGAGCAATAAATATAAAATCTACAAACTACACATTAGTGGCATGGTATTACTTTCCACGATCCAGACTTGTATTTTGTGTGTGTGTGTGTGTGTGTGTGTGTGTGTGTGTGTGTGTGTGTGTGTGTGTAATCATTTTCAGGTGTTGATATTCTTGAGTAAGTTCTCCAATACCCCCTTCTTCTAGAGAAGTTTAAATAATTTGTGAAGATAATTTAAAGGATATAATCCAAATCAATAGTTAAACTACCCTGCTGTTTTCCTCACCCTCTATTTAAAGTGAAAGATGGCTTTTGTTGGCATGCCCAATAATATCGTCCTATTTCAGATCACCAATCAGCCCTTATATAACATCTTTGAAGACTCGCAAGAAAGAGATCCACAGTTCAGCCAGGCCGGCTCTAAACTGTATGTTTATAGGGTCATTTTCTTTGGAACACAACAGTTGGATGATGCATGTCATGCTTATCAACTTACATGGCAATTTGTTTTTCCTAGGCAGAAATCTAGAGAATCCCAGTTGTTTAGCAATTGAACTCTCTCCAGACTTTTTTTTTTTTAAGTGATCCTGGATGGGTTTCATACTTGTTTGTTTCCCAGTGCACATATCTGTAGGGCTACTCTATGTGCACAGTGCTTTGTGCGCTCTCCTCTCAAGTTTTATTGACACCTTTTGTTTTTTATTTCCCTATATGCTGCTCCCCCCCCCCCACCATTGAATCTTCCCTTAGAGCAAAGAAAAATAATAAAAAATGGCTGTAAGCAGCACCTGCTTCTTCCAGCATGTGCAATGGTTTACACCCGTCATCTTCCACCTCTCAGAGGAGGAAGGGGTGTTTCGCATGCTTCCTGGATTTAAGACTGGTCACCACAATTAATCAGATACTGGCTACCTTTTAGGATTCCTTTCATCTGAATTATTTGTGATTATGTGTATTGTTCTCTCTAGGGGTAGCTAGGTGGTACAGTGAATAGCATTGGGCCTTAAGTCGGGAAGACTCATCTTCTTGAGTTCAAATCCGGCCTCAGACTGTGTGACCCTGGGCATGTCACTTAATCCTGTTTGCCTCAGTTCCTCATCTGTAAATAAGCTGGAGAAGGAAATGTCAAACCACTCCAGTATCTTTGCTAAGAAAACCCCAAATGAGGTCATGAAGAGTTGGAATGACTAAAACACAACAGCATATTGTTCTCTTGGTTCTACATTCTTCACATCTGTTTATAGTGGCTTTCTTACTTAATTTCCCCCTTGTCTGCAATGTTTCCCTGTTCTACGTTTTCATGTTAACTCATACTCTTATTTATGGTGTCCGTATAAACCATTTTCTTAGAAATCTTATATTTTCTCTCTTTTTTACTCTGATCATTTGCATATAATTTCTTAGGTTGCTGTTTTATTAGTCACATATATTTTCACCACTGCAAGCTCAATATTGGATTCTCCCTAAAAAATTTATCTGAGAATCTCCAAGCACTTTGACACCACAAAAAGAACCCATGCTATGTTTTGGAGGTAGGAAAGCCCCAAATTGCCCTGAAGCCACCACTCAGTGATAGAATCAGACTTGTTACTTATACCTTTACTGCTTTCCAAACTTGTATAGCACACACAGAGATGAACTCCCATTAAAGAGATCCTCAGAGGAAATCAGAGGTTGCCCAACTTTCTCTGAACTATACTCTACCCAGAGAGGGGAATAAGCTTTGATCTTTTCACTCCCCAGGCCCCCAACTTTTCTTTAATGATTCTCCATTGCTCAGAGGATAAAGCCCAAAGTCCTTCATCCTGTGATCCAAGGCCTTCAGCAATCTGGCCCACCCTGTCTTTGAGTGCTCCCCACCACAAGCTCTTTCCCCCCACTCCCTAAGATCATATTTATTTTTACTTCTGAACCATTACTCTCGGCCATCCAAATTAACCCCTTGGTCTTTTAAGTCTCAGTTCAAGTCCCGTCACTTCAATGAATCATTTCCTGAATATTTTAATCTAATCATTTAGGCCTGTTTCATATACTTATAATCACCCTTCCTCAAATTAAATTTTCTTTAAAAATATCTGGATTTTGGTCATACCATCTGCTCTACTTAAGGGGTTCGTAAATTCTGTAAGTGAGATCCCTTTACTCAGTTACATGCTGCTTTAGGATAGAAATTATTCCAAATGCTAATCACAGAAATTAGTAGAATTAGAATTTAGGTTGTTTTAGGGAAACGGCAAAAAACTTGATTTAGGGTTCACACTCAAACACTGGCTTCTCAGAAAGCTAGGGACTCTGCAGATGTTAATATCATTTTTATATAGCAAAAATGATGAAGAAATTGCTCTGGAAAGGGACTAGGAAAAAGAGGCACTGGGAAGCGAAATATTGCTATAAAGATGGCTAGTCCTAGAATGTGAACTCTCCTTGAAAGCAGAGACTTGGTTTTTTCTCTCTTTGTATCTCCAGTGCTTAGTACAGTGTGTGGCACACAGTAAGTACATAATAAATGCTCAGTGACCGACTGCTATGCAACAAGGACAGTGGGTGGGAGGACCCCAAAGTCTTGTGCAAACCATAAGCCCAACCTAAGTGATCCCCAGGATCTCAGTTGGGAGGGACCTAAGAGGCCACGTAGGCTGATGTACAGCTGAATAGGAACCCACATTACAAGATCTTCCTCTGGTGTCTCTTCAGTTTTTGAAAACCCCGTGTGAAGAAGAGCACAGGATCTCCAGAGATATACTGCATTACACTGGAATAGATCTAATTGTCAGGAGGTCTTTCTGTACATCAAGCTAAAATGGGCCCATCTTAGACTTAGGTAATTACATGAATTAATTAATGTAGTTAATTCTGTTAAACTAGAATTAGTTTTGAGGTAGGGCCAAGCAGAACAAGCCTAATCCTGCTTCCACGGGATATTCTTCAAATATGTAAAGACAAGTCTCACATTCTTGCCTTAGTTTATTGTTCCCCAGGCCAAATAGCCCCAGTTCCTTCAATGGATACTGGAGTAACACTCTCCAGGCCCTCATTATGCTGGTTTTCCTACTTTGGACAGATTCCAGTTTGTCAATGTCCTGTCTACACTATGGGGTCCAGTTCCAAACACGATACTGCAGATGGGATTTGACCAGGTCAGAATACTTATATTAATGTTGCCTCATGATTGCACTGGGGCAGCTAGATGTTGCAGTGTACAGAGTGCCAGCCCAGAAATCAGGGGAAAACTGAGTTCAAATCCAGCGTTAAACGCTTACTTAGCTATGTGGCCCTGGCCAAGTCACTTGACCCCATTTGCCTCAGTTCTCTCATCTATAAAATGAGCTAGGGAAGGAAATGGCAAACCACTGCAGTATCTTTGCCAAGAAAACCCCAAAAATTAAGTCCTGAAGAGTCAGACATGATAAACAACTCAACAACAAAACAACATGATCACAGTAGCTTTTTTGGGGGCAACCATGACATATTATTATTATTTTTTTTTTGTGAGGCAATTGGGGTTAAGTGACTTGCCCAAGGTTACACAGCTAGTAAGTGTTAAGTGTCTGAGGCTGGCTTTGAACTCGAGTCCTCCTGACTCCAGGGCCAGTGCTCTATCCACTGCGCCACCTAGCTGCCCCCCATGACATATTGTTGACTCTTATTGAACTCCTTTTTTTTTTTTTCTGCCTGAATTGTACCCCATCTTGCACTGGTGAAGTTGATCTTTTGAACTAGTATTATTTTGTTTGTCTATTCATTTTTACCTTACTAGTTTTGGTCCAATTTAAGTGGTAACATTCTGTTAGGTCCTGATCATGTCACCTAGTGAGATCCCCATTCTCCCTAGCTTTGTGTCATCTGTAGAATGTTTATACGACAATTCCTTTGGATTAAAATAGCACTAGAATGTACTCTGGATGACTTTCATGTAGAATTACTCTTACATAGATAAATCACTTGCATCATTGTATTAAGAAAAAGACTGAATAACTTGCTTCAGAAAATGACAACTATCTTACTTGTTAAATATTTATTGATGTTAAAACCACATGATATCAACACGACAATCCAAAGTAGTATGCTAGTACATTGTTTCTTTATAAATACAAATAAAAGGTGGCAAAATAATGCTAGTGAAGCTAAAAACCAGTAAATTAGCAAGTCACATTCAGAAAAATTTGGCAAGTGATACATGACATATTTCTAAAGTATAGGTAGAATAGTTCCAGGACAGATTGTGTACTGCATCTTAAATTCATATTAATCATGTGTGTGAGCGTGGTCAGAAAACTGGTATCACTCTGCAGAGAACAATAGCTACCCTAGGTGCGAAAGTTCATCAATCACTTAAAACTTGGTTGGTGTTCTTACAAAGAGGTACAAAGCAATACATGTGTAGCCGTAATGCAAAATACATGGGGTGGTACACAATTATAAAATTCTTTTAAAAAACAAAACAAACTAAGTATTGACTTGAATAACTGAGCTGAGATAGATTTCAACATTCTTATGTTGAACATTATAAATAATGAAAGATATATGTGCTTCGTATAAGGAATACAGTGTTTTCCTTTCATAGCAAAGTACCATCAAAACCTCATGTTTTCTCGTTCAGCCTAATTATTTTCCCCTCATTAAAATGGCTTGATTCTGAATTAAGACCTCCACGTCTGGTCAGAATCTGCCCAGTCCAGTTTCATGTCGAATCACCTTGCATTTGGAAAGCAGCCTTTAATCTAGCATCTTCATGTATTGCGTGTAACATAGTCCCTTCTTAGAGGAGGGTCACTGGGTTATAGCGCAGCAGAGAAGTAAATTGATATTTACCAATTGCCATGACCATGTATGTACCATGAAGTAAGTACACATTATGGCACAAGTCTGTTTTTGTCTCTCTCCAAGCTTTATTTCTTTCAAGTAGCCATGAAACCAGCTCCTACAGACGCATCCTTGCCATTTACATCAGTCTTACAGACTCCGTCCATTTCAACTTGCTCTATGCTGCTCCAGTCTCCATCACAACAGATGCCACACACTGAAATTCCCTCCTTACACATACTCTAGGCTTCTAGCTGACCCTAGCATTCTAGACCTGTGAATGGCAGTTTATTTTTTCAACTGGATTTGAGATTCATTCAACTAACGACAACAACAAATAAAGACCTAGTCTTTACCATCTCCCTGTTCCCTCCAGTTCAGTTAAACGAATGCAGTACGATCACAGAGGCAGCATTTTCCTGTATTCCGCTCCCTTCTCTCTCCTCTCCCATCCATTCTCCTTGAACAGTCCCTGTGGTTGTCATGGGGGTGTTTGGATTCCTTCCATGGAACAGACTGTACTATACACTTCAGCTCTTATTCAAAATACATTAAATTATCGATACTTAAATTAGCCTTTTCAGTATGGATTGTAAATAAGCTTCCGGCCCATGGGGGTGGGAAGAGAAAAAATAGTACACATAGGAAAAAAAAAAAGAACCAAGGTGTTAACCTTGCTAGAAAACTGTTGATATCAATGAACATTTTAGGCAAGTAGTTCTTTCTCTATGATATAATAGTGATTTTCGGAGAAGGCAAAGTTTACTTGGATGTATTTGTCCTTTTGGATGCTAACATATTGCACTTGTTCATTGTAGCTGTCTTGATGCATTGCCACTTTAGCATCATATTTTAGTTTTGACT
Organism: Dromiciops gliroides; assembly: GCF_019393635.1. NCBI lineage: Eukaryota > Metazoa > Chordata > Mammalia > Microbiotheria > Microbiotheriidae > Dromiciops > Dromiciops gliroides. Next base: position 188,353,342 of record NC_057866.1, on the reverse strand, counting down.
TGTAGTCCAATTGCCTCCGATTAAGCATTTCACACTATGCTGAAGAGCACTAGCGAGCTTGTGTTTAAAGGCACTTGGTGATACATACAAACTGTGTTTGCTTTCACTCAATTGGTTTCCTTTATGCTTTGGCATTTCTGACAAGGATACTCATAGCAGTTCTCAAAATTTTAAAATTGGATGAAGGTGAATTTTTGGTGCAAGGTGTACATTTCTATGAATATCAGCTACTAATACTCTCCACTGGGTATAATAGTAAGATAGAAAAGTATGGTTAAGGTGTTCTTTATCTCTTGTATGTCGTCAAAGGTGTGTGTCTGCCTTTTACATAAAGTGACAAAGGAATATGGTTGGTCAAGGCAATGGCTTTCAGTGTTTCTGCTTTGAAAATAACACAGGATCTACAGATCATCACTCTCTACCAAGCCTGAATTCAAGGTCAGGTGAGACGGGTTGGCTTCAGGCTGAAATGCCGCTTTGATGTCTAGTCCTTGGTCTGAAAGTGCTGCGTAGCGACTGGCTGAGGGTCGTACTTTTTTTGGCTTGGTGCTCTGGGGTTGCTGATGCCACTGGGCTATAGAGAAAGGCAAAGAGAATAGTTAGAGTTTAATCAGAGTATAGATTCTCAGATGATCAAAGTAAATTCAAAAATTCTTGCTCAAATAAACTTTGCCATGCATTCTATTTTGAAAACAGAGCATGACCAACTCAACTAATGTCAAGACTAAGTGACCTTCCTGTTTTTCTGTTCTCTGTCCCCTCCCCCATCCCTCAACCTAATCTTGCTTTATTTACAGATGGTAACTTCACCTACATATTGCTCCTTTTTCCAGGGTGTTATGGCTATCACAGCCAGAACATACACAGTTTACCTTCAATCCAAAGGAAAGATTCTCTAGGAGCATTTTCTGAGATATTCTCTAAGCAACACTGTCCTGCTCCCCACAAAATTTCCATTCCATTTTCTCCTCCCTCTCCAAGTCTAGATTTCATAGGGTTGTTGTGAGGGCCATATGTTGTAAAGCTTAAGTTGTAAAAGTGTTAGTGTAAAGTTAAAATGTGGGTGTCTCTCCCTCTCGAATCTATTTCTGCTGTTCATTGTCATGGGGGTTGTTAAGTACCCTGAGTAGACATTTTAAAACTCCAGTCGGTGTAAAGAGGTTGGGTGGGAGGTCACTTCAAGTGAATCTTCCCAAGAGGGACTTTGCAAAACTATTTTCAATCCAAATGAAGTTGAAAAACTGAAATAAAACAAGTCTCATTTTTCTAGTGGTTATGTATACATAATCACTCACACAGCACATACATATATGTACATACATAGAGGCTCATGATCATATTGTGTGTTGGTCCAGCAATTGCAAGGGAACACTTTGCCTGGGCCTAACGCCCAAACTTCCTCTTTTTGAAACGTAGGAATGGTATATTCTGGTGTGCATGTGCACACCTGCACACAGACACGCACACAAATGCTGCTGAAAATCCACTACTGAAGCTACATTAACGTACTTTGGCTAAGAAAGCAATCAGCTATAACAGAGTATATGCATTCTTGGGTCATTAGCATACATTTCTAGAGTGCACTATAAGATTATAATAGAATTATGACACAAGGGAACATTAAAGGTTGTCATCTGCAGAGCCCAGTAACAACAAAAACATCTGAAAAATGACTAATCATGCCTTTGCTTATGACTACAGATGCTTAAGTAAAAAAAGCCAGTTATATAGTTGACTATGCAAAGAAAAACATTATCATGCATATTTTGCTTTTAATATTTCAAAGATCTTGACTTATACTTTGACAGTGTATTTGTTCTCCTGGTGTGGGTCGCTATTAGTGTCGAGAAACTACAAATAGAAAGAAAGAGAGCAATATAAACCTTTCTGCAATGGATTGTTTTTATAGAGGTTGGTCAAGATACCTATAAATTGATGCCACATCCAGCTATCTTAATTTTCAGCATAGAATGAATATAAGAGATAAAGGAGCACTCACTATAAACATCCAGCCTGGCAGTGCATGACACGATCCCAGCTTCATTCTTTGCCGACACAGTATACCATCCAGCATCCTCTTTTGTAGCTCCTTGAATGAGCAGGCAGATGTAGCCATGATTATCCTGGTGCATGCTGGTGAGAAGGAAAAGGTCATTAGGACTCTAAATAAAATTTAAAAAGTGGCTTTGGACGTGCAGCATTATTTTTAATTAGATCATTAGAAGCAGAATTTTTCAAGTCATAGATAATGGGGTCTACTTATTCTGGAGAGGCAGGCAAGCCCCATTAACGTTAATGGGATATAAGAGCACACGTCAAGGGGTGGAATAAATCTGTGTACTTAATTTCTAGCTGAGTTTTTGGCTTAGAAAAAAAGCACTACTAAACATTTTCTCCTGGCTGACTTTTAAAATAAATGGATTCATCTTCTAAAATACTAAGAAAATGCTTTAAAAAAATGTTACTGTTAGATTAAGCAAAACTTGCTTTCCTCCCCCACCCCCTCCCAGATCACTGGTAGCATCTCCCCCCAAAACTTGTGCCCCTTAGTAAGGGACATTTCAGGGTAGAGTATGATTTCACTATCATAAAGGTTATGAAATATAAAAAGCCTTGTTTTGGGCTGAGTTCAGGTTCAAATGGTTCAACTTGACGAAATCACAGATTCAGTCCAACCTCACGCGGTCGGTGCTGTAAGTGAGCGACTCGTTTTCCTTTTTCCAGAATATTTGAGGGGGAGGGACTCCAGAGACACGGCATTCCAGTCGCACTGGGTACCCATCAGCAACGCCCGTGTTCTGCAGCTTCTCAAGAAACACAGGGGCTTGGTGTGCTTCCTTAGCTAGGGAAACAGGAAAGGAACCATCTATCAGTATTTAGCCTATGTTCCCAGGGCCACACGACGCAGCATTGAGAAGTGATTTTAAAACACAGTCTGGGGGGCAGCTAGGTGGTGCAGTGGATAAAGCACTGGCCCTGGATTCAGGAGTACCTGAGTTCAAATCTGGCCTCAGACACTTGACACTTACTAGCTGTGTGACTCTGGGCAAGTCACTTAACCCTCATTGCCCAACAAAATAACAAAAACAACAACAACAAAAAAAACAAAAAACAAAACCAAAAAACAAAAAACAAAAAAAAAAACACAGTCTGAGTGCATCTTTTAATTTTCTGCTGTTGCTTTTCCCTTCTTTCTCATCTCCAGATCATTCTTTCACTGACTAAACTGATGGGCATCTTCCTTTCTGCTCATTTATTTCAGCAGTTAATTCAAACCACTCAGCCCACACAGTCCATCGACCATCTGCTCTGTTGAATGGCTCTGTCAGGCGGGCTGTGTGAGAGTCTCCTAGCCCCAACCCTAAGCATCTGTGTTAGCCTCGCTCGCTAATTCCTTTTGGAGGAATTCGTTGTTTCTGCCAGCTACCGCCATCTAGTGACAGGGAAAAGCACAGCGTGCTTGTTTCCAAGTGAAGTCAAGTTTATTCCAGTCAACTTGCCCCAGTCATCTTCTCCTTTTTGAGCAACTCTTGAAAGATCTGTGAATTATCATTACATATCAGGAGAGCACAGACTATTTCAGTTCCAGGATTTAAAGTAAAACATGAAAAATTGTGTGTGTGTGTGTGTCTAAATGTGGTTGCCTTTTTGAGTCACTAGTGGAAGATTTTTGGGAGAGGCTGGGCAGGGATGGATGGTTTGCTCATTGGAGAGAATGCTCATAGGGGTTAGATCACACATCTATGGAAGGAGTATAGTATTTGTCATCCCATCCTGATCTAGGTTAGTGTATAGATGCTACAAATCTCTTAGTTTGATCTGTGCTCTTTGAAGTCTGAAAAACCAGATTTATTTCCTTTGTCTCTGAAGAAAGAAGCACAAACTGATGTCTCTAGCAGCAATGCTTTAACTCTTGATGGAAGTCATCCCATAAAAGAACAAGGCCTAATGTCCTTCTTGAGTAGTAACCGTTTTTTGAATGTGTGCATGTCTGTATCACCCCCTAGTGGCCATTCAACCAAAATGGAACCACTGACAAGACTAGTGAACAGAGTAACTCCACTTGGTTAAAAGTTCTCTAAAACCTCGTGGAGAATGTTAATTTTAATTTGGATGAATTTGGCAGGGTTTTGCCCTTTGGGGGCACAGGATGTTAAGGGGGAAGGAGTGAGGGGTGAGCAGGATGCAAAAATGCATTTCCCCTTTCTATGTCCCAGGTTGGAAAAGACAGCTCATAAAATTCACAAACCATGTCTAGAGGTCTCAGCCATTGACAAATATCTTGAGAAAGTCAAGACATTCAGTCCAAATCCTGTTGTCCCAGTATATGAAAACCAGAATCAGCCAAACACATTTAACAAGAACAAAGACTACTGTAGGGATTGAAAAAAAAATCCTATCTATCCAAGTGTGAAGAAACACAGCATGTGTTAAGTTTTCCCAAAGGTCCCTACCTTGGTCTGATATAGTACCATAGTTCTTGGTCTGGGGCTAAGCTAGGCCCATGTGATTATTTGGTTTTCAATAGAATGTATGCTTCTAAGGGCAAGGACTACTTCATTTGTTTTGGTAGTGCCTAATGTAGTATCACGCACATAAATAGGTGTTTAATAAATGTTTACTGAACTGCTTTATTTTTGGGGAGAGGAAAAATCCATATTCTTATTATTTCTAATGAAAATGCTATGAAACTCTCCTTTAGATCCACATAATATTCATCTTAATGGCAACAACAATAATAAACAGCTTCCATTTATACAACGCTTCAAAATAGCAAAATGCTTTACATATATTATTACATTTGCTCCCAATAAGAATCATATTCTGAAACAACACTCTCCCCCTATTTTGCCTACCACGTTGAAAATGAATGCATTGCTTTGGCCAAATAAGTCGCCACCTAGTGGACAACCTACTGACAATGAAGTGCAGCATATTCCAACGAGAAGTTGGTAAAGCATGTGAGAAGTGGAGTGAGGCATTTCATGCAGGAGACGTATAACGTGCCGGCACATTGATAGCAAGAGTGAAAAATAATACAGCAAACTTGAGATTAATCTGAATTTGGAGACAAGGTAGAGTCACCTCTGAATGTTGAATGCTATTCATTCATTCACTCAGATAAATACAAGGCACTCCCTCCTGTAAAGGAGGAGTAAATGGCTACACACAAAGCTAGAACGGCCACTTTCTGAAAGTTGTAGCTGTCATTCTTTCCCTCTCTTCCAGTAGAGAACAAATTTATACACAGAACGATGAATGAACTGGCAAAAATGCTGCCTAGAATTCTTTCTAACCAAGGGGTTAGGCTGTTGGAAAGTAATCAGGAAAGAGGAAAGAGACTATATAAAACCAAGGCTGACTATTGGTTGGTTCAAGTCATTTGCCTATCTTGTACCTGGAATGACTGTTTTGGCATTTTGACTACATAAAATAGTGATTAAAAATACTAATGGAGTGGATAAAGCACCGGCCCTGGATTCAGGAGGACCTGAGTTCAAATCTGACCTTAGACACCTGACACTTACTTAGCTGTGTGACCCTGGGCAAGTCGCTTAGCCCTCATTGCCCTGCAAAAAACCCCAAAAGAACAACAACAACAAAAATACTAATGGAATGGTGTGGCAAAACACACAGAAAAGATAATATTGTAGAGTCTGGTGTTCACAGAGATATGTAGGTGTTCCAGAATAATTACCAGCAACAATGAGTTCCAGGCTGAATGAGTTCTGCCCAGCTCGGTTGGTGGCTACACATGTGTAGATGCCAGCATCTCTGGATGTGACAGGTTCGATGATCAAGGAGTGCACACCATTCTCTCGCACCAGCATCTTGTGTGCACTGTCAGGGCGAATTGGCTTTCCATCCAGTTGCCAACTTAGATCTGGTGTTGGTAATCCGCTGACCTTAATCAGAAAAGTAATTAGTTAATGGAAACTCAAAATGCTTTGAACAAACAATAGCTTGATACTGTTCCAAATTAGTAAAACAAGGGACTGCTGTTAGGTTGGACTAGATAGCCTCCAAGTTCCCTTACAGTTCTAGGTTAAGAAGTTTTCCTTGTGTAAGATATTTTTTTTTCCTTTTTGGAAATGAGATCCAGTGCCAAAGATTCATAGAATGAATGACACCTTTGGAAAGGTAAATCAGTCAGTCAATACAGCTTTATTAAAGCACCCTACAAAGAGCTGGAGATACAAAGAAAGGCAAAAAACAATCCCTGCCCTCAAGAAACTAACAATCTAATGGGGGAATAGGTGGCAAAAATAGGTCCAGCTAGGGGGCAGCTAGGTGGTGCAGTGGATAAAGCACCGGCCTTGGATTCAGGAGGACCTGAGTTCAAATCCAGCCTCAGACACTTGACAGCTTACTAGTTGTGTGACCCTGGGCAAGTCACTTAACCCTCATTGCCCCACCAAAAAAACCCAACCAAACAAAAAGAGGATAAAAACAGGTCTGGCTAGATTGGAGAAGAGAAAATTTTAAGTGACATAATCACTATGTTCAAATATTTGAAGCAACATACAGTTGTTATTTGGAAGAGATTAGATTTAGCTTGTTGCCCAGAGGACAGAACTAGGACCAGCGGTGTAGAAGTCACAGAGAGGCAGATTTTGGCTCAAGAAAAGAAAAAGAACTTTCTCACAATTAGAGCTCGTGAGTAATGGAATGGACTGCCTTGTGAGAAGTCGATTTCTTTCCCTGGAGAATCTGAATGACTATTTGGTTAGTTGGCCTACATCTCAGTGATGGAAAACATGAATGTTTCAGATAGGACTTGGTTAAAAGAACTCTAGGATTTGGAATTAAGGGGACCTGAGTCCGAATTACACTTCTCCCATTTACAATTTGCATAATGTTAGGCAAATTATTCAACCTCTTTGGGTGACAGACCATTAGTAAAACCCAGAGGTCGGAATAGGTGTTTCCTAAATTTCTAAATTCTGTCACACCGTCTGTGACCTCTAAAATTCTGTTCAGCACTAAACATAATCCTATGATTCAAGATGACCTTTAAGGCCCCTTCTCACCTGTAGGGTTCTATGATCTCCATCTGGGATCCAGTAGATCCTGCCCTGGGCTCCTAAGCTTCTAAATGGTGAATTTTTGCCATTTTCATCTCAACCAAGACCCCCACACAACCGTTCCCTGGTCATATTCACATCCTGCTCCTGCCCTCCTGACTCTTTCTCTCTGACCCACCCTAGGGCCCTGTGGGCTTCTGCTGGTGAACCGTCACCATTTTTAGCCTGATCCAGACCTCCATGAAGCTGTTCCAGAGACATCTTTATGGCATGCAGCTGTGCTTAACCTATTCATTCCTTTGGCTTTTTTTTACCTCTTGCTCTGGCAACAGTGATGAAATAGGTACTACCATTCTAGGAGAGGATGTGCCAAATCATTTGCTCTGATTACACTTAATGTCCCTGTGACTTCTTTGGTCGAAAAACCTCTCCCTGGCCACTATTCCTCTGTATATTTTTTCAATATTAGAATGTAAACTTCTTGAGGGCAGGGATTGTCTTGCTTTTTCTATTTGTATCTCTAGTACCTATCCCAGTGTCTGGCATATGGTAAAGTGCTCAGAAAATACTTTTTCATCCCCTCATTCATGACACTATGACTTCCTTGTTAGTGAAGGTTTAATTTTCATCAGTGAACGGTGATAAAACAAAGTTTAGTGCCTTATGACCTCACTAGAATGTGAGGATTATCGAGATGATGTCAGCTGAGTTTTTTGGAAGAAAGATGCATAGCGATGACAGAAATGATCATGATAAATACTTTATTCAGCCCTCACACAGTATAATCACTTCTTTCACTATGGAACTGCCAAAACTGAGATACTACTTAATATTTCAATCAGTACCAAGGATTATTATTTTAATAACCCTGGAAACTGGGTAACAAAAGCAACTTGAGATTACCCAGAAAGCAATCTCCACAAATTAGAATCACAATGGAAACATCTTAACATCTTAAAATCATGACAGTTGTGTTGACCAGAGATCAGATAAAAGCCATTTAATTGCTAATAACATGATGCACTGTGAAGCTGGAAGATGGTTGCCATCTGTCAGCTCTTTCCAGTTTTGCCCTTGATTCAGAATGGGAAGAAAGTACCATTTAAGGGTACCTTTCCCCCCTTCTCTCCTCTCATGGGAAATTCACAGACAAAAGAGATGTCAGCTGGTTTATAAAACAATCCTCCCTTTGAAGACCCAACTGTGCCAAAATCTGTCACTGAACTTCCAAATTCCATTCTGGCTCCGTGTCATTCATTTGATCCTGCCTACAGTGCTTTGAATTTAAATCCTTTGAATCAATCTCATCATTTTTAAAGGTGCCTCCTCCTCACACACAGGGAGCAGCATAAAAGGGAGGATGTCTCTTCTGTCAGAATATTTTAAAAATCAAATCAAATTATCTTTGAATAATTGTAAGCCGTCACATTTCTCTCGGGGAATCTAATCAGAAGCCAGGATGAAGATGAAAATCTCTGGACACAAACAAGGAGCTGAGGCACTAAAGTGACACGAGTACACTGACTAGAGGTGGGAAGGTGGCCAAGTCTATCACGACTCCCTCTCTCCTCATTTTTGGTGCCATCACCGCCTGCCCCTGCATCACTGTCACCACCAAGGAAAGCAATATGGAGGTGGGAATGCTGGAAAGATGCTTTAGGCAGGCCCCAGGCCTCTCTGAGAACTGCAAACAGCGTCACAGCAGGTTGGATCTACTTTTCTCACACAACAGGGCCAACCCACTAAGTTAAGTGCCTTTTCTAAGCGAGGAGCAACGCCCAGAGTTTTTGTCCTGCTCTAACTGTCCAATCTATATTGGCTCCATTCCAATGGGAAGAGTTACTCATGTGAAGTAAAAGGAAAATGCTCCTTCATTCCACTCCTCAGGCATCCCTTTGTCCTTCCCACTCCCCTTTAACACTGCCCCCCCCCCCCACTGCATGATCTCAGGGGTTAAAAGTCACCTTTTTGGACATCATTTTGGACAGTTTGGGCTCTCAAGAAATGTGTGGGAATGGGGAAATACATACTTGCAATTAATGGAGAGGAAAAAGCTATGCTCCCTCAGGCTTACTACCAAATCAAGGAGAGTCAGTTCCTAAGAATGTACCCAAGGGGTGAAAAGCTCAATTTTTTGGCATACTTTGGAGGAATAGAGCTTAGTAACAGCTACAATGTATAACTGACATTTTTCCTGTAGTGGGTCCCACAGCATATAATCATCTGATCCAGTTTTCCACTAATATTTTACTTATCCATTTTAGATCCTAGCAAGAAAAATCAAGAGAGATACTTGCTAATTTAAGAAAAAACCCTTTTTTATTTCTAAGTGTGTTTTTTCAGTGATTCCCCTGAAATTAGGTGGTTTAAACTGAGGACAGAACGTAAGACATTTGTATCTGTTGAATCTTAAATAAAACTGATTAAAAACAATTTTTTTTGGGGGGGGGGATATCTGTCATCATTTTTACAAATAAAAGATCTGAACTACATTTATCTTGTTTTAAAGACCCCAGTCTAGATCAAAGTACAATTCAATAGCAAAATAATAAAATGTATCCAATACCTCTTGTCCCTCCAAAAAAGGCATCATTTCTCTTTCATGGAAAAATGTATTAATTTTTACAGAAATTAATTTATTTTCTTTAGAATGAAGAGAACCAGCAGAGGGCGCCCAAAAGATTTTCAGAAGTGAACAATCCAGCCCTTGAAGACTTAGAAATGAAAATTTAGAGTCAAAGATCTTGATTAGGGCAGAAGACAATGGGACACTGAAAATGAGATCTTTACAATTTCGCTTAGAAATGGAGAATGGAAAAACATCTGGACACAGAAAATAAAAACGAATTGGTTCGGAAGGGGAGGCTTTTTTTAGTATTTAGTATTTCTTATGAAAATAACCAAGTTCACTACTTCATCACCTCCATCCATATATTTGTAGTGAATGTGCAGGGAAGGTATTGACTAATAATGTGAAAACATAATCAAAGAAGGAATGAAAAAGCTTATAACAATTTCTGGGAGGTGGCGCAGTGGATAAAGCACTGGCCCTGGATTCAGGAGGACCTGAGTTCAAATCCTGCCTCAGACACTTGACACTTACTAGCTGTGTGACCCTGGGAAAATCACTTAACCCTCATTGCCCTGCCCCACCCCACCCCCCCAAAAAGGAAGAAAATCTCTGGGATACATAATAGTCTCATTTGAAGCTTTTCTGATGCTGTTAATTTTTTTTAATTGTACATTGATATTGGATAGTTATGCAACTTTTCTATAAGAGAAGTACAAAGTAAGGATCCTGAGATGAAGTGAGAGAAGAAGCAATGAGTTGGCAAATTACCTTGCAATCCATTCGGCAAAGTTTTCCTTCTTGAACAGTTAGGTCTCCAGGCGCTTGCAAGAAGTGAGGTCTGAAAAATCGTTCTTGAATTGGTTCATTTTCATCTCCACTGTCTCGTGATCTAGATCGGGGCCTTTGGAACAAGGTACATAGATTTTAGTTCTCTTATTTGTTTTTGTCACAAAAGATGACTCCATTTTTTTTTTCATCTCATTTTTTGGGGCAACAAATAAGGAAATAAAAAAAATTAGGAACTATTATTTCATTTGGGGACAAAACCTGAACTTAAGGGTGTATGAATTGCAGTGGGTCTTAAAATCATCTGGAAAAGACCTGAGAAACTGGTTTAACCTCCTCCTTTTACAGATGAGGAAAGTGAGGCTCAGAAAAATTAAATGACTTGCCCGAGCTCTTTAAAAAAAAATACACACAGGGGCAGCTAGGTGGTGCAGTGGATAAAGTACTGGCCCTGGATTCAGGAGGACCCGAGTTCAAATGCAGCCTCAGACACTTGACACTAGCTGTGTGACCCTCATTGCCCTACAAAAACACACACACATTTACTTTGCCAAATAAAACTCATATTGCCATATATATATATATATATATAACTGAACAGAAAAAGGATTGTACATGAAATTGCAGGTCTCTATTATGTACAGCTTGCTTTTTTTTTTTAAAAGTATATAATAAATTCAACTTGTAGCTTTCAAAGCTGACCTGCCTATCTTTGTTTTTGTCTGCTTGCCTGTCTTACTTACCTGGTAAGTAGTTGGCACAGCTGAGCTGGGAGCCTACCCAGGTCTTCTGACTCTAAAAGTGCACTGTTTTTTCCGCTATCACATACTGTTTAAATCTTGCATGAACTTTTACCATCTTTGGGCCTTTAAAATCATTGCATATTCAAAAGAGGGTAAATGGGCCCCCCCCCAGGCGTTATACAGGTGTCCCAAAAGTCTGAGTGCAATGTTAAAGTTTTAAAAGCACTAAGACTTTTGGAACACCCTGTATAAAGTAGAATTTTCTTTTTCCAAATGAAGTATTTTTTTCCCTTTAATTTTGTGTGAGAAGTAGCAGCAGCTGTTGCCCATTAATTTGCTCCCAACTCTTTTCAACGGAAATTACTGTAACTTTCCACTGTGCTCTTAGATTTGTGGGAAATTCAAAGTTAATATTTATTTTATGAAATCCTAACACATTTGCATTGAAGCTCATTTTGTATAAGAAGTCCGGCCTTTTCATTTTGTTGTTGTTGTTTTCAGTTATGTCTGACTCTTTGTGACCCCTTTTGGGCTTTTCTTGGCAAAGATACTGGAGTAGTTTGCCATTTCCTTCTCCAGCTCATTTTACAGATGAGGACATTGAGGCAAATAGGGTTAAGGGACTTGTTCATTGTTACACAGCTACTAAGTGTCTGAGGCTGCATTTGGATTCAGGTCTTCCTGACCCTAAGCCCAGAACTCTCTCTACTTTTCATACCAACCAACCAAAACAAAATAGAACAAACAAACAAAACCCCCACACGGTGCAAGACGTATTTTCCTTTGACTCCATGATCACGATCACATTGACTCAAATGTCTTTTAAAGAAAGTATGCAAGTCAAGAGAAATCTACCAGGTGTGTGTGTGCGCGCACACGTGTGCATACGCACATGCACCCACACTTGCTTGCTTTATATTCTTTTTCCTTTTGAAAAGTCTAGAGAACTCATCCCTAGAAGCAAGATAATTTAATTCCAGAGAAGACTAAAGCAAATAGCACAAGGACAAATAAAGAGTGGTGCCAGGAGTCACAGTGAATTAAATTTAAGAACCCTTAAATAGAGAAAGCAACAGTGGAACAAATTCAAAGTGTTCTTACTGTGACAAGCAAATAATTGTCAGCTTGTTTATAATGCGTCTATTCTTGCTCCAGGCACAGGTCTAGTTTATGAGGAAAATACCCTTTTGGGAAGCACTGATACATACATGCCAAACGATCTCATTTATTGGAGCTCACATAAAAAACCCCCAAACAAATAGCACTGATGAATGTAAATGACCAGAGAGGCAAAAATACATTATCTTTTCATGAATACAGGTGACTAAAGGAAGAGATAGAGAATAGGGGTGAAACTGAATCGAAACTAAAAGGTTGATTCAGGCACATGGTAAGTTTATTATTCCATTGCCTTCATGTCCAGAGAAAAAGGTTTTAATATGAGTGGTGACAGCAATTAAAAATAAATACAAGGATTCCAGATGTTGCCAAAATGAAGTTTCAATTAAATGTGGATAGGGCAAACAGGGCTTTTCCAAATATCATAGACAAAAGCTCTGTGTCTGAAATAACCCACCCATGGGTGGATCCATAATTCAGTCTTGTGGAGGAGATGTAGACAAGTTCATCGCTTGATATTTACCTAGGTTCTCCTCTCTTCTGTCACATCCTGACTTTTTTTTTGGGGGGGGGGGGATCTGCTATTCCTCTCTGTACTGCATATTTATTTTTCCACAAAGGCCTTGAGGCAAAATGCTTGTTGCTCCGGACTATTGCTCGCATCTAGAACTTTTCTGAGGCTGCTTTTCTGTGGCAGAAGCAGTATCTGTTTTATGTAGGCTTGGCTATTGTCCTTTTAAAAAGGCAGAAAGCCCACTCTTGAAACCTTGGTGCCATCCATGCTACCTGAGTCATAAAAGACCCACCCAGTGGGGAGTTGGTGTTGGCGGTTTTAGCATAATTCCCATTGCTCTGAAGGAAAGCCTTTCTGACCTAGCCTGATTTACCCACATAAATGAGGAGATGCAGAGGAATAACATTTTATCTGAATTATTACCCCATATAATACTTTTTATCCCACTTATTGTGGAAAAACTAAATAGAAGCCCTTGGAGTTGCCTGAAATATCTTGTCGTAATATTAAACAACATTGAGAGGGTGTGTTAAATATATTTCCTCCCCAGTATATTCATGGTGAATGGGAATTCCACTGAAAGCCCCAACGTCAATTCCTCATAGGATGAGCTTTTTTTTTTTTGAGTGAAGGAAGCCAAATAAGTGATGATCCCCAGAATGGTGTCTCTACTCTTCTAAAGGGAAGTCACTTAACCTCTGTGTGCTCAAGGTAACTCCATAGGACTTCTATATGATTTTTTTAGGCTGTAATTTATACTGGTAGGAGTTCCCACTCCTGATGTGCTCTCAGATCTCATTGAACAAAGGAATCCTAAGAGCAGCACCCTGTAGATGCATCAACTTCTTGGAGAGAAAGTTATGGACTTTCTCACTTTTTGAAGTGAAAATTCTAAGAATAACGGGATTGCAATTTTAAAGCTGGAAAGAACCTTAAGGGATACCAAGTCCATTTTACAGATGACAGAACTCAGACCCAAAGAGGATGTCCAAGATCTCACAGGTAGAGACCAGAGCCAGGATCTGGACCCACGTCCTCACACAGTTAAAAATCCAGCGCTGTCATGAATTGGACTATGTACAAAATACACTTTTTATTTGGAAACTGTGAAGCCGTAAAGTCTCTTCTTTTCTCTACCAACCCCCAGGGAAATGAAACAGGCTTTCAATACTGGATAGATGAACTTTATCCTGACCCATGACATCCTGTAAAGAAATACAAGAAGGGTGTCAAATGGAAACACCTCCAGTATGTACTGACAGTTTGTCTTCTGAATGTATTCTGTCTGGGAGTCCAACCGTGATCCCGGCAGTGTTTGTTACTGTTACAGCATTCGTGTAAAGGAAATAAATAAGATACCTTCGGACATGAGGCTGGCCCGAGGGAGAGCGAGGACTGCGGCCTCTCTGGTTGACAGCCTGTACCATCAGCCTTCCAGTACAGCTCACTCGGCCCTGTCAGAGATAGTAGGAAAATAAAAAAAAGGAGAGAGGATTCAGAATTGAGATTCAGAATTAAGCCAATTGCCTTTCTATTTCTTGCCCAGCTTCCATCATTCTTTTTTTTTTTTTTTTGGGCAGGGCAATGAGGGTTAAGTGACTTGCCCAGGGTCACACAGCTAGTAAATGTCAAGTGTCTGAGCCTGGATTTGAACTTAGGTCCTCCTGAATGCAGGGTCGTGCTTTATCCACTATGCCACCTAGCTGCCCCCTTAGTTTTCATCATTTTTGGTCTCAACAAGACATTTTATAGTAGATCAGCCTGTAGAATTAGCAACAACTCACCTTTTCCAGGAAAACATTTTCCCCAGAGATAAGGAAGCTTTTGGAGGCCAGTGACGTGGGAAAAGTGCCCCCCCCCACACCCTATTCCTGAGGGTTTGATAACATTGGCTGCTGGTTCAGCATTTTCAGAGCAAGAAAAAACACTGTGTGCTTCCTGAGGCTCTTCTTTTTGTGTCCTGGTTCAGCATCTGGCATCTACTTTTACTGTCCGCTTGAACTGTCTGTAAACATCAGGATAGCTTTCGATAGTTTAGCAAACCAATTATAATTATTGTTGCTCGGACTGTTGCTCATCACTACCTAAGCCAACTAATGACACCAGTGGAAAAAAGGATGGAAGAGGGGGGTGAGAGAGAGAGAGAGAGAGAGAATATCCCCCCTTACATTTTTATGGGCCCCATGGTGATTTCTGAGGCCGTTGTATGAAATGTTTGGATATGATCTTGTATTGATGTCATATCCATGGCTTGCTGTAGAGATTCTAAAATGAAAACGGGAACATTCTAATCCCTCTCCTACTCTTCCCAGGAGCACATTTCTCCAATTTGAAAGTAATTTTCAAATTGCATGACCAATGGTATCACTTCCAAAACTATTAAGTGGTATTGGTATGGTGTAATTAGCATTTTGTGAGAAGTTTCTTTGGCAAATGGTGGTATATCTGGAGCATCATCCCCTTATAACAACAGAGTCTCATCCAAGAGCACAGCCTTTTAAAGGATTTCTATCACTAGGTGTTAAATCATTATAAAAATGGATCTGCTTACAGATAATAGCCAAACCACCAGGAAAATTAGTTTTCATCTGCTACATTCTTTAGGGCATTCATAAATTTGGCAGACAGCTTTAATGTAGCTACAAAAAAGGCCTAAACAATATGGATTAGAAATCCCTAGCCTGTCATCTTCACCCTTTGTTTGAATTTTCTTCCCTCATCAATTTCTTATTCAGAGTGGTTAGCCAGGTTAGCAAATATCCTCTTTCTTCCTTAACCTGAGCCCACTGCTCCTTCCCTCCATGAATATGCACAGAATTCCAGCTCCATCTGATTGTGAGTCCCTTAAAAGAAGGGATGTCTTTTACCTTTCTGATGTCAGGGAGGAATTTTATCTCTAGGTAGCTGATTCTTTGAGTGCTCAATGGGTGCAAGATGAAAAGGGGAAGTGATTAGAGGGGCAATACCAACTCTGACCAATCATATCTTTGAGGGATCTCTACATCTGAACTTCCTTTAAGGAAACCGCTATAAAAGTAAAGGCATTTTAAAATAACCTCCTGTCCCTTATGCGACACTGAGAAAAGCATAGCATCTAGAACAATGGAGGGCTAGTCCTGCCATATTGCCACATGACATCTGGAGGTGGATGGTGAATTTTGCGTACCACAGTCTAGCAAAAATATTGGCAAACTGGATTCCATCCAAAAGAGAAAAGCCATGATAGAGAGAAGAACCAATGAAAGATGGTTTATGAAATTAGCGATGTTTAGCCTGGAGGGGAAAAAAAGACTTAAGGGAAACATGGTTGTTGACTTTGAAAATCTATAAAAGAGAATAGATTTATTTTATGTTGCTCCAGGGGGCAGAACTAGGACTAACACAGAAAAATCATAGGGAGGAAGATTTCAGATCAAAATAACTTTCTTCAAGCTGTGATATATGATGGTGATGAAATATTATTGTGCTATATGAAATGACAAGCAGGATGACTTCAGAAAGACCTGGAAAGACTTGTACGAACTGATGTATAGTGAAGAGAACAGAACCAAGAGAACATTGCTCGTAGAGACAGCAATGTTGTTTGATGAAGAACTGTGAATGACTTAACTATTCTCAACAATACAATGATCTAAGACAATCCCAAAGGACTGATGATAAAATATATTATCTACCTCCAAAGGAAGAACTGATATTGATGGAATACAGACTGAAGCATACTATTTTTAACTTTCTTTCCATTTTTTCTTTTATTCATGTTTTCTTTTGCATAATTGCACATGTATAACCTGTATCTGATTGCTTACCCCCCCCCTCAGGGAGCGGGGAAGGAAGGAGGGATACAATTTGGAACTCAAAACTATAAATAAAAATGTTTATTATTTTAAAAAATAACCTTCTTAAAACCAGAGCTGTAAAGAAATATAATGGACTGCTATGTGAGGTAGTCAAGACTCATGACAACAGGTGCTCAAACCCAAACTAGATAACCCTGTCCAGGCAGGCAGATGACACTCCTGGACTGCTATGTGAGGTAGTCAAGAAGATTAGACCAGATGATCTCTAAGGTCACTTTCTACTCAGTGATTCGGGAGAACTGTACTTGCTTGCTTTTTCACCTTTTGAAAGATATGTAGTTATGTGGTACTTTTTTTTTTTTTTTGGTGAGGCAATTGGGGTTAAGTGACTTGCCCAGGGTCACACAGCTAGTAAGTGTTAAGGGTCTGAGGCTGGATTTGAACTCAGGTCCTAAATCCAGGGCCAGTGCTCTATCTACTGCGCCACCTAGCTGCCCCATTATGTGGTACTCTTAACAACACTTAGCTGTTCTTCTGCCTTGGGTTGTAAAGGCTATTTCATCTTCTGAAATTCCACCAAAATACTTTAAAACCCAGAGATAGGTAGTCATCTTGCTGTGGGATAGTCTTCCTTATCCACAACAAATGAGACTGAATACCTGGCATAAGCCAAACTTTATATGGTAAGCATCACCCCAGAATTTCCTCAGTTGTATCTGACCTGGATGGGATCTCCATCATTACATACTTGAGCCTCTACTTCAACTCTTCCAATGAGGGGGAACCCATTACCTCCCAGCACAGCCCAATCCACTTTTTTTTTTTTTGCAGGGCAATGGGAGTTAAGTGACTTGTCCAGGGTCACATAGCTAGTAAGTATCAAGTGTCTGGGGCCGGATTTGAACTCAGGTACTCCTGAATCCAGGGCTGGTGCTTTATCCACTATGCCACCTAGCTGCCCACCCCCAATCCACTTTTAAAGAGCTTGAATTATTAGGTTTTCCTGACATGAAATACATATTTTCCTCTTTTCAACCGCTACTCATTGCTCACAGATTTGCCTTCTGGGGCCAAAAAGAACAAGTCTGAACAGAGAAGTTGAGAATAGTAGAAAGAAAGCTGGATTTGAAGTCTGAGGATGTAGGTTTGTATACTGGCTATCTACTACATGCTGAGCATATGACCTTGGGCAAATCACATCGGCTTTCTGAGTTTCAATTCTCTCGTTTTTAAAATGAGGGAATTGGACTAGATAATCCCAAAGAAACTTTTGAGCTCTAAACCTACGTTCCTGTATGTCTGATGCTTCTTCCACATTGCTCTCTTCAAGTGTTTGAAGGGCTGTTATCACAATTCCTCTGAATCTTCCCTTCTCCAGGCTAAACGCCCCTGGTTCTTTCAGTTGACCTTCATTTAATATGGATTTGATGCTTTTCTTCATCATCTTGGCTCTGCTTCTCTGGATGCTCTCCAGTTCAATTTCCTTCTTAATCTTTGTTTGGCAAAGATATGGATGTATACCATGGACTGACATTAAATTTGTTGTACAATAGTGCTATTAACATAAATGTTGTTACAACTGACAAAGTATATAATATGAGGAAGACACATCTCAACTTTCTTCAACTCACTATTTTTTTTTTTGGCTATAGTAACTCAAAGACTAAGGCACATAAGGGTTACTATCAGTAGAAGAGGGTCCATATTGATGAAATCAGGTCAGCTGATGCATTTAGAACTATTTTCTCCTTGCGTGATAAAGTATGAATTTTAGAATCTTGATCATCCAGTTCTACCAAGGCTTGCTCTATCTATCTTTTTTGGAGAGAGAAGGAGAGAGTGTATTGGTTGGCTCCTAATATCTGAGGGCATAGACTATTTAATTTTTGTCTTTGCCATGCCCATCACCTCATACAACACATAGTAATTGCTTAATACATGTTTGAAAGACTGATTCTGTAGCAATCGATCAACAAACAAAATCTTATCAAGTGACTACTCTGCCCTAAGCCAACAGTGTCAAACTCGAATAGAAACAAGGCCACTAAACTGTACATAAAGATCCCTGACATATTTTGTTGAATCTTTCCCAATTGAATTTTAATCTGCTTGGGTCTTACTTGGGAGTGTTGTGGGCCACCTGAGTGTTTTGACACTTCTATCCCAGGCATTATGTATGGTAGGTGCTTTGGAAGATAAAAAAGTAGAAAACTCAAAAGATTCAAGAAAGCTACAATTTCATTGCATGGGCTATATTAAGCCTCTTAAAAAATAAGAGAATAATGCAAGAAGGTAGCAGAGAGGCATCACAGAGCAGTGTAAAGAACCTTGGAATGGGAGTCAGTAGACCTGAGTTTGAAATCCAAATGTGACATTGACTAGATGTGTTACCCTGGGCCAGAGACTTCCACCTCTCTGGGTCATGGTTTCCCCCTTCTAAAATGAAGGACTTTGATTTTAAAGATATCTAAGGTCTTTTACAACTCTTGACATTCTATGACTTCTGAGCATGAGAGAGATAAACAGGGAAAGAAATTACTGGGCTCAAAGGAGTGGCTAGAAGCACAATTGTCTCCTTACTCCAAAGAATATCACACAAGGATACTAAAAATATGTGTGGCATATTCCTCATAGACCCCCACTAACATTTAGAATGTTTCCTGTCCTAACCAAAGATACACTCAGCAGAATTCTCATAAAATCCTCATGAAAGATGAGGTATAACATTACTAATGAAAACCAGTTCCATTCGGGTTACCTTATGTTTACTTGTACCCAAAACACAGGCCGTGGGAGGCCAACTCCCCTCATGCTGGTTAATGCTTGGCATAAGCCTAATTGTTAAGCTGGTTTAGAGTCTCCTAATGAGGCTCATCTAAGCCTGGAAGTCTCCAATTGCAACAGGGAAGCTGGGTGGTCATATTCTTAGAAGACCCTTATTATACTTTAAATAGTTGATATTCTGCCAAAAGGCTACATATGTTTGCTTCAATGAGTAAACATGTAGAATCCATAATCATTTTGGAGAGAGGATGGAGAATGGGGGCCAATACATTTTGTTTTACGTGAATAGTTTTAACGGTTGTAAACAGGCAATACGGCTTCCTCATTATAGGCTTTGACATTTAGTGATTTAAAAAAAAAATCCAAACCTCTAATTTCACCAATGTGTGGGATCTCACTCCATCAATGTAAATTGGTCAGTTCAGCATTTATAATCTTAGAGATTTTCTCAAGGCATTGAGAGGTTAAGTGTGTTGCCAATGGTCACTCGGCCAATATATGTCAGAGCAAGGAATTAAACCCAGGTCTTCCTGACTCCAGGACTGGCCATACTTCTTCTCATTTCAGCGACAGAATTCTTTTGCTATGTATATGTTTTTATTGTGGTCAAAATCATGCCAGAATAAATCATACTCCAGGATTTCAAGGATGTGTGGTCCCATCCATGGAATGATCCATCCTATGATATATGCAGAAGGCATTTGATAAACACTAAGGCGTTATATAAATGCCAATCAATAATTACATATCACAGTCTCTCCATGCTTCAGCAGAGAATTTTGTGAATTTCTGTGGCCAAAAAAAAAATCATCAGCTGGTGCTTAACTTTATAGTGATGAGTACCTCTGAATTTATTGAGGCTGGTCCTTTGGTGACAGGCATCACAGTTCATTGTGGGGCTTGTACTTGAAATCTTTCCATTTGGATAGGAACTTCCAGGGCTTGTGCTGCCCTGGTAGAGCCTTCAAGGCCTCAGGGTCACTTTGTTACAGGGAAAGGCTTTTGTGGAGGGAGGAGAGATTGCAGACAAAGTAGGATGTTGGGTAATGATAGTGATAGAAAAAAAATTAAAGGGTCTCAATGAAACATTAAAAACCACACACAGAGAACAGAACAGAAAGAAGTTCAAAAGGGGACACAGGAAGGCTCAGATTAAATTTAATATATACTTAAAAAAAAAAACACCCTTGGGGGTGACTAAGTGGCGCAGTAGATAAAGCACCAGCCCTGGATTCAGGAGTTCCTGAGTTCAAATCCGGCCTCAGACACCTGAAATTTACTGGCTGTGTGACCCTGGGCAAGTCACTTAACCCCCATTGCCCCACACAAAAAAACAACAATAAAACAAACAAACAGAAAAACCCTTAAGCTGCATATGCATGCTTTTTTTTGTGGGGGGGGGGCCCTGGGCAATGAGGATTAAGTGACTTGCCCATCGTCAAGTGTCTGAGGTTGGATTTGAACTCAGGTCCTCCTGAATCCAGGGCCAGTGCTTTATCCACTGCACCACCTAGCTGCCCCACATATGCATATCTTCATAGATAATCCTTTTTTTCTCTATATTCATGACAGTTAAATTAATATTTAAAATAATTAAATTTTTTTTTTTAAGTGAGGCAATTGGGGTTAAGTGACTTGCCCAGGGTCACACAGCTAGTAAGTGTTAAGTGTCTGAGGCCGGATTTGAACTCAGGTACTCCTGACTCCAGGGCCGGTGCTCTATCCACTGCACCACCTAGCCGCCCCAAAATAATTAAATGTTTAAGAAAGGAACCCAGGGTCACCTACATACTACAATAAGACATCATTAAGAAATTTAGTCAGTTATATTCTAAGAAAAAAAAAAGATGGATTTAACTACTATACCTATGATGCCTCAAAGAGATCAAAGGAAAAGGAAAAAGACCCGTGTGTATGAGAATATTTATGGCACTTTTTTTAGTAGTAACAAAAACTAGAGACTAAGGATGTCCCTAACTGTTGGGGAATGGCTAAATTAAGTTAGTGGAATATTATTGTACTTCAAGAAATGGAAAAATGGACAATTTTAGAAGAAACTGGGAAGACCTCTATAAACTGATGCAGAATAAAGTGAACAGAACCATGAGAGCAATTTATGCCATGATGAAAACATTATAAAGAAAAACAACTTTCAAAGTTTTTAGAACTCAGATCACTACAATGACAAACCACAATTTTAGAGGTTTGATGTCTTCCTTAATTAGAAAAATTAAAAATATAGAAAGATGAGAAGTATGAACTGATACAGAGTGAAACCAGCATGATCAAAACAATTTTGCACACAATGACCACAATACTGTGAAGGAAAACAACACTGAAAGACTTTAGAACTTTTGTCAATGTTATGTCTAACAAAGACTTTAGGGGACTGATGATGAAGCAAGCCTCCTGCTTCTTGGCAGAGAAGTGGTGGACTTTAGAGGTAGAATGAGGCATACATTTGCAGTCCTGGCCAAACTGTTGTTGTGCTTGACTGTGGTTATTTGTTTTAAGAGATGGCAGTCATTTGGAAGTGACAGGATCTAAGAATAGATCTTCAATAAAATATTAAAGCAAAACAAATCTTGGGTTTAGATTCGCCTTAGTAGGAATTACCTGAAGGTAAGAAAGGGAACTAGGGGCAGCTAGGTGGCGCAGTGGATAGAACACCGGCCCTGGAGTCAGGAGTACCTGAGTTCAAATCCGGTCTCAGACACTTAACACTTACTAGCTGTGTGACCCTGGGCAAGTCACTTAACCCCAATTGCCTCACTAAAAAAAAAAAAAAAAAGAAAGGGAACTAACTTCTGTCAGATCAGTTATCCTAGACAACCTCTTAATTGGCGAAATGTATGAAGTTTTTGAATAGCAGCAGCCTCCCGATCGATCCCCAAGGCCCTTTAGTGCACCAAAGTTACAAGATAGAAGAACCTGGTCCTCATAAAAGACCCTGACTTGGCCTCCATTATAAGTAAGATTCCACTACAAAAGCCTTTATGAGGGTCTCCTAATTGGTTTGTTGAACTGAAATTTTGCTTGAGTAAGGGAAGATATGTTAGACATGCTAAAAACACATTCTTTAGCTTTAGGACCTGGAGAAGAAATACAGCTGCCCGCAGTAAGTGAAAAGAGGTAGCTGGGGTGTAGTAAAATAAAAAAAAATTTTTTTAATTAAATAAAAATACCAAATTTGGAGTTTGAAGCCCAGGGAATTTGAATCCTGGCTCTGCCAACTAACTGTGTAACCTTGGGCAAATGAATTTATGTCTCTGGGATTCAGTTCCTCATTTGTTTAAAAAAAGAAAAGAAAGGAAGTAGAACTAGTGAATCTTAAAAATTCTCTTTCAAATCTAATGATCTAGGAGTCAAAGATATATTTAACTACAAGAAGAAAAGTAATCTTTCTCCCAAGCTCATGAATCTCTGTTTTGGTAGATGATGGGAAGTTTTTTTGGTTTCCTTCTTAGCAGGGCATGGTTGAAATATTTTTGAAAAGTAGAAAGAGTCGAGGGAAGCCGAGGGCTATATACAGCTCTAACATTATTAGTAGCACCCCTCTATCTCCAGGTACACATACAGGTATTTCATTTATTTACATTCAATTGAAGGTATGAGTTCAAATGCTGCCTCCAACATTTACTACCTGTGTGACCCAGGGCAAGTTTTCCTCATTTTACAAATGAGGATAATAACAGCATTTACTTTGCTGGGCTTATTGCGAGGATCAAAAAGATGATCCATTTAAAGTTCTTTGCAAACCTTTCAATGCTTTATAAATGCTAGCTAGATTCATCCACTCCTTCTTTCTCTCTCATCCATCTATTGATACACTTATACATTTACACCTTTATCTGCTTATTCATCTTTTTGTTTGTTTATAAAATTACATGGATACTGACCAGGGACTATAAAATACAGAGTTAAAAGGGATCACAGACATCATCTTTTTAATCTCATCCATTGTGGAACCCGAATACTAGAGGGGTTTAAGTAAGTGATATACTTCAGGTCATAAAGGTCTTGACTCCAGATTTAACACCTGTTCCACTGCACTCTACATTATTGTATTCAATAATTCATCATCATAAGTCTGCTCAAAGTAGAACAAAGTACAGGTATCCTGAGCCTCTACCTAGACGTAGAAGTGGCTTTGTTACATAAAATACTGCTTTGTAGTGGCAGTCACAGTGAGAGGACTGCATGTATGATGCATTTTTGGTAATTGTTTATCCCTTCTAAAGGGGAAGCACGTGCCCCTTCATATGAGGGTGGGGCCACCCAATAAATTTTTGTTTTGAGCATGACTACATTTAGGTCAAGGTAAAGGATACAGAGAAGGGGGAGATTTAAGGGGGAGATTTCCAGAAGATGAGATTCCTCAACAGTGTTCTTTCTACTGAAAACTCCTCGTGAAGTCTGTCTCCCTGACCAGAAGATTCTTTCTTTGCCTCTACGACTAGCAGATGGTTGGCTCTGTAGTTGCCAAAGGAGGCTGTGGAAATATTGAAATCAGATGAGTGGTATGTAATATTTAGGGCTCACAATTGGTGATCAACCCTTCAGTGACTTCTCTGACCTCCTCTATAGTCCATGTTCTAGCAATAGCAACTAATTCATGATGTGAATTTTGTGCTGTGTTTAGAGCTAGGCTGTATTGAATGTATTCTTTACTTTTTTTTTTTTGCGGGGCAATGAGGGTTAAGTGACTTGCCCAGGGTCACACAGCTAGTAAGTGTCAAGTGTCTGAGACAGGATTTGAACTCAGGCCCCCCTGAATCCAGGGCCGGTGCTTTATCCATTGTGCCACCTAGCTGCCCCTAAATTCTTTAATCTTCAAAGGCTACCAAGAAGTGTTAGGAGAAATGATGCTTTTAAGCCAATCAGATTCTTAGTATCTGATATGGACATGTTTATGCACATGTATGTACACACATACACACACAAAACCACTTCAACTTAATCACTTTAGATTAAGGTCCTAACTCTCAAATGATTGCTGTTCCCTCACCACCATCTAAAAACTGATATTCAGATGCTACCAAAACATCTCTGCTTTCTTTCTCTGGTTTAGGAAAGAAAGGCAGCATTCACGTGCCAAGCTCTGCCCCCCTTGCATCAATCTTTCCCTAACACCTTAAACAAGGGACTTTATGAATTGTTAGTTTGTTAACGTGGGGTCTGAACTTATCACTGGCTCTTAAACATGTTATCAACATGGATGATTGAAAACATTCTTAAATGTCTTTTCCCAGACCACCAGAGCTATGTTTCACTCTACTTACCTGTCCTCCTCTTCCCTCCTCTTTCTTCTTGTCAACCCCCTTCCCATTCTGGAGAAACTTCTGCCTTGAATCCGCTGCCCTCCCAAATAGTGACTGCCTCTCCTTGACAGCTATTTCAGGAAAAGCTCTAGCCATGTTTTACTTCACTACTGACTCTGCCTTCTCTTCTTTGTCAGTTGTCTTGTCCCCATGAGGTTACCCTTCCTCCCTTCCCCTTCTGATTGTGGAACAGTCACCTCTCCATTGCTCCAGAATGAGGTGTGCTAATCTATTCCCTTACAATTCTGCTCACCAACTTTGTGGACCAGATGACCTTGTCCTAACCACCTTTGCGTACTGGGCTCCTTGAAGACAGGGACGATTTTTGCCTATGTATTTGTATCCCTAGCACTTAGCACAGTGACTGACATGTAGCAAGTGCTTAATTAATGCTTGTTTCATTCACTCATTCATTAAAAAAAGTATAACTCTTCAAAAATTCTATTTTTAATTCTATTTTATCAGCTGAAACAATTCTTTCTTCCCTCCTTCCTTCCTTCCTTCCTGCAATGAGGGTTAAGTGACTTGCCCAGGGTCACAAAGCTATTAAGTGTCAAGTGTGTGAGATCGGATTTGAACTCAGGTCCTCCTGAAATCCAGGTCTGATGCTTTAAGCTGAAACAATTCTCTAAATGTTTCTTCTCCCTGAGTACCTACCACAGTCGTCTGAATAGAGTAGGTGCTATGCGTTTGATTAATGAATACACAGAGGGATAAAACTTTAACTCCAAGAGTCAGATTCCAAAATTTACACTCTCTTATTTTTGTGAGAAAGCATCTAGTCCTAAAGAATTAGGGGTTACCTTTTTTCTTCCTATTTTGTACAAATTAGCCCTAATAATTATATCCTTAGTTGCTCCTACTGCCTATTAAGTTTCATTAGATGTTACTAATTTGTCCATCCTCCACCATGACTGAATAGCCCTCTCTACACGAAGGGAAGCAAGCTCTTGTCAGAAATGAGTCCGGAAGGCTCCTGATGCAAAAGCTAAACATCATCAACAAGACCACCTTTCTCTAACAAGCCCAGCTGTGTGTGACTTTTCAATTCCAAACAAACCTGTAGAGCTCAATACTGCACTCTCAGGGTCATGCTGGAATATTTAACTAGACAAGGTTTGTGCATTAAACCTCCAGCCTGCAAAAATGATCCAATCCCTTGCATCAGGCCTGTTATTTATGCAAAGTGGAGATAACATTTATATTTCATGGTTTATCAAATCCAATTTGTAGCATTTGGGTCTGTGAAAGCTTTGCCTCTTGTAAGCATGATATGCAACCGGTGGAAGTTACCAACTGCTGGAGAACATTTCCAGAATCCAGACGTGATGCTACAGGGTCACTTAGCAACGTGCAAAACACAGAGCACAACATTCGTGTTTAAATTGTGTCTTAAAGATAGGATTAGGCTCTAAAATAAACTCTCTCATAGGTTCTCATTTTGGCCTCACTTTTGGTCTTACGGTATGTGATCCCTCATTGTTTTCACTGAACTGTGGCTGCTTCGTTCTCTTGCAGCATACACCAAAGAGTGTACACGGTCGGGGCTGCATGTTTTCTCCCAGCTAGAATTTGGACAATGTTAACCAGAATCTGAAGGGCTACTTATTTCAGAAAGATGAATCCAGGTGGGAAAATGTCATTGAAAAGGGCTTCTATTTTTATGGACTATAAAACAGCCCTCATTGAACTTCAATATCTTCCTCTTAACCCTGCTCCTCACCCTGCCTCTCTGGCTGCTTGCTGTAATTATTTTCCACTGTTCAGGGAATCTCCACCGTCTGGGTTTCATTAACCAACTGACTTTTCCACTCCAGATCTCCTTTTCTTTCCCGCTGGTCATTTCACATTATGGCCGGCTGCAGTGTACCATAAAAAAGGGGGACGTCTCCCCCTGTTTTCTATTTCCAGCCTTCTTTTGTAAACAAAGCAGCAAGATAGAAAATAAAAATCGTATCGTTTCTGGGTTCTTCCTCAGCTCTTTATAAAGAACTGACTCTCTGGGAAGTAAAACTCAGCTTAGCAGAAAGCTACACTACAATGCAAACTGTCTTATGCTTTTGGAAATTGAGAGCCTGGAAAAAAAATGTTTCGGAATAGGGCCTACTTTTGATACGGCTCTTCTTAGAGTATTAATGTTATAATCTGCAAAATTAAAAGCATGGCAAATGACTTTAGACTGACAGATGTTACCGGGTTGGGATGACAAAATGCTCTGTTAGACAGCTCTGTGGAGGTATGCCTGGAGCAACAAAGGATCAAGCATGCCGGGGGATTCGGCACAAACATGGTTTGCCACCTGTCACTTCTAAATACCACTCTGGATCCTAAGGGGTGGTAAAACTCATCCCAATTTCTACGTGGTGACTCACAAAACCAACATGAGGTTTGGCATGATTCTGAGTGCTTGGCAATACCTGCTAAATGAAGACGTAAGATTTAAAAAGCAGGAAATTTTGCACTCGGGATTAAGACATCCTGGCAATGCCTTGTTGAGAAGCCTCCTGCATCTGTCCAGTCTGCAGGAGGCATTAAAAAAAATCTCCCATGGCAGTTTTAATGTGAGATAAATGTCTCTATCCAAGCAGCTGCATGTTATTCGAGGCCTTATTATCCTGTGTGAGAATGACCCAGACCTTTTGCTTTTTTACTCCCTCTATTTGGCTATTTGGGTAGGAAAGGTGACTTCCAGTGAGTTGATTGTTTAGCTACCTATATACCATTCTTCATTGGTATGGTGGCCTTGAAGGTCATTTGGAGCCACAAGTGGCTCAAGGTCAGAATGGCCTCTGGAATTCTAATGTCTTCACTAAAAAGCTTGGCCCACGCTGGGAGTACTAGAGCAAGCATTTTTTCCAAACCCTTGTTGGAGAAGTAGGATAGGAAGAGCCAGGCTCTTTGTAGCCTGGTACAAATCAATGATTCAGCCTCTTTTTTTTTGTCCCACCTCTCCTCATACACTGGGTGGGGAATAGGCGTCAGGAAAGGATTTCGTAGCGCTGGCCAGCCCCAGAGAAGGCTCCCTTAGAATTCAGCAAGGCAGAATTATGGGACCTGTGATGGAGGTCCAACCATGCATCCCCAGTGCCACGAACCACTCTCCTGTGACCTATGCTATGGTCCTGATATCTGGCCCCCTCTCCTTCTAAGGTTGTAATTGTTATGGAAGCCCCTATGACAGCTCCCTAAGTCCTTCCCTCCGTGGGCGGAAGGGAATTAGGAGAGGAAGCCATAAGTTAAGAGGACCCCACACAGGCACTCTACTGTTTGGAAATTTTTCTTCCAAGACTATCTTGACTCTGGTCAGTCTATCTAGAGACTTTCCTATTTCAACTGCAAGTGTATATAAGGTGGCCTGGGTTAGAAAAATCACAGGATCTAGAGCTAGGAAGGCTAGAGATACAGTTCACTCCTTTTGAAGATAAGGAAAGTGAATCCTTGCAAGAGGAAACAACTTACCCAACATAAAGATAATGAGCAGCAAAATCGGGATCTATTTATCTTTTTTTTTTTCCAAAACAGAACAAGATTTATTTTAACAAGAACGAACTTAAAAAACACACAAACAGGATCAGTAGGATCAAGGGAAAGGAAATAAAAATGGGGAAAGGGAAATTATAATACCTGAAAAATACCACCGCCCAGGAATCAGCTGAAAATACGCAGCAGAATGCCTGTCGCTTTCCAGCTTCCACCTAGAATCGGGATCTATTTATCTTGAGTGCTGTGTGCCTCACTTTCTTCACATGTAAAATGAGGGAAATGGATGAGGTGGCCTCTACAGTTCTTTCCAATCTAGATCTATTATCTTTCCTTTAAGCCCTGGAGTCAGGAGGACCTGAGTTCAAATCCAGCCTCAGACACTTGACACTAGCTGTGTGACCCTGGGCAAGTCACTAAACCCTCATTGTCCCTCAAAAAAAAGAAAACAGCTTATATTCTACACCCACCTCCTGACTCTTATTCCCTGGTTGTAAGACATAGGAAGCTACATCACAACATTCAGTTAGATGGGCAGCCCACAGGATTATTTACTCTTGGATAGGCCGACCCTAGGATGAAATAGAAGATTGATTTGGATTGCCATTTTGGAAATTATAGCATTTTTAATTGTTCTGAACTGTTTACCTCCTTAACACCAATATTCTTCTCCTGGTGATAGAACTTTATATGTCTTAAAATCAGAGAATACAATGATCTCAGAAGAATTAAAATTCCACATAACTCAAAGGGCAATGTAAAAAAGTGTGGGGAATCTGAGTAGACTACAACTAGATATAAACAATAATTTCCAAGATACAGTATGGAGGAAAATTATTTAGAGCATGTCTGGCCAAAAGAAGGAGGTGAGCTGGTAATACACCAGCCAAGCAACAAGTCTTTATTAAGAACCAGCTACTTAAAAAAAAAAAAAAAGGGTGGCTAGGTGGTACAGTGGATAAAGCACCGGCCCTGGATTCAGGAGTACCTGAGTTCAAATCCGACCTCAGATACTTGACACTTACTAGCTGTGTGACCCTGGGCAAGTCACTTAACCCCCATTGCCCCGCCAAAAAAAAAAAAAAAAAAAGAACCAGCTACTTGTGAGGCACTGGGATATAAAAACAAATACTCTGGCCTTCAGGAAGCTTAAATTCTCAAGAACTGGAGAAAACCCTGTAATGGTACTCCAACGTTAATAAAAAGGAGATCACAGTGGATACTCTGTAGAGGAGAAATGCAAAAACAGGCAAGAGAACCACACAGGATAGGAAGACATGGAAAGGTTGAAATGTGCATCCAGGGTTGGAGTAATAACAATAGTTAACATTTGTATAAGAGTGTTTTATGGTTTGCAAAACGCTCTACCACATTGCTGACAGCAAAACTAGCTTCTTCAATACCCATTCATTTCCATGAAAGGCAGACTGAATCACTAAGACATTCTAAACACTGCTCAGTCGCCATCAAAGTTTCTATTTCTTATAACTGCAATTCAGCTTCTGACCTGCCACTTTGTCCAAGGTCCTCCAGGTCTTACCACCTGGCTTGCCTCTATACCTTAGAGACCCTAATGTCTCTAAGGAGTATTGTCATGGATTTTCTGATGAAACTTAATCAGCTCTGGTAATTCACCCCACCACTGTACCCTTAGGAATTCCAAGCTTTTCTCTCCACTCTGAGGCTGAACTTTGTGTTCTGTGTTGTCTTCCTTAATTATAGAATGAGCTCCTAGACAGCCAGGTTTGTCTTGTGTTCTCCATTTGTATCACAAGTGCTTGGCACAGAGTAAATGTTTAATAAATGAATCAGCTAATTAATTAATTCATTTATTTAATTTAATGTATATTTAATACATTTATATTTCTGTCACCACTGACTATCTAGAATTATTCCTTCTAAAGTATATCTGATGTGATTAATGAGAAGTGATGAGTGAAACAAAGAAATGTTAATTAAGGCAAATGTTAAGGCACCTTTTCCATTAACTAAAAGGTTCTCTATTCTCTCACAAGGTAGCATTTGAAAACAAAACAAAACAAAATAAGATTTCACATGAGCCAAAGGATGACTTCACTTTTCAACCAAACAGTGTCCCTGTCAGAATGAAGACCTTGTAAAAGAATTATGGACTAGAACGCCTGATTAGCCTGGAGTCACACCTCTCTTTACCTGGGGATTTGCAGCCAGGATAGTGTAGTTTCCATCATCATCCAGGGTGGAGGCTGTGGTGTGAAGAGAGCAGGTTCCATCAGGATCTCTCTGAATGCTGTAGTGATCACTCCTTGCAGAAATTTGTTTCCCATCTTTGAACCAATATATCTGCAAAGGGAAATGATAAATGAACAACGAGGAGATGGGAGAACTTCCTTTCCAATCACTTGTTTCCTGTTTGTGATGAGTAAAGGTCATTATGTGATCTTTTGTTGTATACAACACTTCCTTCACTAACACCTTGCACTTAGATGTTTATTGTTATGGGGGGGGTGACCCTGGTTTTTCAAGGGTTTTGCCAGTAGAATAGGATACCTCTCAGGGTTTTAATGTAGGCCCAGTGATGGAATGTTGGCCTTTTGTCTGAAGAGCAGCCCAGCTCAGTTCAGAGAGGTTCATCATTAGATTATTGTGTTGTTTTTTTTTAAAGTGAGGCAATTGGGGTTAAGTGACTTGCCCAAGGTCACACAGCTAGTAAGTACCAAGTGTCTGAGGTTGGATTTGAACTTGGGTCCTCCTGACTCCAGGTCCGGTGCTCTATCCACTGTGCCACCTAGCTGCCCCGAGGTTCGTTATTAGATATGGTTGGGCAGTACTTAGTTTTTCAGGCATGGAAAATCCAGAAGACCATCTATTCAGGCATGAAAGGGAAGCAATCTGTATTAGTAGAGGGTGTACCCACACCAAATGAAATAAAAGATGCATGAAGAAATAAAGTATGTGCAAAACATAGTTGTAACCTTAGATGACTAAAATATAGTGTCAATCTGAGGGAAGACATTGAAGGAATTGAACTCTTGGAAATTATTCCTTCTTTTAAACTGGGATTCTTAATCGAAATTGTGTGCTGTCTTTTCCTGTAGCATGATCTTAAATTCTTATCTGAGCCCAAGACTCATCATTGTCTTTCACGTTAAATGCCCCACATTGATTCATCACCATTTTCATCTTCCTGGGATCTCCTTGTTTTTGGTCACTTGCCATACCCCCTCCCCCAACTAAAAAAAAAATCACCTCTCCTCCATCTTATATAGACATAAGAATATAAATATTTATTCACAAACTCTCAGTTTAGTGTTCCTCACTGACTTCTGTTTTGAGGTCCTCCTACACACTTATCTAGTTTATATTAAGCTAATAAAGGGACCACACTGTGTCTGTTTCACTTCTTCACATGTGTCACAACTTCCAAGGCATATGAGGTTTGTTTTTAACCTTTTAGAAAACCTTAAGATGTAAGTAATCATCAACAAGAAAGTCATTCAAATAGGAAAAAAAATGAAAGCCACATAAAACTATGGGTAGCTAGATGGTGCAGGAGACAGAGTGCCCAACCTGGAGTCACCTTCCTCAGTTCAAATCTGGCCTCAGACACACTTATGAGCTGTGTGGCCCCGGGGAAGTCACTTAGCCCTGTTTGACTCAGTTCCTCATCTGTCAAATGAGCTGGAGATGGAAATGGCAAACCACTCCAGTATCTTTGCTAAGAAAACCCCAAATGGGGTCACAGAGTCAGATATGACTGAAAAATGACTGAACAACAAATCTATGAATGTCATTATTTGCAATGTTAAATTTACAAAAATATCCTGTTTGCTTCTGTTTCTACTTATGTAATGTTTTTTTCAAATTCTGATGGAATTCTGATTTCTTTTACATTGTTGAAGTCAGAAATGCGTGCGTGCGTGTGTGTGTGTGTGTGTGTGTGTGTGTTTGATAGTTGGCATAGTATAGTGGGTAGAAAGCTGGCTTTGAGACTGGGAAAACCTGGGTTCAGGTTGTCTCTTACACACATTGGCTAGGTTACTCTGGACCAGTCATTTAACTTCCCAGTGGTGTCAAAATCAAATAAAAATGGATCCCTGTAGGTTGCATGATGAGCTAGAAAATCATAACTTAGGGGGCAGCTAGGTGGTGTAGTGGAAAAAGCACTGGCCCTGGATTCAGGAGGACCTGAGTTCCAATCCGGCCTCAGACACTTGACACTTCCTAGCTGTGTGACCCTTGGCAAGTCACTTAACCCTCATTGCTCCCCCTCCAAAGAAAATCACGATTTAAGTCTCTATGTTGTATTTTCATGTTAAAAATTTACCCATTACATTTTATATTATTTATTTTTATTTTTGTGCTGGGCAATGAGGGTTAAGTGACTTGCCCAGGGTCACACAGCTAGTAAGTGTCAAGTGTCTAAAGCCGATTTGAACTCAGGTTCTCCTGAATCCAGGGCTGGTGCTCTATCCACTGCGCCACCTAGCTGCCCCCTACCCATTACATTTTAATCTCATTCTGGCTTGCACTAAGGATTTTTGCCCCATCAAGTTTGACTCCTCTGATCTAGGCAATTCTCTAAAACTTTCCATCACAGAGAAGGTGCTAACCTGTATTGATAGGAGATGTTTCCTTATCTAGGAGTTCCCTATACAAAATGAAAATTGGAGGTTCAGTGTCTATAATTATACATACCTCTTCCAATGCTTCTTTTCATTTTTCTTGTCAATTCTTATGGAGAATACTCCATTATATTTGCATATCAAAATATTTGACTATTTCCTAAGGGTACGTGTGTTTTATTTACATTTTTTTTGTTATTATGGATAAAGCTTCTCTGAATACTTTTTGTAGTTTTTTTTTCCCCCATGTGATAACATTTTTAGGTATAGTCTTAGTTATAGAACCAGTGGGTCCAGGAGTATGAATAGTTTTGCCCCATCAAATATTCTCCCTCTCTCCCCTCAAGCCCTCTTGTATTAGTGGTGCACATATTCTGTAAATGCTTTTATATGTACCTGTTCCCCCTCCCCCATTAGAATGTAAACTACTTGGGGGCAGGAAATGATTTCAGAGTTGTCTTTGTATCCCCAGCACTTGGAATAGTGCTTGAAAAATAGTAGGTGCTTGCTGACTGATCTTCAGTCTCTCACTACAGACTAACTCTTCTGCTGCCAGCAAATAGTATATGAAAGGCTGCCTTTATCTTACAAAACAAAACAAGAACTGGTTGTTTTCATGTTGTCTCTACCATTAGGAGGGCAGGGTCTATCTTTTGCCTTTCTTTGTATGCCTAGCACTTTGTACAAGCTGCTTACCTACATTTACCAGCATAAGCATTTGTTTATCAACTGACAGTGTGGTACAGAAGTCATAAAAGCTAATGTGATCTCGGGTTACTAAGAAAGTCTTGGCTGCTGAGACTAAGTGCCGATATTCTCTGCTCTGCTCAGACCACAACTATGGTATTGGATTCAGTTCTGGGCACCACATTTTTTTGGAAGGCCTCTTCAGTGGAAAGCATCCTACAGGCAATCCATAAGACTCAGTTGGAGGGTGGGGTTAATGGATGTCTTTGAGTCTTTGAAGGCCTGTCATACAGGGAGAAGGATCGAGCTTTTCTCTTTGGTGTCACAGGGCAGGACTAATTTCTGGGACTTGCAAAAGGGCAAATTTAGTCTTGATGTAACGAAAAACTTCGTGACAATCAGAGCTATCCTAAAATAGGATGGACTGCCTCAGGAGGTAAGAGGTTGTTCCCCTTAATAATAATAATTAAATAATAATAATGATTATCATCACTCAAATAGTATCTATTAAGGACCTTTTGTCTGGCACTGAGCTAGACCAAAAACCTACAACAAGCAAAAACCAAACCCAATCATTGCCTGCCTTCAAGATGGTTATATTTTCTTGTAGGACACAGTATATACATTTAAGTATAAAATATATGCATATACACACATACATGTGTATATACACATATATATATGAATACAAGATAATTTGGTGGAGGTTGATGGGAAGGCACTAGGATTTGGGGGATCAGGAAAAGCCTCCTATGAAGGAAGGGACACGGTAGATAGAATGTTGGCTTTGGAGCCAGGATGTCCCAAGTTCAAACTGACTCACTCTTACTACTTACTATGTGACCCTGGCCAAATCATTTAACACCTTGGGAAGTGATCATTGTGGTGATGTAGCCTGCCAACTGTTGCTGCAGGTACCATAGCTCAGCTACTGAAGATTCAGAAAGGAAAGTTCTTGTCACAAAAGTCTTTCACGCTCTCAAATGGTTCAATATTGGAAAGTGATGTCACTGAACAGTGGAAATGACACATTGGCTTTGCTACCATACACATCCTGATCTAGCTGCACTTGCGTGTGTTTGACATGTTTGGTCTAGATGACTTCTGAGGCCCCTTCCAGCTCAGAGTCTAGGATCTTGTGATTTGCCTACAAATGTGGCCACCATAGCCTGTGAAAACTAAATGCATGAGGCTCCTTTATGGGATTTTTTTTCTTCCCTGACTGACCCACATACCTTCTGTATTCCCCAAGGCACCCCAAAGATTCCTCGAAAGAAAGTGGTTATTGCCCATCATCAGATCTAGGTCCTCTCCCATTCCCCATCACTGTAATAAGAAGACGGGGGTCTGAGAATGGGAAAAAAACCGAGTTCAATTTCACAGCGGTTCCAAAAGCTGTGAAATTCACTGGTTGTCTAACAAAAGAATTAAGACAGGGGGCAGCTAGGTGGTGGAGTGGATAGAGCACTGGCCCTGGAGTCAGGAGGACCTGAGTTCAAATCCGGCCTCAGACACTTAACACTTACTAGCTCTGCGACCCTGGGCAAGTCACTTAACCCTAATTGCCTCACTAAAAAAAACAACACAAAACAAACAAAAGAATTAAGACAAGAATTTTAGAATGTCTGGGTTGATTTCTGGCTGTTTCAGTGACAAGGAGCAGGTCCCTTGAGATGTCAGCAGGCTTATGCCACTAGGTGCTCATCATATCCCCAATGCCTCATGGTAGCATCACATCTATGATATGGTTATAAAGCTTATTTTTCAGCCTTGGTGTTAGAATTGTGGTTGTTCCTCGTTCAGACCTCTGGGGTGAGAACCTGGCAAGCCTCTACAAGTTCTTACAATAGGCCGAGAACATATTGGAATCTGCAAACTAAGGACTTAGGGGAATGGATTATATTTTTAAAAAATAAATTACAAACATAAGTTGGTGATTTTCATCTCTCTGAAGCTTTAAAAAGGATTTGAATTCTGATATTCCACAAACTTTCTGGGGTTACTTGACATTTACTTTGCTTATATTAATTATCTAATTATTTTAATATATACTTCTCAAAATGCACCTCCCTCATTTTTTTCGTGGAAGTGGGTAGAACACTGGCAAACAGTCAATAGATTGGAGAGCTTTTCTGAAATGCTTTTTTCCACTTTGTTTTTAAAAGAGGCCCCTGAGGAAAAAAGAGGGGATGGATATATTTGCAAATGAAGGTGATGTAAAAGCAAAAGATATTAATTTTTTTTAACATGTACTTTTCAGTAAATTTTTTGGTGGGAGGGATATATGAGGCAGATCCAAGCTTTCATCAGTGTAACAGACTCCTGGAGAGGGAAATTCTTCTACCAATGTAGATGGAACCATTCTACAACTTAATCTCAAAGAGTTGTCTAGAGGCATTGAGAAGCTAAGTGACTTGTCCAGAGTCACCCAATTGGTATATGTTGGGGGTGAGGAACTTGAATCCCTGAACTGTTGAAGACTCATTCTGCACCACTCCATGGTGTTTTTCATACTCTGTTTAATTGTATTAAAAAGAACATCATTGGGGGTGGCTAGGTGGTGCAGTAGATAAAGCACCGGCCCTGGATTCAGGAGGACCTGAGTTCAAATCCAGCCACAGATACTTGACACTTACTAGCTGTGTGACCCTGGGCAAGTCACTTAACCCCCATTGCCCCGCAAAAAAAAAAAAAAAAAAAAAAGGAACATCATCACTTCACCTTTGGTTAACAGTGGAAGGCAGTAGCATAGTGTTAATATTAGGATAATTGTAATTATTTGTCTTGACCTTATTTTTTAATGAATGAGAGAGAAGGGGTTAATAAATGATAACATGCACATCTGTCTTAAACAGAGGTGTGCTGGTAAATGGTTAACAACCAGCCAGGAGGGAGTGGGGGGAAGGGCCACAAAAAAAGTACATCTGAATAATGCCCTTTTAAATTTAATCTTCATCATTAACATTTTCTCCATTATTTTTTTAAGCCTTACCAACAACAAATCAAGCCTTGATTTGTTCCTTGATTTGTGGTGGGATGCCCAAGTTGTGAATGCTCACCCTGAAAATTTAACAAGAGTTTTAGGTATACTCTTAACAATTAGCTCCAAGAAACCACTGCTGATGTGTCCAAAGGGAAAGGAAGAACATTAATGTACCAATTATTATTCTCTTCTGAAAGAAGCTAATGACACTCTAAAACCTAACCTTCTACAAGTCTAGGTCATTTAAGGATAAAAGATGGAATAGAGGTTGTGTGGTTATCTCTGTTTAGGTTCCTGTAACATTGGATTCAGTTTTACTTAATTTTTTTCTGATTCCCTGAAAAGCTAGTGTTAAAGACTGGGTGTTAGAGGATTCCTTGAGTTTTGGTATATAGAGAAATGAAAGATCCTTGAGTTTTCTGAATTAAATAAATGATTTCTACACTAAATAGTAAGTATACTTGTATTTAGTATCTCCAACTAATTAAATTCTCCAGAGGCAAACTACCTATGGGGATGGTGAGTATTTGGTGATGACAGTAGAGGGCACTCTTTTATCCATTTAACATTTAAAAAATCAATTCCATAACCTAATGGAGTAAGGCAAGTGAGATCACACCAGATAGGAAAAGTCAGCTTGTTAGTCAGGGGTTCCTAACCATTTTTATGTCATGGACCCCTTTGAAAGCCCAGTGAAATTTATGGACCCCTTCTCGGAATTATGTTTTTAACTAAACAAAATAAAGTATACAGAATTAAACAGGAAACCGATTATTGAATTAAAAAAAAAAAAAGCTCATGGACCCAGATTAAAAATCCTTGCATTAGCAGCACTATTGTAATCAAGACTTTCCCAACAAATGACTTTTTTCTAATGGAGTGAAAAGGCTACAATTCTATCTGAGTGCATGAATCCTCAAAATGTAGTGTTCCTCATGCCTATTTTTCAGGATCACTTAACTGTAAATTCATACAATACCCAGTTCTACTTATATTAGGCTTTTTCTCTGATGCAATTGGGAGAAATGAAAATTGAAAAAGGGAAGAGTTTGAGAAAGGAAAGTATTTTCTTAAGGACCTCCAGAATACACAGGGCATTCCACATCTTCTTTGCCCTTCTCCCCATCTATATCATGTACCGCCTGTTGGAAAGGAGAGGCCTAATTCCTTGCAGTTAAGAAAATATTGCTTTTAGAAAACCATTATCCCAGTTCACCTTTGGCTTTGGATTTCCAGCCACTTTGCATGCGAATGTCACTGGCATGCCCTCAAAGATCTTGTAATGTTTCAGCTTCATCTCGAAGTATGGGGCCACTCCATTCTCTACCAGCCCATCTCCTTGTTGTGATTCATCACCCGAATCATCCAGGGGAGAGCGCTCCAGCCTGTACTCTATTTCACTGATGAGTCTTTGCTCACAGCTGGAGACTTTGTACTCCTATGGTAAGTGAAGAAAGGTCATGTTAACATCCAACAATCCCTTCCCATGTGGCGCAACGTATCTCACAAGCTCTATCATCCTACTCCATAAGGTATTTAAAAGGTATTGGGATTTTTTACATGTGGAAAAAATGGTGCTACATAGATAGAAAACATAATCCAGGCTCAAGTAAAAGTTCCTTATAAAAAAAGAGAACATCTGGAAATGTGTATATGATATTTCAAATTGTCTTCAAGTCCTATCATCAAAAAAAAAAATCGATGAGGATTGGTTTCTTTTTCTTTTCTTTCTTTCTGTCAGAAATTTAAAAAACAAAAACAAAAACACCACCACAACAAAAAAATCAAGGCCATGTATTTTTGAACAGTTCATAAAAATAAAATCCAACACAACACTTATTTCTTTCCTTAGGGTAAATGCAGATTCAGGGTGGTGCTTCTCTCCAGAAGAGCAACAATACATATGGTCAACAGCTGTAAGTCTACATAGGACTGTTACCAGAAGGATTAATAAGGAAATAGTACCATGTCCTTGTCTGTCACTCATAGCAATTCCTGGCCTTCCTGCCCTCCCTCTAACCTCCTCCACCCTCCTTTAAAAAAAGACTAAAAAGGCCAACCAAATTTTAGATTTAAAAGTGAACTAATTAAAATGAAATAGGAGGGGCAGTTAGGTGGCGCAGTGGATAGAGCACCAGCCCTGGAGTCAGGAGTACTTGGGTTCAAATCTGGCCTCATACACTTAACACTTACTAGCTGTGTGACCCTGGGCAAGTCACTTAACCCCAATTGCCTCACTAAAAAACAAAAAACCAAAATGAAATAGGAGACATGTATCGGTACCTAGCTGACTGTTAAACTATGTCTTCTCATTCTCTAATTGTGCATTATAACATTCACAAGTGATCGATTTAAATAGATTCCTCCGGTTATCAGACCATGAGTTTAACTGCTGCTCTCTTAAATGGGTCACATAGTAGGTGGGTCATATAGTAGAACAAGAATTTTCCTGAGACTTACTACTGCCTTTGAGCAGCCTACATCCTTTGGGTTGGGGAGCTGTAAAGTCCTTTGTTTTTCTTATAGACATATTTGCACTCTTTTCAGAGCTACCCAGCCTTGCTTGTTTACTCATGCAAAAAAGCAACTCACCAGCATTTAAGAAAGGAGTACAAAAAAGAGATAGTAAATCTCTTAAAACAAACATCTGGCTGGCTTCTTTGTCTATTCCCTATCAAATTTCATCAGAAAATGTGATTTTCTATCCTTTTACAAAGAAGGCAGAACAGATGTTGGGGGAAAAAAAAAGAGACAATACTGGGTACCAGGCATCAGCTGATGATAGAAAGAGGATAGAATTACTTGAGAATTTCTAACTTAGTGACAGCAAGTCTGGGGTTGCAATAATATTGTTCATCTGAAATAATATTAAACTATAAATTGATAATATCATTTAGGATTAACTTGTGGCAGTGAGAGACAGTTATCTATGTGGAGGAAAAGTGATAGGGGGAAAAGCAGACAAAGACACTAGAAGAATGAAAGGTAGAAGGAAGAAAGGTGGAAATGTTAACCTTTTGACCATCCTGAGAATTCACTACAGAAGAAGCATGAAGAGACTCAATTTCCTGTAATGGCAGAAAAAAAAAATACAGGTGAAGGCTAATGATATAATTGAGGAAGGACGTCAACACAATTTCTGGAGATTTGCTTTAAATGGAATTGTTGGGTTTAATATTCAACACAAGGGAGAAAAAACCTTCAAATTTTGGACGTCACTGCTGATGTCTAAATAGGCCACAAGGAATAAATAGTTAGTTTACTTGGCCTCCTGAAGAATAGTTTACTTGGCCCTTTAAACTTGTGTTAAAAGGCATTCTTCTGGCTTGAGAAA
Organism: Dromiciops gliroides; assembly: GCF_019393635.1. Classification (NCBI taxonomy): domain Eukaryota; kingdom Metazoa; phylum Chordata; class Mammalia; order Microbiotheria; family Microbiotheriidae; genus Dromiciops; species Dromiciops gliroides. Next base: position 188,313,593 of record NC_057866.1, on the reverse strand, counting down.
ACATCTGGAAAGCCCAGATAGCAGAAGACAAGATTTAAAAGATAATATAGCAATTTCAATGGGTTCAAGAAGTGTTTTTCTCAGTGAGGAAAGCTTAAAACACCACTTTAGGCCTCTCAAGCAGAATTCCCCAATTCTTATGTTTAAAAAAATAAATGTCTATTTTACATGTATTCCCCTAATTTTTATTATGGAAGTTGTGATTCCTTACTTAATGAGAAATTTTCATTAGACTGTAATCTATTTGAGGTCAGGGACATTTTGTATGTGTGAGTGTGTTTTCCCAGAGTCTAGAATAGTACCTGGCACTTAGGTAGCACTTAGTAAATGTTTGTTCATTAAGGGATTGATCAAGGCATTATCACAAAAAGGTCCCTGGCCTATAAATTTCACAAATTTGAATTCTTCCCTTCTCAGAGAAAAAAAAACTGAGTGAAAGGAGAGGCTAAGTGGAAAGATACTTGACAGGAGAAAAGATGGAATGGTGAGAAAGGAAGGAGGAGAGGAAAAGCATGTGATGATCTCCACTCACTATTACAGGAATGTTATGGTTTCAATACTTTGTGAGTCTTCCCCAGTACCCGCAGAACTGATCCAAAAAGTCAAACAGTCATGATTTTTCTGTTTTTTCAGAAAGCCTAAAACAACACTGCACCTGTGTAGCAGGCTCCTCTTCTGGTTCATGGATGTTAAAGACGGTGGCACTGTCAGCACCTAGCAGTCGACGAGCCATTCTTTCCTCATAGGTTAACCTCTAAAGGGGGCAGCCAACAAGGAAAAAAGAGGATCAGATTAGAAATGCCACTTGATGAAAATAATGGGAACGATATAGGTGTCTTTCTACAACTCTCTTGCCACCCTCATCCACCTGCAAGAGAAGAGACTCTGGGTTTCTCTCTTGTGTCCTTCCCTTTACTTTCCTGCTGATCCTGAAGACATAACCCAATGTTGGGTAATGAGGTCATTAAATATGAGAACCATCCAGTGGGACACAAGAGATTTAAGGTAAGGCAGAAGCTCACATGGAAAACACATGGAGGAGTTCGTGGTTTTAATGTTGAAGGGAAATGCAACAGATCTTCAGTTAAATGTATTTCTCACAGTTTTCCATGTGACTATATTTCTGGAGATAAGGGAACATTTAGACTAGTTGATAGTGGTAGTCACTTTACTTTTTGACTTTCACATGTGTAAGAATTTCAAAGGATCCCTATACTTTTTGGTATTTAAGGTGTGACCTATGTATACCTTGAATGGAATAATCACAGACCTTGAAAGGTGAACAGACCAGTTTAGACAGGACTTTGAAAAGACATTTGCCAGGGTGTCATCTACCAAATCATTTTTTAACTCGAAGAGTGTCTGGTGTATCACTGGGCAAAGAAAAATGGTCTTATTTTTCAATCTGATACAGTGGAAAGACCAAACCAAACTGGAGGTTGTAGATGTTGGGCTCGAAGCCTACATCTTATGTTTACTGCCTGGGTGACTTTGGGCAAATCATTTAACCTTTGCGCATTTCTTAATGAGAACATGAGAAGGTTGGATGAGAGGGAATCCAAGGTCCTTTCTAACTCTTCATCTACGATTCTCTATTAATTAACATTTCAGAAATACATTGCCAGCCTATTACTGTGCTGCCACTAAATTCTTCTCTTCTCTCCTAAGCACTGCCTGTTGTAAAGGGCTTATTCTGGAGACATATTCTGATGGTCAGCCTCAAAGGTAACTCCTACTTCATCATGGCTGCTAGATCTGTCCATGCAGAAATATGGCCTTATTCATTCTTACCCAAATTCCTACTAAGTCTGAAATTTCAATCCAGCTAAACTAAAAAAAAAAAAATTCCTGAACATGGACACAAAATTTATTGGAAGCACTGTGGCTAAGAAAACATGATGGGAAACTTACAAAACTAGGACTTTTTTGTGTTATTCCCAGTATTGGTTGGTACTGGTCCCAGCTATAACCAGGAAGTGAAACCAAGAATGTGCCAAATTGAAAACAGCCCTAAAGCTTAAATAATTTGCAACTTCAGATAACGTGTGTTTGTAGTGTGTGTGTGTGTGTGTGTGTGTGTGTGTGTGTGTGTGTGTGTGTGTGAATGAAAGGAAAGGGTAGGGGCTAGCAGGGGTAGTGAAGGGTATTCAACACGGAGGGTGTCAGTGTTCAAATGAATTCTCTCAAACACCAGAAAAAAGTTGGAATACATTAATTGCAATGTCTCGAACACCACACATAGCTCACTTTCTAAATATCCATACCATTTCTATTTGAAGTTCATCATTATTAGTCCATAGCAAGACCACCAAGACAATCTTAAGTCTAACTCATTAAGGGATAGGCTTTGAGACTAAAGCAGATGTATTTTTAATTTTGTGTTCTGTGTCAGTAGATCACTGAGGTAGTCAGTGGACTCAGGGCTGGGCTTGGAGTCAGGAATACATAAGTTCAAGCCCTCCTTTTTTTTTTTTTTTGTGGGGCAATGAGGGTTAAGTGACTTGCCCAGGGTCACACAGCTAGTGTCAAGTGTCTGAGGTCGGATCTGAACTCAGGTGCTCCTGAATTCCGGGCCAGTGCTTTATCCACTGTGCCACCTAGCTGCCCCCTCAAGCCCTCTTTCAAACACTCACTAGCTTCTCATCTGCAAAATAGAGATAATAATAGCACCCACCTCAGAGGGTAGTTGTGAGGCTCAAATGAGATAATATATGTAAAGTACTTTGCAGAAAACCTTAAAGTTCTACATAAATGTTAGTGATTATTATTACTGTGCCCCATGGAGATAAAGTTAATTCCTTGTATAAAGAAGCCAAAAAAAAAAAACCCAAAACCAAACCAAAACCCCACACCAACCCCAAAAAACCGAGTGAGAGAATATCATGTGATATTAGGGAAATTTTCTTTCTTGAGAACATCTTCTTCCATATAGGGAAGTCCTGATTCATTTGCTTTAAGCTAACAAATATGAATATTTCAGGGTACCTTATAAATGCTATACACTGCTAAACTAGGATGCATTTTTAACTTAATTAATAAGCACAAACAGCCTGTGGACTTGCTCCAACCAAGAGACATTCCATATGGAACGTTGAAAAAAAAATTGGAAAGGTGCCTTTACCTAGCTTGAAGAAGCTGACATGAAGTATTTGTTTAGTATTTCAAGGGCTTTTAGCTGACAGAGCCAGGGAGCGCTTCCAAATCATGTACATTTACACATGCAAGCACTTATTTCAAGAAGTCAATATTTTCCTTTTGTGGAAATCTTCTGCAGGCAGAAGACTCACAGGCAGATTTTCATTTGTGTTCCATTCTTCCTGCAGTGTTATTAGGATGCTCTCCCAAAGAAAACCAGCATTCAATAGCTTTCTCCTGCCTTGGCCATGCTACGGTTCTGTACTCTCACCTTCTAGGGCCCAATCATAAACATCCTTGGGGAAATATGCCTGGAATGGTGAATTTTTGACTCTGAAAGAGGCTCCTGACCAGGCAAAATCTTACCAAGAACCTTTTCTCCTCCTTCCGTTTAAAAACCAGGTAATGATTCATGGTGCTGGGCCCAGACAAAAACCTGAGAGGGCATTCTTTTTCTCTGCCTGGGAAATAGCTGAACTCTCTAATCCTGGTTTTCCAACTGCCTTAGAGGACTAGGACCCACTGAGAGGAGGCTCAGCAGTGAACATCAAGGAGGAAATAGTTGTGTCTAGTGGAGCGGAGAAAACATGTTGTACTTTCTTACAAGACCCTGAGTTTCTTCACTCAGCCTTCCTGTGGTGTAAAGATCAGAGTTAATTTTTCTCTAGCTTTTTTTTTTTTGGCCTGGCTGCGTAGCAAACTAATAAGATAGCTGAGAGACTTCTGTTTTTAGAAACTAGCTTCGTTCTTTTTAAGTCCTGGGTCAGCATGTAGCTGTGGTCTGGCACAAGTGACTGGAAATGGTCTGTGGGGGTGGGGGAAGAAAACCTATACCAATGAGTAGAGGTATCTTATAGAAAGTACATGTAGGAACATTACTGAGGGTGGGGAGGATTGAGGGTAGTGTGGCTCTTCAGAGGCCTTCATTCTAGCACATATTCCTGGGTAGATAGAAACCACTTCAGAATTCTCCCCCACTTTCAACACAATTTGCCCCTATCCCTGCCCTCTTCATTTTTCCTCTGACCCTCTTCTGCCCCTTTTATTCCCCCTCAGAGTAGCCCAAAGAGGCAAACGGTTCAGAAGAATACATGGAGGGCTGTGTGGAAGAAGTAGAATGTCATTCCAGATCTCCTCTCCCCACCTAAGCCCCCAATCCCAAACTCAATAAGAACTGAGATTTAAAGCAAAAGATAAAACCAAACCCAAAGGATGTTAAGAAATGTGCTTAATAAAGTACATGCAGCGGTTTTCCAAGCAGCTAACCGAGGGACCCTTTGAAGTCCAAGGCCCACATATATAATTAAATACCGGCTGTCCATTGTTTAGGAGGTCCTCTTTGAAGCGAAGCTTCCTTTCTAGGTCTTGAATGACAGCATCCTTTGTGCCTTGAATCTCTTCATCAGAGGCTATCCTAGCAGTTCTGCCAGTCTTCTTTGGAAATCCCCTGCAGGACAAAGCACAATAGGATTCCTAAGGCAAGATAGTGTCTTAGGGTGCCTATGAATCTTTTAGTGCCAGTTCAAACAGAAAGACAGAGCGTACAGTCCAACAGCTCGTCACTCTCATTCTTTTCTCTGCTAAATCTGCTTCAGACAATAATGGAAAGAATCATGAAAGGTATTGCTATAGTTTGAGTAACCTGCCCTCGGAATGTCTGTGGGCTGAAAAGTTGAAGTGTTTTTATAGGGCAACATATTTCACTGGAAATAAGTAAGGGCCGGGGACAACAAGGACCTTAGTTTTAAATCTTAGTCCTGTTTTGGCCACTGATGGCTATGACCATAACCAGGGATAATGTCATTTTACATAAACCAAAGCCCTGGGGTATTAGGCCCATTGCCTTCCTTAGTGTTTAATATTCCCTTAAAACCACATTCTTTTCCAGAGGCCTGGGAAATTTAGAACCTAATGAGGTGGCCTTGGGACCACTTGGAATTCCAAGAGAAAATGGAATCCCTTCTCTCCCACCCAAATTATCTTTTTTAGGAGCAGAGAAAACACTCTGTGGCTACAGAAGTAAGAAATCAATGGTGTGGGGCAGCTAGGTGGCACAGTGGATAGAGCACCAGCCCTGGAGCCAGGAGGATCTGAGTTCAAATCCAGATTCAGACACTTGACACTTACTAGCTGTATGACCCTGGGCAAGTCACTTAACCCCAACTGCCTCACCAAAAAACAAACAAACAAACAAAAACAAAAAACAAAAAAAGAAATCAGTGGTGCTAGGTGTTTGGTCTATAGGGATCTTACTTTGCTAGGCCTTGAGCAAATTCCAGAACCTGTCTACTGTCTTCATTTTCTCTACCTCAACCTTCTTCTGCTTGACTCAGGCTATAATGAGGATTAGAGGGAGTAAATCAGTGAAGGCCACAGTTCCTGAAACAGCCACAGTTCAATGCTTCAGTTATAAAATAGACAGCCCTGGTATTAGTGAGACATAGAAATGGGAGAGTGTATCATCCACAGAAAGTTGGTTTTGCAGGTATGTACAATAAAAGTCTCTGCTAGAAACTAATGAGTATTAAAGAGCTGTACTGCAGAATATTACAATTTGACCTCCATGATAAAACAAAAACAATCAATAAACTTGAAGAATGAGAAGAATAACGTTAGAATTATGATACAAGTTCTATAATTCCACCTCCCTACCCATGCCACAATGTCCCCTCTTCCCAGAAAATCAGTCAAGACAAAACCAAAAAGCAGAAGATGGATTAAGTACCTACTATGTTCCAGGAACCGTGCTAAGTAAGCAATACAAAGAAAGGCAAAAGACTATCCCTGCTGTTCAATGAGCTCACAACTTGCAAACAACTACGTATGAACAAGAGATATACAGGATAAACTGGAAATAATCAACAGAGGGAAGGCCCTAGAATTAAGAGGGGTCGGGAAGGATTTCCTGTAGAAGGTGGGATTTTAGCTAAGACTTGAGGGAAGTCAGGTAAGCCAAGAGATATGGCTGCTCCCTACTTCCACTCACTCTCCCAGGATGTTAGGAGCTACATCTGAGCTCAGAATGTCTTTTGACCTTGGAACTCTAGGTCTTAGCACTTAAAGATTCTTGCAAAGACAGAGACTTTTCTTTGTTGAAGAGCAAAGGTAGACAGCTAATGCTGTAATATCCTTGCGAGAAGGAATGGGGAATTGATTTTTATTTCAAGCAGTGAAGATGAGTAATTTCAAATGCAGAAAACTCCAAAGGACCAAAGTAATAAAGTAAAGAGAGTTTTAAACTAGTGGGGTGGAAGTAATGATCAATAAGACCCTTCTTAGCTCTAAATCTATGTTCCTAGGATGTCCACTCTCATTATTATTCATGGACCATTATGTAACTATGAGAGTGAGTAAAATTGTTTTCACATCAGAACAATTCCAAACTGGGAGCTGTAAAGAGGGAGATAACAGACTATTTTCAAGAAAATAAACCTAAATTATTAGACAACATATGAAAATATACCTCAAACCACCAATAAGAGAAATGCAAATTAAAACAATTCTAAGGTTTCACAGTACCCCTATCAAAATGGCAAAGATGACAATTATAAATGATGAAGGGAACGTAGGAAGATTGGAATAGAAACACATTATTGTTGGAGATGTGAACTGGCCCAATCATTCTAGAAAACATTATAGACTATAGCAACTTAAGTATCTCTACTAAGTGTCAAACACATAAAGAAATGTCTCATATATTGAAAAAATATTTTCTTTTGTGGAAACAAAAAACAGAAACAAAGTGCTCATCAGTTGGGGAATCACTGAACAAATTATAATATATTTTTTGTTTTGTTTTGGTTTTTGGGGTGTTTTTTGGTGAGGCAGTTGGGGTTAAGTGACTTGCCCAATGTCACACAGCTAGTAAGTGTTAAGTGTCTGAGGCCGGATTTGAACTCAGGTACTCCTGACTCCAGGGCTGGATCTCTATCCACTCTGCCACCTAGCAGCCCCAAATTATAATGTACTAATGTAATGGAATATTATTGTGTAAAAAGCAACAGCAACTATGAAAAAAACAGAGAAACTTAGAAGGATTTGTATGAGCTGATACAGAAAGAAATGGGTGGGACCAAGAGAACAATTTTCACAATGGTCACACTAATGTAAAAGAAAACTGCACTTACAGGACCACAGAACTGTGATCGATGAAACTGCTAATCTTGATTTTAGAGGCTTGACAGTGAAAAAAATCTTCCTTCTCACTGCAGAGAGGTGGTGGATTACAGGAACAGGGCACATTCAGATATGGCAAATATTTAGACTTGTTATATACTCTTGCAAGTGTGAGATTTAAAATTGGATATTAGATCATAAATCTCCCCTACTTAACTTTTCCCTTAATTTATCTCCCAGACTAGTAAATGGAAGAAGCTTCTGGTTTTCTAGATAGAGCCTTTATTGTATATAAGGTGTTGTTGATTAGAAGGATAGGAAAATAGAAATACAGTACAAATCGTCTTAAATCTAGGCTTAGTCTATATTCCTTATAAAAACTCACCAAACCGAAAAGGCCACCTTTGGAGAGAGGGAGACCGTCTGTGCCGCGCCGCCAGGAGTCCCGCCAAGCAGGCAAAAAAAGGCTACTCTCGTTCTCTCCACCCCGGAAGTCAAAAACCCGGCAGGCAGTCTGACATGCGCAGTAGGCGGACTGTACCCGGCAGGCAGTCTGACATGCGCAGGAGGCGGACTGTTCATCTCCTCCCCAAAAGGGTGGTCCTTGAAAAACTGGCGTCTTTCAGTTATCCTAACTGACTGTTAAAAACTTTCATATTTTACCACACAAGGAAATAGCAAGTTTTCTCTCTGGTCAAAATATAGCATAAAAGCTGACCAATACTCATGGTGAAAGCAAGAATCAAAAGACAGGTGGATGGGAATAAAATAACCTGGTTGTATATGCTTAAGTTTTATTCTGGCTTGACTTAATTTATATGCTAAAACAGAAAATGTTTAACTTTACATTAGATAACTGAATCTCTCAGACATAGAAAAGACAAGACAATTTTATCCAGGGAGCATTCTGCGTGACTTTTGTTATTTGAGTATGGTGAAAAAGCTGTTCTCCAAGACTAGCAGAATGAAGCTGAGATGGTCCACAGGTGACCCTGAACTGTTTAAGGCCAGAATATGGCAGCAGGGAGGAGAATATAGAAAACGCTGCTGGGTAAGTTTAACACCAATGCAAGACTATAGGTAACCACCAAAGCAGGATGTAGCTGCATCTGTGTGCCCAGCAGTACTAGGAGATCAGCTGAGCAACATGGCCAGTGGAAACGTCTCACCAAGTGGGAGCAGGATGGTAACGTCACAAGAAGAGATGGGTTATCTTGTTGAGTTTCTTTTGGGGGAGGGGTTGGGGGGGGCAATGAGAGTTAAGTGACTTGCCCATGGTCACACAGCTAGTAAGTGTAAAGTGTCTGAGGCCACATTTGAACTCAGGTCCTCCTGAATATAGGGCTGGTGCTTTATCCACTGCACCACCTAGCTGCCCCTGACACAGGTTATCTTGTAAGAGTTGTTCCTTCATGTGTATAAGGTAGTTACTTGTATACTTTCTGTAAGATGTGATCTCTGTTGCATGTCCAATCTTTCCTTTGTTAGTGTGTGTATTTGTGGGAGAGTGTACACCCGATTTCTGTGGTGAAATGTTCCATATTGTATTTCCTTCCCATACTTTTTCACTTAATGTCTTTATTTTGATTTGTGTTATCTGGCTGATAAAAGAAAAAGGACACATCATTGGGGGCTCATTATAATTCAGAGTAGAAGTGGTTTCATAAGAGCCTTGAACCTGGGGTAGCTATTCTAGAGGTCCCAAATGTCAAAGGGGATTCTTGTGATGGATTACCTCTTTGTTAGAAGGTAGAGTTCAATGACATGTGTGTGTGGAGACAGTTATTGGGAAGTGATGGTGATGTAAATAAGCACTGCTAAAATATTTATGTCAATAAACTAAGGGGAGAGAAAGCTGAGACAACTGGAAGGAGGAGAAAAGGGAGGAATGATAAGACAAAAAGTAATAGAGTATTTCTAGACTTGACTTCTAGTAAACAACTCAACTATGAGCTAGGATTAGAAACACATTTCTCAGAATACTTTGCTCTGTAATGAATTTAACGGAATGCATTGGGTAATATAAGAGGCAGGCCATTCACTTTTCCTTGGGTTCTTGCCACACAGGTAGTTAGTTCATCATTCCAAACAGTGCAATTAAAATCATACCTTTACCCAAATAAAAACCACAGTCATCTTGTGTATTGCCCTCCCCCCCCCCCCTTACCTACCAGTATGCATCAGACAGGTACTACTTAGGCTGAGGTGGACACTGCCTTCTCTTTCATCCAAGAGATGACTTCCCCTTCACCAACATAAGTTAAATTGCATGAATTTATTTGATTTAGCTTTGTATAGACTATGGTGCTAGAGGATAACAACTTACTGGTAATCATTAAGTTCCTTTTATATGTTCTAGTTACAAAAGAAATCTAGAACATGGTACCTGCCTGTAGGAAGTTTGCATTTTAGAAGAGAAGACAATACTATCACATATTGAACAAAAACTCCCAGTCTAATGTTAAATTGTGTGATAATGGTTCTAGATACCACAGAGGAAACATGCTGTTTGTTTGAATAACTACAGAAGGCTTGATGTAGGGAGTGGGACATAAGCTAAGCCTTGAAGAATTGGATAGGAGAAGGGAAGACATTTCAAGCAGATTGAGCAGCAGCAGCAGAGAAGTGAAACAGAAAAATCTATGTGAATGAAAACCTTTGAATGAAGAGACCTGCTGAACTGGGTCAACAAGCACTTACTATGAACTGGACACTGTGCTAAGAGCAAGTATCTAAGAAAAATCAACACAGTCTTTGCCCTCAAGAAACTTACATTCTAATGAAGGAAACAGCATGTAAATGACTGTGCAAAGGAGATCAGTACTGTGTAAAGGGGAGCTAACCTTAGAGAGAAGGCACCAGTAGCTGGGAAAACAAAACAAAACAAAACAAAATCACAATACATTTTGTATCCTCTTCTGAATATGTGTATGTACGAAACTTAGTTGCTTTTATTTTCTTTTTAAACATATTTGTACATGCACCTCCAGCATATATATTCAGGGAAATTGATAAATTGCTTGTTGAGTAGAAATGAACTGGTTTATCTTCACTGAAAAATGTGAATTGTTTTAAGTACCTATCTTTTTTTCTGCATGATGGCCTGATTGCTTTGAAATAAATATCATTGTGAAAACTCTTCCAAGTCCTTCTTTGCCTTCAAACAGAATACTTGGTGTTCTTGGATAGATAATTGTTGATTCATGATGCCATCCATGGTTTTTAATTTTATACACATTATATTTGATTTCTCCATTCATTTCTTGTCTCCTTAGAAAAATCTTCTATGATCTTGATTGATGTTCCTTCGTCAAATTTATCTTCCTTCTTGCAGCTTGTGGGATTTTTTTCTTGTCACTGTGTTGCTGGAGTTTAATCATGTGTCTTTGAAAGTTACATTTTTTTTGAGGGGCAATGAGGGTTAGATGACTTGCTCAGGGTCATACAACTAGTGAGTGTCAAGTGTTTGAGGCCGGATTTAGACTCAGGTCCTCCTGAATCCAGGGCCAGTGCTCTATCCACTGAGCCGCCTAGCTGCCCCCTGAAAGTTACATTTTAAGATTTTTCCAAATCAGGGTTGTGTTAGTTATTTGTATTTTGTCACTTGCTTTGGATAATTCCAAAAAGGCTTCTTAAATGATTGCCTAACATATAGTGCTGATCTTATTTTTCCATCACAGCAACTCTATGATTGATTCATTTTGACCTATCTTCCATATCAGTCATTTGTATTCTACTTGGTCAGTGCTATCCATTTTTTTCAACAGTCGTGGACCTAGCACTGGTTGCTTCTGGTTTTTCCAAAATTTTCCTAATGGTCAGTAAAAAGATATTTCTTCCTGATCTTTTTAAGTCTACTGTAATTGCAGCCTTAGATCCTTTCATGATTTAATTTTTATCAATTCTTCTTAGGATTTTCTTTACGTGTTAAATCTCACTTAATTTCTTTGTCGTCTATCCATTTAAGCCTATCTCTTGGAATATCTTACATTGTTTATTTCTCCATCTTTGGGACTTCTAGTATTTTAGCTGCATTGATTACCCCCTTAGTTTTGTTCTGTTTTTAAAATTTGTACGGGCACTCTGTTTTGCTAACTTTCTTTCTCTCTTTTTTTGGAAAAGCAAATGTTAATTACTTCGCATAATTTTAGCCATTATTTTTTCCTCCTTTTTATTTAATATGGCTAGTCTTTTTTTAAAGGAAAATGCAAGGAGCCTGGTTATCTTATAATCTTTCATCTTGTCATCCTAATTAGAAATCTATTTTTGGATATTTCAATCTTTTGTGGATCTATTATTTCATCAGGGTAGTAGTTACTCTCTGTACTGGTGTAGACTTAAACTTCCTTTTGCCTTAGTTTGTCTTTGGTTTGCTGTGAATGGGGAAGAAAAAAAAAACACACGTGTGGGGGAGATCAACCCAGTGAGGTACAAGGGAATAATATGGTGTTTTAAGGAGATTTGTATGGCAATGTATGCTGGGTAGATTGAGGCAGAATTAAAGGCAAGAAGACCATTGGTTGCACTAAATTCTAGTTATGAGATGATGAGGACCTGGATTAAGATGGTGGCAATGGGAATGGGAGAGAAAAGGTAGTTGAATTGATATTTTGAAGGAAGGAATAAAAACGTTTGGTGATAAATTGGATACAAGAGGATGAATATGAGGAAAGAGTCAAAAGGAAGAATATATTGGTAATATTAACAGAGAAATAAAGCAGTAGGAAATGAGTATGGGACCAGAACCAGTATTAATTGGGGTCATGGAACAGAGTATGGTGCACAGAGGATGAATGAGCTTTCCTCTCATAAAACTTGTGCCAATTGTATCTGTTTGGACAGTTAGTGATTGTTATATGAAAAGCTAAATCATGCTGGGGCACACACGGTGCAAGCTGGCTGTGGGCATGCCTTCCCAAACTTTCTGCATGAAGTCCTCCTGCTAGGCCAGGATTAGGCCATTCCCTGTGCTTAGACTAACAATTGTGCAAGTTAAAGATTGCAGTCTCCCTGTCCAAAAAGCCAAAGTTAAATACATTTCATGAGGGATCCAAGTGAAACTTATTTCTACATTTAAACTCAGATCTCCAAGTGGAGAAAAGGATTCTCTATTCCATTTTCTGACCCCAATTTACATGTTAGAAGCAATCTATCAGAAAACAAAAAGAATTAGTCTACAAGAACAAAGGATAACTCTTCAGAAAAGATCTTAAAAAAAAAAAAGAAATTGGGTGATTGAAATAAAAAACCTGCAAAAAGACCCCATTTACAAACCTTAACTCCAAAACAAACCCAACTCAAGAAAGACCTCACACAGTAAATGTAGGGCCCCAAAAATCAGGGTAAATACTCTTGCCCCAAATGAACAAAATCTATTATGGACCTGTTTGTTTTTGCTTCAATACTATGTCAACTGTCATCTTTTTTTTTTTAAGTAATATTCATGTGGTTGGAAAAAACACACACTAAACACATACACATACAAAAGCATCTGGAAAATAAAATCTTCCAGATGCAACCACTGTCAAATCACAGGAGGTCATTTTTTTTTTTTTTGGCTACTGAATCAACCCTGAGAATATCCTTCCCTTGATAGAGTAGTCTAGGTCAGTACTGTCAGTACATATCAGGAACTCCCAAACCTCCAGAGTACAGCTTGGATTTAAAAGATTATGTGTCTGTCTACTAACTGGAAAGTCAGGTTTTTTTTTTCTTTCCCCATACTAAAAATTCTCTTTACCTCTTGTTAAGTGAGATCTGGTGATGAGTCAAAAACTCAGACATGATGGTAAGTTCATGCGATCATAGAAGGGCCTTCAGAGGTCATCTGATTCATCCCCTTCATTTTTCAGATGAGAAAACTGAGGCTCAGAGAAATTAAGTGAGTTGTTGCCCAAGTTCTCATGGTTACTATGTTGCAGAGGTGAGATATGAATCCAGTTGCTCTTATTCAAAATTCAACAATTGTTATTACACTGTGTTATAGATATTCCTTGACTCATGGATTATCTGTGTCTGTAAAGTGAATTGCTACATGCAAGGTCTCATTTTCCTATTAACTTTATTTATAAAGTTGAAGTCAAGGGCAGCTAGGTGGAGCAGTGGATAAAGCACTGGCCTGGGATTCAGGAGTACCCGAGTTCAAATCCGGCTTCAGACATTTGACACTTACTAGCTGTGTGACCCTGGGCAAGTCACTTAACCCTCATTGCCTTGCCAAAAACAAAACAAAACAAAAAAACAAATAAAGTTGAAGTCAATTTGACCAAGATGTAATTAAAAGCACACTAGGAAATGTAGCAAACTTGTAATCATATATTTAGAGGAAAAGTCACTAACTTCAGAATTGATTCTGGATACTATGCTGCCTAATAGGTTCTCTAACAAAGCAATCACCCCCCCCCACACACACACACACATGCATTCCTTTCTAATACATTTAGCAAATGAGCAGATAAAACTTTGTCCAAAAGACAAATAATATGATGAAAATTTCCCTATGCACTTTGTATCCTCGCAGTTGAAAACAAACCCTGAGATATGCCATGACCTTTGAGGCTGATTGTAGTAGACATAAATAATTTTTCTAAATATGTCAGGGTTTTCTTTGAGTACTGGGGAAAATGCAGTAAAAATGATATACGTAAACTTAGTTTGTATAGGAGCTTATATGAGAAAGATAGCTAATCAGTGCACTGGAATATGGGTCTTCTCTCCCTTTAAATGAATTGCCTTAATTGGGTTAATTCTACACATTGGAGGTCAATGTTTAGTCTAAGCAAGGAGTTTATCTTTCCTTTTTTCTCTCGTTTCTTCTGTCTCACAGGGGGCATCAAAGTGGTCCATTGTTTGTGTTACCATTAGGGCACTGTTTCAACAGTAACTAGAACAAAAGAAAATTCCTTGGACCACTTGGTGATTCCCAAAGTCTATCAGAGAATCAGTCACATCTAAGCACACATTACTGCAGGGGGCTAGTTCCATCCTGGGCTATCCCTGTCTCAGACAGTCTATGTGGTGTCGGGTTCAGGAGCGTGTCAACACTCAGCTTTCTGTCTGCTCAGGATGGTAGTAGGGGTGGAGTAAAGTAAGTGGGAGGGAAGCTAGTACTGACAACTTTTCAGGCAGCTCTAAACACCAGTCTTGGATTTTATCCTAAGGGAAACCTAGGGCAGAACCCCAGCCAGCCAGTAGCTAGATATTCATTCATTCACTCAGCCCCAATACATTTCAGTACAGAATAGATACCCTACTGTTTGCCACCTCAACGCAAAGTGGTTCAAGAATTCAAGGTCACTAAGTGGGGCACTGGATAGAACTCTGGGCCTAGAGTCAGGAAGACCTGAGTTCCAATGAGGCTTCTGACACTTACTAGCTGTGTGACCCTGGGCAAGAGACTTAATCTGTTTGCCTCAGTTTCCTCAAATGTAAAATGGGGATAATGAATAGCACAACCTCCCAGGATCATTATGAGGACCAAATGAGATGAAACTGCTAACGTGCTTAGCACAATGCCTGGCACGTAGCAGTTACTATTATTATTAGTTTAGAACAAGGGTTAATAGTTCTTGGTAACCACAACCTTCCAATATGCTATATTTATCCCTTCACCATGGTCTTTTCTGAGCTTTGAAAATAACTTAAAAAATATATATATATATATATATATATATATATATATATATATATATATATATATATATATATCAGAATTGGTTTTGGATTCCTTCCCCTGAGGCTCCCCACTCCCTACAACATCCTTTCAGAATTGAATCCTTCTTTAATACAAAGAAAAAAAAGAACTGCCAAGCAAAAACATGGACCATATCTGATACTGTATAACATAAGGTATAAATGCAACATTCTGCTAGTCCCTGGCCTGGCAGCTAAGATCAGGGAAATATTTTTCATTATCTGTTCTCTGGGACCACCATTAGTTTTTCATTTACTTGGAACTTATCTCCAAGTAAATTTAGTCATTATCTTTCAGGCAACAAGCATCTAATGCAATGCCAGGCACTGAGAGATGTTTTGGGAATACAAAGAAAGGCAAAAACATGGATGCTGCCCTCAAGAGTCTCACATTCCAATTGTGTATCTTCCCCCTCCCCCCTTAATTCTGTTTATTTGATTCTGCACTGATATATACAAGTCTTTCCATGTTTCTTTGAACTCCTTGTATTCACAATTACTCACTGAAAGGGTGTCAGACACTGGACTATAACACTCCTGAGTACAACAGAGTTGAATTAAAAAGTAATTGGGGGGGGGGGGCAGCTAGATGGCACAGTGGATAGAGCATCAGCCCCTGGATTCAGGAGTACCTGAGTTCAAATCCAGCCTCAGATACTTAACACTTACTAGCTGTGTGACCCTGGGCAAGTCACTTAACCCCAACTGCCTCACCGCCCCCCCCAAAAAAGCAATTGGGAAAACTATGCCCAAGAAGCATATCCTGTGTCCCAGCAATACCACCACTAGGTCTAAATCCCAAAGAAATCATAAAAAAGAAGAAAAGACCCACAGGTACAAAAATATTTATAGCTATTCTTTTTATGGTGGAAAAGAATTGGAAATTGAGGGGATGCTCATCAACTGAAGAATGTCTGAACAAGTTCTGGTATATAAATGTAATGAAATACTATTGTGCTGTAAGAAATGATGAGTAGGCAGATTTCAGAAAAATTTGGAAAGATTTACATGAACTGCTAAGGGTAGTGAGCAGAACCAAGAGAACATTGTACACAGTAACAGCAACATTGTGTGATAATAAACCGTGATAGACTTAGCTCTTCTCAGCAATAGATGCTCCAAGACAATTCCAAAAGATTCATGATGGAAAATGCTCCCCACATCCAGAAAAAAACCAACAACTATGGAGTGTGAATGCAAATCAAAGCATATTATTATTTTCACTTTTTTATTGGTTTCTTTTTTCTTGTGGTTTTCTCCTTTTGTTCTGGTTCTTCTCTCACAACATGACTAACGTGGAAATATGTTTAACATGATTGTACTATATAACCTGTATCATATTGCTTGCTGTCTTCGAGAGGTGGAGGGAAAGGAAGGAGAAAAATTTGGAACTCAAAATCTTACAAAAATGAGTGTTAAACTATCTTACACGTAATTGGAAAAAATAAAATACAAAGTTTTTAAAAAAGCAATTGGGGGGCAGCTAGGTGGCGCAGTGGATAGAGCACCGGCCCTGGAGTCAGGAGTACCTGAGTTCAAATTCGGCCTTGGACACTTAACACTTACTAGCTATGTGACCCTGGGCAAGTCACTTAACCCCAATTGCCTCACTAAAAAAAAAAAAAAAAGCAATTGGGAAATATTTAACAAAAATAAATACAATACAACAGAGATAATGTTAGTTTGTGGTTTTCTAAGTTGATATGTGATCTGCAGGGATCCATTTTCCTTAGGCATTCCACAAGTAAGTACCCACTTCATTTAAAAATCTCTGTTACTGTGTATGTATTTATTTTTTGCATGCATTAGACCTTTCTGGTTTTGTTTTGTTTTGTTTTGTTTTGTTTTTTGTGGGGCAATGGGGGCTAAGTGACTTGCCCAGGGTCACACAGCTAGTAAGTGTCAATTGTCTGAGGCCGGATTTGAACTCAGGTACTCCTGAATCCAGGGCTGGTGTTTTATCCACTGTGCCACCTAGCTGCCTCCCCTTTCTGTTTTTTTAATATACTTGATGAGCTAAATGGGAAGTCATTTTCAAACAGCCTTATCCTTTAGAAGCCAATTTAAAGATTGCTGGGGGTGAAGGGGTAAATGGAGAGTGGGGCACAGTGGCACTTGTGATGGTGGGAACCATGTGGTTCAGTACTTCTCATGAGCCTGACATCTGAGTTAATATGCTGGAGGCAATGCTCCAATTATACATTCCAAAGGCCACAAAAAGATACTATTTTCAACACACAAAAAACCCCCAAAACAAAAAACGAGAACTATGATTTGTGTCGGTGGATGGGGGCATGATTCTGGCTACACGAGAAAGACAATTGTTATTCAGTCATTTCAGATTCTCTGTGACCCAATTTGGGGTTTTCTTAGCAAAGATACTGGAGTCGTCTTGCCATTTTCTTCTCCAGCTCATTTTACAGATGAGGAGACTGAAATAAATAAGGTTAAGTGACTTGCCCAGAGTCATACAGCTTGTAAATGTCTGAGGAAGAGGAGTCTTTGTTTCCCAGCCCAGTGTTCTATCCACCGCACCACCTAGCTGCCCAACTAACAAGAAGTAGCTATTACTTCAGCAGGCTCTGTGGACTGAGACTTACTTCTCAATCAGATTTAATAAAGTGATTAAAAAATTAGGTAAATATGCCAACATAGGAATGGCTAGGGTGGTATAGTAGAGTGCTGGGCCTGGAGTTGGAAAGACCTGAATTTCAATCTGACCTCAGATACTTACTAGCTGTATGACAAAGCACCAAACCTCTGTTCACCTCAGTTTCCTCAGTTATAAAATGGGGATATTAAAAGTACCCAACTATCTGACAGGGTTATTGTGAATACCCAGTGAGATAATATTTGTAAAGGGCTTTGTGCAGTGCCTGACACAAAGGAGGCATTATATAATGCTTATTTTCTTCTCTCCACCCTGTGTTATATAAGTAATATTTCTGTGCTAGAAGAAAGGAGATAAACATGATGAACATAGGCATGGAAAGACCCATGAACAAAAGTAAAGCGAAGTACACAGAGCCAGGAAAACCATATACTCAACAACTACCACAATGTAAATGGAAAGAACACCACCAGCAAAACAATTGAAACTGAATGTTAGTTATGAAATTATGAAAACTGGGGCAGCTAGGTGGCACAGTGGATAAAGCACCAGCCCTGGATTCAGGAGGACCGGAGTTCAAATCCAGCCTTAGACACTTGACACTTACTAGCTGTGTGACCCTGGGCAAGTCACTTAACCCTCATTGCCCTGCCGACCCCCCCCAAAAAAGATTGGTCAAGCACTTTATATCCCCTCTGATCCTTATAATAGCCCTGAGATAGACGCTGTTATCCTCATTTTACTGAAGAGGAAACAGCCTGAGAGAGGTTGCCCAGAATCACCCAGGTTTCAAAGGCTCTAAATATACAGCACCATCTACTTCTTTGATATAATGGCTCAAAAAAAGGTCTATTTTTTTTTTTTTTGCAGGGCAATGAATTCTAAGTGACTTGCCCATGGTCACACAGCTAGTAAATGTCAAGTGCCTGAGGCCGGATTTGAACTCGGGTTCTCCTAAATCCAGGGCTGGTGCTCTATCCACTGTACCACCTAGTTCCCTCCTACCCCCCCCCCCCCGCAAATGTCTATATTTTAAAAAGCTGCCATGCTACTATTATCATAGAAACACTGAGGCATCCCAGTTATATGATCCTTCAACTATCCCTTAACATAGTAAATGCTAGGAAAATAATTCAATGTGCTCATTTGTAACCAACTCAAATGCTCAAGTCATTCGAATAAAACAATTCAGCTAAAACCAGAAACAATTTTTTTGTTTGCTCATTTTGAATATGTTACTTTGGTCTGGAAATACCAAATATCAAGTACGTGGGACCACATTAAAATGTGCACACAAATCACAATCTTAGAAAAAATCAACACTTTTATAATGATTTTTTAAAAAAATGATGAACTTGATTAATAACCCTATCTAAACATGACCATATCCATAAACAAAGACTAGAAAAAGAGGATTTTTACAGTGTGGGCTAAAAGTCACAAAGGGGTTTCAATATTGAATAACTCCTTTACCTTTTGTTTTTAATATATACATGTATATACATAGTGTATATAGGAAATGAACTTACATTAAATGTGAAAAATCTAATCTTATGGTGAAAAATAAAGAAAAAATAATTTTCAAAAAGCTTAAAACATCAGACCCCTATGTGATTTTTAGTCCACCCTGTATATTAAAATATGAAACTGTTAAATATAGCTTCTTTTAAAATATATCTTAAATTCAATGAAGTCACAACAACATTGCTTGCCTATATCTCCTTCTAAACTTTCTTCTGTTATCTTCTGCTTATTTTTAAATATTTCATTGATTTTTTCCCCTTTTTTTGACATCACTATTTCTATTTCCCCAGCCCCATCCCCCAGCAAAGAAACAAAACAAAAATCCTAACCAAATAAAAACCCTCTCTTGTTACAAAAAGTATAATTAAGCAAAGTAAATGTACACATTGGATTTGTCTGAAAGCATGTCCCATTCTGCATTGTTCATCACCTCTCTACCAAGGCAAAATCTCAAAGTCAGACTAGTTCCAACTCAGTAACTAGCATGACCACAGGCATATCCCCTTATCCTCGGTGTGACTATTTCTTTCAAACAGAATGACAATTTGGTTCCTCCTATTTACTCCCTATGAGAAGAGGGAGGAGTAATGAGATAATGTCTGCACGGTACTTAGAGTTCCTGGAGAATGCAAGTGATTATTAATACATTGCTGGTAGATGCATGCTCTGGCTTGCAGAGGCTTTGGGGGTAACATTTCAAAGCTGAGGATCTAATTATATGAAAGGGACAATTATGGGGAGAAAGCAGTGTGTGGCACTCTCTCTGGCTATGTCATGTGGCACTCCCTTAAGATAAAAGGTCGTGGGAATGTGAAGGTGGCTGAGAAAGTTGGTGAAACCCTAGTGATGGCAGAAGGCTAGGATTTACCCCACAGGCTTGGAGAAGAAGGCTGGCCAGCTGCTTAGCCTCAAAGAGAAGTAGAAATGTTGCCCTGTTTCCCTGTGCGGAATTCCTTAATCCACTTGATTCCAACCACCTCTTCCAGCTTGATTTACAGCATCAGAGGAGGAGGCTAACAGCAAATGGAAGCCTTAAAATGAGCCACCAGTAACAGGGAAGGAGGCAGAGGACATTAATTTTATGAGTGCAAACAGATTCCTTCCTGAGGCTGTGTTCTCCTCACTCCCTCCTCACCCCGCCCCCTCCCCATCTGAAAGGTTTGGTTGGCTTAACAGTGCTATGTTTGTATCTGTCAACAGCTTTGTGTGGGGGGCAATATTTTCTCTGCCAGTGACCCCGGCAACACCAACCAGTGAGGAATGTGACCGCCCGAGGAAGGAGAGCAGAAAAGCTGGACCTGCTGAAGTTTCCTGCAGCCACAATCAACTCATGCTTTGCTTGAGGTTGTGCCTAGTCTGAAGGGAGACTCGAGCCATTTAAAAAATTATTCTTGGGGCAGCTAGGTGGCACAGTGGATAAAGCACCGGTCCAGGATTCAGGAGTATCTGAGTTCAAAACTGGCCTCAGACACTTGACACTTACTAGCTGTGTGACCCTGGGCAAGTCACTTAACCCCCATTGTCCCGCAAAAAAATATATATATATATATATATAATTATTATTTATTTTCAATTGGAGATTTTGAATAACCGATTGGTATTCCTGGTTTCGGCAGCCTGTCTTTTTGGCTTTCTGCTGCCCATGTCTACGAGCTACAGGATTCCACCTTTGCAGAATAATGGGAGCCTAGCACATACAGAGCTATTGATTAGAGCAGGGTTCTAATCTAATTAAACCTGAGCTCTGTTAACTTTTTTTTCCAAAGCATTTTGATCACTATTACAATCTTTATCATCCAATGTATTTTATTTTATGCCTTTAAAGACATTGTTCTGACAAGGGGTCCATAGGTATCACCAGATTGCCAGAGGGACCCAGGATTTGAAAAAGTTTGATAATCCCTGGGGTGGAGGCATCTTTGGTTTTCAAGAGAAAAGACTGAATATGTGTAAGCTTATGATGGAAAAAGCAAGTTCCTTGTGGTTTAGAAACTGCAATATCTAAATTAGGCATTACATTTTTAAAAAAAAGTTCTGATTTATGATGCTCTACCTTGATATTTCCCTTGCTGTCATCCTCTTTCCCTGCCCCAAACCCCCAGAAACTCTCTCCACTAATGAATATGTGTATGTATGCGCGCGCGCGCGCACACACACACACACACACACACACACACACACACACACACACGAGAAACTTTCACAAATTACACTTTTGGAGAGCTGCCTGGTCACTGAGCAGTTTTAGGGATTCGTCTGGGGGTCACAAAGCCAGTATATCTTAAGGGAAGGACTTCAACTTAGCTCTTCCTGATTCTTTTTAATTTTTTTTTAAGGTTTTCCTGATTCTGCTGTCTCTCAGGTATTTGGTATTGGGAGGGTGGGGTGGGGCGGGAAATGAATGGATCTGTTAGAAAAAGCCATTCTACACTCAGAGGCTTCACTTCCCGCCTTTTCATTCTCTTCTAAATCCTCTGTCATCTGACTTCTGACCTCATTATTCAACTGAAACTATTTAAAGTCACCAATGATCTCTTGTCAATTCTAATGGCCTCTTCCTTAATCCTCATTCTTAACCTCTGTGTAGCATCTGACATTGAGAGCCAACTTCCTCCCCAGGACTTTCCTTCTGAGTGTTCCTCACAGCCCTCTCTTGATTTTTCTCCTCCTTGTTTGACTTTTTTTTTCTCAGTGTCTTTAGACATAGCGTGTCTACTAAATGTGGCTGTCCCCTGATGTTCTTCTGCTGTAGGACTCTTCTTTCTACAATCTCTCAATTCCTCCTCTCCATCCCATGGCATGGATTTGATTATCATCTCTATGAAGATAATTGCAAGTCCTTTTCTCTCCCAGTCTTGAATCACCAACTGCCTATAGGGTATTTCAAATTCCAGGACCTTGTAAGTCATCTCTCTTCAATTTCCCAATTCCTATGAAGAACATCACCATCATGTCAGGTAGAAGCATGTCACTTCCTACTCAATAAAATCCACTGGTCCTCTTAAAAACAGTAGTGTTCTCTCTCCTCCCTTAAAGTTCTTTATAACATGGCTACTGCCTCGCTTTCCAGTCTTTTATCACTCCCTTCGCAAACACCAGCCACACCGGCCTCCTTGCTGTTTCTCCCATTTCCATAGCTTTGCGGAGGCTGTCCGCTGTGTCTGGAATCTTCTCCTTGTAGAGTCCCTGTTTTTCTTGAAATCTCAGCTCAAATGCCACCTTGCACAGGAGGCTGTTTCTGATCTCCCCAGCAGGTAATCTTTCCCCTCTATCTACTCTGTATTTATCTTGTCTCCGTTTTCCCCCAACTTCAAAATGGAAGCCATTTGAGGGAGGGGACCATTTTTTGGATGCCTGGCACACAAGAAAACATTTAGTCAGTGTTTATTGATTGATTGAGGGATTGAATAGGGAACTCCCATCAATGCAGATAGTTAACCTGCTCTGCAACTGGGTCATTGGGAGATTAAATTACTCAGGATCAACACTCAGTAGGTGTCAAAGACAGGACTTCTTGTCCCTGGGGCCAGTTCCTTATTCATTGTACCAGGTTGCCTCACATCAGCTATTTGACTTTTGGGTAAAATGAGGTGAGCTAAAGAATCTAATAAAGTAACTTTGGGTTGTCTTGCAAGACTGGTTTATGTACTATAAAACACTGTTGGCAACTAACATTTCAAACCTATCTAACTGGAGAAGACACTAGAATTACATTTGCCAGTTTAATTATAGGCTCCTTGTGAAAAATGTATAAGAGTAGTATTGAAAAATCTTATTACACAATACACTGCCACTTTGATTTTGAGTCAAGCAAAGTCTAACCTTGGCTCTGTTACTGACTAGCTTTATAACCTTGGGAAAATCACTTCGAGCCTGGCATGGTGCTGCATGCTTAGAATTTTTCTAACTGGGGAGGTTATGGGGTTATGGATTGCTTGAACTCAGGAGCTCTGAGGTAAAGTATAGCTAAAGCTGATCAGATGTGTGCTCTAATTCTAGCACCAAGACAGGGAGCACCATGGAGTGGGGGCCAGGAGGCTTCCTAAGGAAGGGCAGAGTGGTCCAGGTCAGAAATGGAGGAGGTCAAAACTCCTGAGCCCGTCAAGTGAGATCAGGCCCATAAGTAACTGCTTCATTTCCAGCCTGGGTGAAAGAGACTCAGGCTTATAAGAACAATAATAAATGATGATAACAATGATGATGATAATAATAATAACTCCACCTCTGCAACATTAATTTCCTCATCAGTAAGAGGAAGACAATGACCTCGAATGGATCCTTTTAGCTCCGGCATTTTATGATGTAGATTAGGCAACAGAGGGCAGTGTGGTGAAGGGAGTTCCAGTTTGGGAGACAAGAGAAAATGGGTTCAGATCCCAATTCTGCTCATTTCTATAGAAATAGAAACATTCTATTTGACTCTGGGCAAATCATTTGACCTCTCTGGGCCTCGGTTTCTCCATCCTTAAAGTCAAAGGGCTGCCTGAAGATCTTTCCAATTCTAGGTCTATGATGTTGTGAATGTACCTGATATCCAACATCTTGAAAAAAACTATCTTTGATACAGTAGGATGAGGTGAAACAGTTATGAGGAAACAGAGTGGATATGTATGTGTGTGTAAACATCTGTGAAAAACAAAGGGCTGAGGGGAAGCTAGGTGGAACAGTGGATAAAGCTCCAGCCCTGGATTCAGGAGGACCTGAGTTCAAATCCAACCTCAGACACTTGACACTTACTAGCTGTGTGACCCTGGGCAAGTCACTTAACCCTCATTTCCCCCACAGGAAGGAAAAAAAAAGGGCTGAAGAAAGCAGAAACAACATAACCAAAGGGCCATACTTACACAGGAGTAACGCTTTTCGGAAGTCCTAACGCGTTGACTGAGATGGGAGCAGGCTGGGATGGCAACATGGAGCTGAGGAAGGCTGCTGGTGTTTGATTGCAGTGACCAAATCGAGCATTTGGAGAAGGGCAGTAAGAAGGGGAGGGGGCTGACCCTGGCAGAGGAGGAGGAGGGGGAGGAGGGAGTGGGAAGGAATCAGAAATGGGAAAAGCTGTGGTTGGACTAAAGACTGGAGGAGGAGGAGGAGGAGGAGAGGGCGAAGAAGGAGACCACAGATACTCCCCTTCAGAGGGAAACGGTTGAGAGAAGGGCTGCACGGGCACACGGCCGAACTGTTTCTGAGTAGCTGTTGGAGACAGGGGAGATGGGAGGCTGGAGGTGGAAGAACTAGAAGAAGGAGTCACATAACCCGAGGCGGGGCTGATGTTCTGAGCAGCAATGAATTGTTTGGGCCTAGCATAGTTGAAGGAGCTGGAAGACTGCATGATGGGAGAAGAGTGGGAGGTTAGAACATTCATCTGATCTGGGAAAGCGACAGACTGACTGGCCTCAAGCTCTTGGAAAGATGGTGGAGGAGGGAAAGGCGGGGAAGGGGGAGGGTTCTGTGGGGTGCTTGACTGCTGATGGTACCACTGGCTGCCCTCTTGTTCCAGTCTAATTTGGTTCTGCAATTGTTGTATTTTCAAAGGGTCCCTGTGTGAGAAGAGCAGAAAAGAAGAACAAGTCACTTAAGCTGGAAAGACAATAACCTTTATATAAAAGTTCCAAAGTTCGCAATTATTAGAAGGAGATGGGCTGAAAATCAAGCAGAAATCACTAGTTATCTGGAAACCTTCTTGAAGTTTTACCCAAAACGATCGAAACCTTCACTTAGCATTTCATAGGGAAATTTTGCCAGACTTCTGGGGGTAAATTTCACTGTGACTCTACTAGAAATAGTGTGAGAAAAAGTCCCCTTTTCCTTCTCTTTCTGGCCATTAAAAAATTAATGAGGGGGGGCAGCTAGGTGGCACAGTAGATAGAGCACCGGCCCTGGAGTCAGGAGGACCTGAGTTCAAATACGGCTTCAGACACTTAACACTCACTAGCTGTGTGACCCTGGGCAAGTCACTTAACCCCAATTGCCTCACTTAAAAAAAATTAATGAAATAAAAAAGGTAAAAGGTAAAAAACTGTCCAAACTTTCTTTTGGGGGGGGGGGCTGGGCAATGAGTTAAGTGACTTGCCCAGGGTCACACAGCTAGTGAGTGTCAAGTGTCTGAGGCCGAATTTGAACTCAGGTCCTCCTGAATTCAGGGCTGGTGTTTTATACACAGAGCTACCTAGCTGTCCCTTCCAAACTTTTTTAGTCTGAATCCAGTTTTGTTGAAGAATTACAGTCAGTTTTAATTTGCCTTATTTGGTGCTCCTAAAAGGTCTTTAAATATTCCTTTGGATTAAAAAGAAAAAAGCTTTCAACTAATAACCAGTTTTTATGGAGGAGAAAGTCAAGTCTGAATAGAAATACAAAGTGAAGACTACTTGCTAATTGATTTAAGGATTATAATTTAAAAAATAAGGCAGTAGTTTCTCATGGAATTTTATTATTATTTTGTTCGGCAAATACTAGATAATAATTTACTTATCACTTTTAATCATTATGGCAAATCACTCTAAAACCCTTAAATACATGCATAGCATTTAAAACATTAAATTCTGTAATTATCCATTATTTATGCTAAACTAAACACATTCAAATGAGCTGTGACCAATTAAGAAGGCCATTGTAAGTGTCTACAATAAATCTCTGAATGAGACATTTATCTTTAATATAGGTATGACCAACGAATAGTCTTTTATTTATGAATAGTTCCCCAAACTCTAAAATGAATTAAGAAATTTGGAATTCCCCTTACAGCTAGCTATAACAACCAGATGATGAGTTAATCCCTATACTCTCAGCTGACTAGCTTCTTTCTTAGTATAATTATGTATTAAACATGTTTGAAGCAGGGCACTTTAGTGAAAAAGTACTCTTCACCTGTGGCTGTTTACAAAAACTTCAACAGAAGGTGGCACTATAATATATGTGAGTAAAAAACACTTCATTTCATGGGAGAGCAGTTACATTACTTCACTTTTTTTTTGGACCAAACTTTTCAGAAACAGAAATACTTGCTTTCTCATCTTTAGCTGTTTAACTACAAAGTGACCCAAGAATTTTAAGAATTCAAAGAAATACATAGAAATTGGGGGGGGGGGGCAGGGAGGAAGAGAAGGAATCTTTCAAAAGTCCTAAAAGACTTCAGGAGGGTTTCATTAGTAAGAACACAGGCGGAAATCAGCCAAGAAGAATGGAAATCAGGGGCAGCTAGATGGCACAGTGGTTAAAGCACCGGCCCTGGATTCAAGAGGACCAGAGTTCAAATCTGACCTCAGACACTTGACACTTACTAGCTGTGTGACCCTGGGCAAGTCACTTAACCCCCATTGCCTAAAAAAAAAAAGAAAGAAAGAAGAAGAATGGAAATCCTTCTTTCCTCTCTAGTTTGAATCTTTCATCATTTAACCACTTGAACAGTAATCAGTTTGATCCTAGCCTCTACTCTTATAAATTGGTGAAAAGTCAGCCTAAGAAACCAAGGTGGTCTTTTTTATTTTCTTGGTAGCTGAAAAAAAATGTAAGTAGAAGCAAGCCCAGCCCCCTCCATAAGACCCTAGCATCAAAGAATCCATTAGTTGTGACTCTGTGTGGTCCTCATGCTGAAATCCACCCGAGTTCCTTCTTTATAAGCGGCTGTGTCACAGCTGGGAATTCACTGTTCCCTTGACACTTACAGATGTCTGTGTGGTTTTAGGATGCTTCCTAGCTAGCACATGTCTCCTTTGGCCATGTTTATAGAGACATGTTTTAGGACAGGCATAGAAATATAAGAACCACTCACCCTAAAGCCAGACCATCTTTATAACTCATTCCACACTACTCCTTTCCTCTCTTCTCTTCCCCTGGATGCTCTCTTTGCCATGGCCTCCAAATCCCGGCACAAGGGCACTTAAAAATGGAAAGGTCTATGGCTCAATGGAATGACATGGCTGGGTTGGGGAGTGACCTGGTGTGGCGAGAAAGCCTCTTCAAAGCCATGTCTAGATAGATGGCTGTTTTTCAGCGCCAAGCTGGCTCAAAATGGTCAAAGCCAAGGTTATATTTTTAAGCCTGGCCTGGCACCAGCCAACAGCTGCTGTGTGGTAGCTATAAAGACATTGCCATGCCACACTCTTTATCTGATGTGGAGATATTTGAAAAACTCTGGAGAGCTCCAAGATCTATACCAAGCCCTAAGGAGCATTCCCAAAAAGGGCTCTTTCAGGAAGCCATGGCAAACTATATATCAGCATCACTTTTTCCCCCTTAGTCCTAGCTTTTTTTCATGGGGACTGGGCTGCTCTGCCACCCTTGCAAGGCCACTCAGGGCTCAGTCAGTGACTAAAGGTCTGTTTCCAAGTGTTCTATTTAATCAATGCTTTGGAAATTACAAATGACCTAGCATTTTATAAGATAATGAAGATGTAGTCGATGTATACTTCAGCTATGTTTACTGCAGTGAAAAGCTTAGGCTGATGTTCTGTTTTCCTATGGATCCCATTTTTAGTGGCTTAGTACTTTGCATGAAAAAAAAAAAGTGAACATACCCCAGAGACAGAGACAGAATTGGGAGGAGGAAGATGAAGAAGAGAAAGGGTAGGGGGAAGACAAAGGAGAGAGGAAAAAGGAGATGGGTACTGTTTGGGGCCTGAAATTTTTTATAAGGGCGCTAGGTGGTGCAGTACATAGAGTGCAGGGCCTGGAGTCAGCAACACCTGGGGGGTTCAAATCCACCCTCTGACACTAGCTGTATGACCCTGAGAAAGTCACTTAACCTTATTTGCCTCCATTTCCTCATCTGTAAAATGAACTGGAGAAGGAAATGGCAATTCGTTCCAATACCTTTGCCAAGAAAACCCTAAATGGGGTCATGAAGCGTTGGACACAACTAAAAAATGACTGAACTACAACAATTTTTTCATACCTGGTTTCAACACAAACGATAATTTCTAGGCTAAAACAGATTTGGCTACTTCTGAAGATGGTGAAAAAAGACATTCCCATCCTGATTCTCCAATTGCAGTGAAAAAACAAACAAAAAAAGCTCACAGACTCCAGATTAAGATCCTCTGAGTCTAGGAATTAAGAATGGTTTCAGGGGCAGCTAGGTGGCGCAGTGGATAGAGCACCGGCCCTGGAGTCAGGAGCACCCAAGTTCAAATCCGGCCTCAAACATTTAACACTTACTAGCTGTGTGACCTTGGGCAAGTCACTTAACCCCAATTGCCTCACTAAAAAACAAAAAACAACCCAAAAAAGAAAAACAAAAAAAAAAAGAATGGTTTCAAAGCTGTAGGTAGTATTCACTCACTTACTCATTTATTCACAAACATTAATTGAGCTTACCACTATGAGATGCTATGCTAGACTTGGAGCGGGGTCACAAGGTCCCCAATCTCAAGGAGAGAAAAGCTATGTGATAAGCTAGATCTAGGAACAGCAGGTGGAATTTGCAAAGAGGCAAATTTTGATTTAAAAATCATTTCCTACTGGTTTAGAACTTTCTAAAAGTGAGATGAACTGCCTTTGGAGGGAGTGAGTACTCACTCACTTGAGATTTTCTTTTTTTTTTTTGGTGAGATTTTCAATCAAAAGCTGGATGACCAGTCTTCGAGTAGGGTTCAGACTAGATGTCCACGGAAATGTTTTCCTATTCTGGGATTCTGAACCTACCAGCAACAGAGCACAGACCGAAACAAGGTGATGGCAGGAAGAATGGAAAGGGGTAGGGGATTGATGAATGGTATCTATTTGGGAAAAGGAGGAAGAAAATCAAAAGAGAGTTGGAAGAATAAAGTATATGGAGGAAGGACTCTAGCACGTTGTGTGGAACTCATGGCCAATTTTGAGAGCCCATTGACAAGAACTGCACAGATTGGGCAGTGATGGATGGACTGCAATCTGCATTAGTGGAGGCAACATTCAAATAGATCAAATTAAAGACCCATTTGAACAGCCGGATACTCTAGTAATCTTTCTTTCTTTAGAGTAGAACTACTATGGGAAAAAAAGAATCAATTAAATCCAGGAGGGGGCAACATTGCTTTAGAACCTACCATGATGGTTATGAATACTACTATTATATTCCTTTATCTTTACCTATCTAATCCAAAGTATTTTCTAGAAGGAAATGTTGATATATCAGTAAAGATAAAAAGAGGTAATATAGGGCAGCTAGGTGGCACAGTGGATAGAGCACTGGCCCTGGAGTCAGGAGGAACTGAGTTCAAATCTGGCCTCAGACACTTAACACTTAATAGCTGTGTGACCCTGGGCAAGAGACTTAACCCAAATTGCCTCACTAAAAAAAAAAAAAAGGGAAAGAAAAAAGAGGTAAAATACTAATGCTGTTCCACTTTCATGATTTAAAAGTTGTCTCTTCCCTCACTTAGTAAATATTACTATTAATTTACCAGGTAAAATAAAATTGTATGCTTCATTAAGTAATGCCACCCTAATAAAAAATTTGACTATTAAAAAAAAAACCCTTCCCAAATTTTTCCAAAGAAGAGGAATAGAATGGAACGAACAAAAAGAAGTCTAGCTGAATGAATTGTTTAAATTGTCCAAAAAAGATGGAGATTATCAGTTGGGTTGTATATATACATTTATTTCTCAAATGTCTGGAAGAAGGAGGCAATTTCTAGCTGTTTTTAAACTGACTGTGGGACAGAATACTTTTGAAAAATCCCAATCAATACTTTGCCCTGGGGAATGTGGTAATATGTAATGTTTTGACTCTATGGGGGGAAAAAAAGGAGAACCTAGGTTTATTTAACTACAAAAATAGGATTTATATATATATCATTGCCAAGAGTAATTGAAAAATAAAGCAATGTTAAAAATACAGATAGTCCCTGATACACCCAATGTTTCACTTTCCATCACCAGTGAGGAGTATGATAATAACTTCGGGAATGCATTTTAAGAAATGTTCTCCTGGACATCCCCCAAGAACAAATACTCTAGATTCCTTCACTAAAGACAATACATGCTTGCACTGGCAGTCACAACATGTTAAGAGACTAGCATATGGAAAAGAACCTTTAGGGACTTTATGGGAGGACATGGACAAGAAGTGGACAGGATGAGATGGCTTGGAGAGGTTGCAATTTCTACCCATGGAGCAAAGTACCCATGATAAAGATGCCCCAGACTCACTAATGTATTCACCTTTCACTATTTTCTGGTATTATCATTCATCATGATCAGACAATTATGTGATTTATAACTAAGGCACCTTAGTGGTCATTTAATCCAAAGAGCTCACAAATGAACCTGAGGGGCTAGAGAGATGAAATAACCTGCTCACTGTCACTCTGCAAGCATTTATTGAGGCCCTACCATGGTTCAGGTACTTTGCTAGGCTTTCGGGCTGCAAAGACATTTCCTGCCCTCCCAGAATTTATATTCTACATGGGGAAAAAAAATTGTACACAGAAAAGTGAATATAAAATAGGTACAAAGTAAGGCGGCAGCTAGGTGGTACAGTGGGTCTGAGGGGCAAGAAGACTCATCTTCTTGAGTTCAAATCTGGCCTCAGATATGTACTAGCTGTGTGACCCTGGGCAAATCATTTAACCCTGTTTGTCTCAGTTTCCTCATCTGTAATATGAACTGGAGAAGGAAATGGCAAACCATTCCAGTATCTTTGCCAAGAAGACCCCAAATATAGTCATGAAGAATTGGACGGGACTGAACAACAAATATAAAATATAAACTAAAGGTCAGGAAAGGCCTCTTGTAGGGAGGTGGTATTTGAGCTAAGTCTTGAAGGGAGATCATAGCAGACATGAGAAACAAACTGTAAAAAAAGCCACTAAAGTGAGAGGTTAGAGATGGAATACCAGTTCAGTTAATGGCAAATCGAGGTTTCCTGACTCCTAGATATGAAAACTCTCAGAGGGATGCACCTGGAAAATTCTCTAAAACTCATTTTAATAACAATGCTAGAATTGACTGCACTGTAGCCTCCTCCTACCTTCCCATGATGATATAAATTCCTCTGTGATTAAGCCTTCCCCCAGTGCCACCTAGACCGCACCCTCCTCTATGCCTGCTTTCCAGGAGTCCACTGAAGGCAGGGACACACCCCATAGCACAGAACACAGGGTTTCACTCCTTTGAAAACTACTAACAACTGGCTCCAAGATTCAAGTGAGGCTTAATTTTAAGGGGTAGTAGGAATAGGGAAGGATGGTTAGGTTAGGCAAGTGGGGTGGGAGGGTGTGGGGGTATGTGTTTTGGGGACAGCAATTAGGGTAGGAGGTGAATTAGTGAAGATTTACATAAAAACTTAACTTTGGGGGGGGGGGCAGAGTGCTTTACTTTTATCTTTGTATCTCCAGTTGTTCAGTTGTATCCCGATGTTTTGTGACCCTATTTGAGGTTTGCTTGGCAAAAATACTGGAGGGGTTTGCCATTTCCTTCTCTGGCTCATTTTACAGATGAGGAAACTGAGGCAAACAAAATTAAGTGACTTGCCCACTTATAGCTAGTAAGTGTCTGAGGCCAGATTTGAACTCGGGAAGAGTGATTTTCCTGACTCTAGGCACAGCATGACCACCTAGCTACCCTTATCTACTACCTAGTAGGTGCTTAATGGAGGCTTGTAGATTGCTTGATTGTTCACTCAATCCAGGGTGGGATAACAAGGAGGCTTATGGGTCTAAATTGAAAAGGGTCTTAGGTGGCTTAACTATCCCATATAGTAGCCGACACTGAGTGTGTGGGAAAATTCTCCATGCTGGGTGAGCTGAAAGTCAAGTAAGGCACAATGGGAATTACTGGTATGGTTTTGGGTTCAGGTAAGACAAATTAAAAGTTACGTTTGTCTATTTACCTTCTGCTTGATTACATTAATATTTTCTTAGCCCCGTTCCCCCAACTGTTCTCCTTAAGTTGAGTCCTGTCTACTCAGAACATTAATCCACTGTCTGGGGACTCGGGAATCTATCTCCAACCATTTGCTTTTTATAAGACCTAACATTTATTATACATATGGTGAACCATAATATAAACAATCTAAAGAACAATCATTATTACTAAAAACAACACAACAATAATAAGTTAATATCAACCAGATGGCATCTGCCTTTCATTAGGTAAGGTATTCAGAGTGCCAGTTGTGGTAAATACAAACCAAACTGTCTCAAAAATTAATTGCAAAGTTGAGGGTAGGGCAGAGAAGGAGAGCAAAGAGGAGGGGCACAAGTATTTGATGGACTAACGAGCACAGTGTTATAACTGGCCATGGTATGGAAATGTGTGCTTTTTCCTATATGGAATGATGACAAAACTTTACCCCTCTGGAGGCCCCTTCCTCTAACAATTATTCATTCTGATCCATCCTTCTGATCCATTCTGATCTCACTCACCCACCCAACTTTTTTTTTTTTAACACAATACTTTTTCTGGGCCTCACTTTATTCTTAAGAATTCAAATGTATACCATTCAAGTTATAATTAGATAACCTAGGGTAATTGGTTCCAGCCCAAGGAAGTATATTCTACCTTTATCTTATCTGAGCACAGATCTCAAACCTTATTAGACTGTAAGGTCCTTGAGGGAGGGACTGCCCAGTCAGGCCTTACAGATGGTATGTGCTTAGTAAATATTTGTGGAACCAAAATTTTAAATCATGCTTTAACTTCAGATGCAGCTTGGAATCAAAGAGTTGGAAGGGATCTTAGGTCACCTAATTGAACCCCTTCTTGACAAATGGGAAACTTTCAAGCAACTAAGATCTCAGTTCCTGCAGTAACTCAGATAAAACACAGTTCATTACAATAGGAGTGGGCAAAAGAAAACAGATCTGAATGAAATAAGCACAAGACAGGAGTCTACTCAGAAAAACTGGTCCTCTGTATTTAGAATAAAAACTATACTTGGCTCACTGGCTGAAAAACAAAACAAAATAAAACCCCAAACTCAAGCCAGTAGCGCTCTTTTGTCATTGTACATAAAGACGATCTGTTTCTCAAATCTTTCTGTGTATGGTGAGGGGAAAGCAATTACTGACCAGTTCATAATCTTCTTGGGAATGGACATTCTGAATGTCATTACGAGGATAAAGGGAAATGTCCTTAATCGACTAGCATGGAGACTAAGGTGTTTGGGAGGTAGCATACTGACAAAAATCCAATGACAATGAACTATTCCTCAGAAGTTAAATCCTGCAGCTGGTTCCACAGATGTTGAGGCTTATCCTATAGTTATGATAGAGACAGAACTCTCACTCGGGTAAATGGTAATTTTGGCTCTATGCAGGATGCAAAGATGTTGTCCAAACCATTTGCAACCGGGCCAAGAGAAAAGGATTTGTACATTGGAATAAATTGTATGTGATGAAGGACTGGCAGTGCTCAAGAAAGCAGAATGGACATTTCTCCCCCTGCTTGGACAATGATTGCAAGGCTGATATGCCTGATGGAACTGAGTCAAGTGAAGTACTGCCATACCGGGCTCAGCTTTTTCTTGTTTTTTCTGGGCAGGGCTCATGGGCCAGTTTCAAAAAAAAGAACAAACTCCCCAACCAAGCAAAACGTCTTCACTTATTTTCACTCCCATTGCTGTAAAAGGCTACAGAAAAGAATAGGAAAGCATTAGTGCTTATAACTATTAAAACCAATTTCAGTGAAAAGAAAAGGGACTCATGTGGACCCCTGCCCACTGAAAAGATTTGGTATCAGTTCCTAAAGAGTAAAACTTGTCCATTTTTACTACGTGCATTTTTTTCTACAGTGAAAAATGTTTTTCAACACTTTTCTTCAATAACTGGGCATAGACAACTCTAACAGGCACTCTAAAGAAACTCTCGTGACACAGATACTGAGAGACTTTTTGGCCTTAAATACACTATGTCAAAATTATTAGAGTGCTTGAAAATTACCTTATGTTTGAAAAGATAGATACGTTTCACTGTTTTGTCCCAAAGGTAAATGTAAAGAAAAATTAACCTAATATTTCACAGCCAGGTGTAGGGTAACCAAATTTCCTAAGGCTGAATTGCAAGTACCCAAAGGCTCTTTCTGCTTCCTTCTTTGTTTTTATTTTTTTTTATTTATTAATTTTTGGGGGTGGCAATAAGGGTTAAGTGACTTGCCCAGGGTCACACAGCTAGTAAGTGTCAAGTGTCCAAGGCTGGATTTGAACTCAGGTCCTCCTGAATCCAGGGCCAGTGCTTTATCCACTGTGCCACCTAGCTGCTCCCCTTCTTTGTGGGAGTGGCAAAAATGTCACATTTTAAAGGAAATGGCATTACCTTCTTAGCCAAGTGCCCCCATTCCAACTTAAGAATTAAGAATCTGCTTTCCTTCCATTTCCCCCTGGTACATTCCCCACATTCTTCTGCAGCAGAATAAGATTTTCTCTGTACCACTGTACACCCTGAAGGACTACATTACCTTCTATGTGTTTCAACTACATTATTCAAAACAAAAACCAAATATTCACTTAGCATACGGCATCTAGGAAGACTGAGCCCAACAAGCAGAAATAGGAAAATTCAGACATCAGATCCCAGGGCCCTCACTCTGGTTCTATACCCTAACTAGCTGTGTGCCCTTTGTCAATCACTTAATCGCTCTAGACTTTTGCTTGTCCTACACATGGTAACAACAATTCATATTTATCTAGTGCAGGGATCCTCAAACTTTTCTGTATCATAGATCCCTTTGGCAATATGGGAAGCCTATTGACCTCTTCTCAGAACATTTTTTAAATGCATAAAATAAAATACATATGATCACAAGGAAATTATCACAGTAAAACAGTTATCAAAATATTTTTAATAACCAAGTTTACAGACCCAAGTTAAGAACCCCTGATCTAGAGTTTTGAAGGTTTACAAACAAAACAAATAAATTGGTTCATAATGGATTATTTTAGAAAAACATCAGCAAAATCTAAGAATGACACTCATCTACATAAGATGTATATTGTTGTTGTCCAGTTGCTTCAGTTGTGCCTAACTCTTCATGACCCCCTTTGGGGTTTTCTTGGCAAAGATACTGGAGTGGTTTGTCATTTCCTTCTCCAGCTCATTTTACAAATGAGGCAACCGAGGCGAACAGAGTGAAGTGATTTGCCCAGAGTCACATAACTAGTAGTGTCTGAGGTCAGATTTGAACTCAGGAGGATGAGGTTTCCAGCCTGTGTATGTGTGTACACACACACACACACACACACACACACACATATATGAATTTTACATAATAGGAAGGCTTCTAAAATTCAGTACAGTAGAGGATCTCCCTGCTGAAAGGAATCCTACAATAAATCCTTCTGTAAAATGAAGAGGCTTTTTATGATGTGAACAACTGCCCTCTGATTTATATGTTTGGAACTTTTAAAGGGTGGATACAACTGCATTTAAACAGATCCAGGGGAAATCCAGGAGTAGGAGAAGGAAGCCTGTGGCTTGTAGACATGTCCACCACAATTCTAACGGGAAACACACTGTTGCTGCACAGCGCCAATGCTCTGGTGGAAAAATATCAAAACTATTCTCAGGTCACACTGAGCTTGGGAGCTACAGCTCAGCCTCCAACCCTTTCCCCATTTTAAACTTTTTTTTTTTAGATTCTACAGCCCAAGGCAAACACTATGCCCTCCGTTCCTTCCTTCCTTCCTTCTTCTTTTTTTCTTTCTTTCCTTCCTCCCTCCTTCCTTTTTTCCTTCTTTCTACAAAACTCATTTAAACTTAGTCTCTTCCCTCGAGAAGAGGGTTTGGGTTATATCCAGAATTTTTTCTTTTTTTTTGGGTGAGGTGATTGGGGTTACACAGCTAGTAAGTGTCAAGTGTCTGAGGCCAGATTTGAACTCAGGTCCTCCTGAATATAGGGCCAGTGCTCTAACCACTGTGCCATCTAGCTGCCCCTTATATCCAGAATTTTTAATCTAGCATCTACCAACCTTCTTCTTGGTACTTGCCTCTGCTATAGTAACATTAACCACTGACTTTTATGTAGCAATTTATAGTTTACAAGGTCTTTTATATGTTTTCAGATTTTATTGTCACAACAAACTGATGGGGGTAGGCATAACATCATCCCTATTTCAAGATGAGGAAACTGAGGTATGGAGAGGTTAAATGCTTCATACAAGGTCTCACAGCTGGTGATTGGCAGAGTCTGATCCTGAATCCGGGTCTCCTAACCTCATGTCCATCGCTCTTCACTGTTCCTGTTTCACTTTCTCCCTCTAAGACCCACCCTTCTTATTTCCTTCCGATTGCTATTCCTCCTTCTACTTAATAAATGTGGGTGTTTCCCCTATGGTTTAGTCCATGGGCTCTTTCCCTCCAAGAGTGCAATCATTCCTATGGCTTCAATTATTACCCGTCTGTGGGTGACTCACACACCCAATCGACATTTCTAGTACCCCTACCATGCTCCAGAGAGCCAATCTCCAATCTCTATCTTTATAGGATTAAGAGCTGGAGAGACCAGGTAGTCCAACACCTTTTTACAGATAATAAAACTTCTCTGTAGTTTGACCCTCTGAACCCCCCAAAGGCAAAGTGCCATGCCCCAAAATGTATCAGTGGTAAATGGCAGAGTTGGAATTTTCAAAGAGATCTGGGAGCTCCACATACAGTATTCTTTGTACTCTAAAGATGCCCTATAGACTTACCTGACCTTTCTTTCTAAATACCCTGGTGTCATTTCAAATTCA
Organism: Dromiciops gliroides; assembly: GCF_019393635.1. Taxonomy (NCBI): domain Eukaryota; kingdom Metazoa; phylum Chordata; class Mammalia; order Microbiotheria; family Microbiotheriidae; genus Dromiciops; species Dromiciops gliroides. The sequence goes on along the minus strand of NC_057866.1, from coordinate 188,276,871 downwards.
GCATTCATAAACCCAGAATTATCTTCTCCCAAACCTTGACTAACTGGCTTTCTGCCCAACTTCTTATTAAGGGACTCAAGAATTTCATTATCCTCTGACTTATTTCTCTTCCCTGCTTCCCTTTTCCAAATAGCCACCACGTCCTGTCAATTCTTCTTTCCCAATTTCTCTTGAATCAGTCCTATGTACTCCTTTCCATTCCCATGGACACCAACCCCATCTTTATTCCACGTCGCCTAGTTTAGTATAACAGCTTTGCAAATAACCTCTCACTTTTAGTCTCTCTCCTCTCTGATTCAGTCTGTCAAATGCAATAAAATCCCTCTAACACAATCCCTTGTCACATCACTCCTTTCCCTTTCTCTCCCTGTCCCTATTTTCTACAAAATAAAATGGAAAACCCTCAGGCTGACATATAAAGCCCTACACAATCCAGTGCGAAAGGCTTCAAGAAACTCTAAATATAGAGTTTTAAAAACTCGATGTTTTTAAAAACTCTATGTGTTTTAAACCCTTAGAGATAAAAGTGGCCAAATCATCTTCATTTTACAGATGGGGAAACAAAGAAGTTAAGAGACTTGCCCACCTGTCACATATAAGTCAGCAGGGAAGTGAGATAGGTGTAAGCCTGGGTCTCCTCATTTCCAGTTCAAAGGGCTTCCTACTAAATCTAGCTATAAACTAATTGTAGATGCCTTCTATCACTCCCTGAGGGACAGATAGGTAGTGCCAGGCCTGGAGTCAAGAAGACTCATCAGGGCAGCTAGGTGGTGCAGTGGATAAAGCACCAGCCCTGGATTCAGGAGGACCTGAGTTCAAATTTGACCTCAGGCACTTGACACTTACTAGCTGTGTGGCCCTGGGCAAGTCACTTAACCCTCATCTCCCCCCCCCCCCCCAAAAAAGAAGACTCATTTTCTTCAGTTCAAATTTGGCCTCAGATACTTTCTAGCTGTGTGACCCTGGGCAAGTCACTTAACCCAGTTTGCCTTAGTTTCCTCATATGTGAAATGAACTGGAGAAAGAAATGGCAAACGATGCCAGCATTTCTGCCAAGAAAACTCCAAACAGGGTTATCAAGTGTTGGACACAACTGAAAAAGGACTCAAGAACAGCAAAATCACTCTCCCCACTCTCTCCATACCAAGTAAATTGGTTATTATTCCCCAAACATACTCCAGGAACACACCCTCCCCACACCTTTCTGTTTGCCTTTTGGGGATCCTTCCTGTTCCCTTTAAGCCCCAGCTTATATTTCACCTTTTCCCCCCATAACTGGGAAAGGGCAGGAAGTTGGGATGGAGTAGAAAAAATACTAGATTTAGACCTGGGTTTGAATCCCAATTCTTTCAATTAGTAGCTATGTGACGTTGGCTTATAAAGTGCTTTATCAACCATAAAATAGTATGTAAATGTCAGCTACTATTATAGTAAATGTACAATACATCTGTTGTTTGATTGACATTTTTGGAAAATGGTTAGAGAGCAGGGGATCAGGTTTTGGCACAGGGGACGGAGGATAGGATGTTAAGAGTTTTCAGTCCTCATAAAGGCATTCAGGACCTTACTTGCTCTCTTTTGGACTCTAAGTATGAAACTCCCAACAGAACATGACAGCATTTGGGAACCCTGGAAAGTAACACAGTTCCTAATTTGGCATCGGTCAGCTACTTCGTCACGTCTTTGAGGACGCCAGCTGTCCTGCTGCCCGTTTTCCGTTCGTTTGGTTATCTGTCGAAAGGCATCAAGTTTATATTTACTTTAAGGAAACCAGCTTCAGTGACATTTCAGTCCTTGGTGAGAGCTTTAGTCATCTCTAGGCCATTCCTTCTCATTGACAGAACTCATTCTCCCTATCACCGTAACATACCGTGGCCATTTTTTCCCCTCTCAAAACATACACTGTACCACTCAGATAACAAAATTGGCCCCCGTACAGAACGAGGAAATGGTTCCCTTGTGTGGGTTCATTGTTTAGCAGGTCATAAAGACACAATGTGGTGCTACTAATAAGGCTGAATTGAATGCCTGTGTTGGGGCTGGAATCTAAGGCATTGATGTCTGGACTTGGAACCTTACAGGGATGTCTGGAATAGTTTTTAAGGAGGTTGCCTAAACCCTGCCACAAGTTTCTAATGACTTACACACAAGTAAAAGAATGTGTAGGTGGAGTCCATGCCTTGCCACTAAAGCCAATATGTCTTCTGGCTGGCTACATGGCAATAAGGATTAAAAAAAAAAAAAGTATTTCCTACCCCAGCAGAACCTAAATACGTTACTAGGAGAAGAAGTGTGATGTAGAGGAAAGAACAATGACTCAGGTTCAAATGCTGCCCCTGTCACTTGAATCGAGTCATTTAATCTTCCAAGGATTCACTTTCTTCCTTTCTAAAATTGGAGAGTTAGACTAGACACCTCCAAGATCCCTTCTCGATCTATGATCTTCTGATCTTGTGAGACAGTTTCTCATATCTGAAAGTTAACACCTCAAAGATGATGTAGGTCAACTTTCTTCTGACCTTACCTTGTTTTTTTCAGGAGTGAAAACTAAATATTCTAAGCATGGGGGTGGTGGAGGGTGGGGGTGGGGAGACAGCCTGTGTAAAGACAGAGATGGGAGATGTCAAGTGTTGTATATCCTGTCTACTGATAGGCAATTAAAAATGACCCACCATGACTAATACAGAAATATGTCTAATGTTATTGTACATATATAACTTATATCACATTACTTGCTGTCTTGGGGAGGGAGGGAAAAAAATTTGAAACTAGAAATCTTATAAAAACAAATGTTGAAAACTCTCAACATGTAACTGGAAAATAATAAAATACTTTCATAATTAAATTAAAAAAAAAACCCAACCACATACTTAATTGCATGTGATAGGAACTACTACCCCCAAACACTTTTACTTTTGCAATTTTGTCCTTCACTTTCCTCATGTGGCAGCAATTTTATTAGTAGGAAGAGCAAGGAAATAAACAGGAAAAAGAAACTGCCCTAAACAGCTAAGCCAGAACTCTCAGAAATGACCTTGATTTTTATATCACTAAGTACGTTTTCCAACATCACTTCCCATTGTACGATTTAGTGTTTTCGCTAGAGAAAAGCCAAAGCAACTAACTGTCACTGGCTAAAATTGTGTGATTCTGGGCCAGTTACTTATGTTTCCAGACTTCAGTATCTTCATTGGTAAAATGAAGTTGTGTGGGGCAGCTAGGTGGTGCAGTGGATAAAGCACCGGCCCTGGATTCAGGAGTTCCTGAGTTCAAATCCGGCCTCAGACACTTGACACTTAACTAGCTGTGTGACCCTGAGCAAGTCACTTAACCCCCATTGCCCCGCAACCCCCCCCCAAAAATGAAGTTGTGTATGTGTATGTGTGTGGGGGGGGGCAGTGGGGGGAAAGTGGATCTAAGATCCCTTCTACCTTTAAAATTCCATGATTAATTACTCTAAGATAACTTAACCATTCTTTCTGCCTTTCATGGCAGTTAGTAATTCAGTTTTTATTCACTTGATTTATGTTTAATTTATGATCTGTTCTCTGGAGATAGATCCTTCAAATGCTTGGGGCTGATTAAAAAACAAACTTAAGGCAACACTAAAGAACACAGGATTTTGAGCTAGAAGGTGCTTTAATTTTACAGTGAGGGAGGCTGAGAGAAAGGTGAATGGCTTTCTGAAAGTTAACAAAATTAACCAGAATTTGAACTCACGTCCGTTAATTCCAAATTTAGTACTCTTTCCATTATACTGTAAAGGCCTGAAATTCTAGCTATTATGTATAAAATCTAATGAGTGGTCGCCTTAAATTAGAAAACATATAGCACCAATCTTTGGGCAGTAAGTATTTATTGAAGTAAATTGGGGGGGGGGCAGGTGGGTGGCTCAGTGGATAGAGTACCGGCCCTAGAGTCAGGAGGACCTGAGTTAAAATTTGGCCTCAGACACTTGATGCTTACTAGCTGTGTAACCCTGGGCAAGTCACTTAACCCCAATTGCCTCACCAAAAAATATATATATATTATTAGGGGTTAGTGAAGAGAAACATGGGGATAAAGTGTCCCTATTCTGCCTGTCCCCTGCTGCCTCTGCCTCCAAGCCCAAGTCAGGAACCAAAAAAACTCACTCCTCCCTCCTCCCAGAAGCCTCCTGTCAAACAGGAAACAGGGCTGTACACACACATATACATACATACATACATACATACATACACACACACACATACACACACCACCTTCAAGCTAATTGGCTGGTAACTTTGATCGACAACTAACAGGTGGTAACTTCCAGATGCTAAATCACACGTGGATGCCAAGTCACATGCTTTCTCCTCATAGTGGAGCTTCCCTGCAATATCTTTCTCAGCATGTTGGTAGCGCTCTAATTCTCACAATACCATGATGCCTTATGTTGAGTTGTGGAAAACCAATGTCTTTTGCAGGAGGATTTTTCAGTTTCCTATGAACATAAATGACTAGAAGAAGTATACTGGATTCCTAAATGATTGGCAATTTGCTAATCTGCTTAAATTACAACCAAGAAAGCCTCCTCATGTAGACCTAGCATGGGCAAAGCTTCCTGCAAAGCCAGCTATCACAAAGGCAAATGTATTAAAGGAATCACAAAGGCAAATGTATTAAAGGAATTTATCACTGGACTTGGCTGTTCAAAATTATTCCATTTCCCCTAAATGTCTGCCATTGATAGTTTAAAAGTTAATGGCTAAAGTAAATAATCAAATTTTTCTGCAGTGTGAATCAGGCAATTGGCCAATTGCTAATTCCAGACTTTGAAAATAAGAAGAAAGGAGAAAGGAATTGGAAAGCAATTTTTTGAGACAAAACTTTAAACACTGCTTGGCAAGTTTCAGAACCTCAGCATAACACCATGAATTAAGAACCTAGTGACTACAGAGAAGTATGCATGGTTTTTAATGGATTTGACCTTTTTTAGAGCATGACCAACTGACCTTGACATTCCTTAAGGGCCAAATGATGCAATCCAATAAGAAGGTGCCGAATGGCCTTTCACCTACGGGAAGCTAATCTGATAGATTCAACAATAAATGAAATCCATCCAACTGTGTCCTGGGAAGAGCAATACTAAGTGAACTAGCCTCCCTTGGAAAAGAGAACATGTGAACAATGAGAAGAGCCAAAATCATTCTTCAATAAAATGGCCCAATTATTCAGTGCAATTACTCTTCAGGAAAACTAGAGAAGAAGAGAGAGAGGGAGGGAGATGGAAATGAAGAGGGAGAGATGGGGAGAGAGAGAATGAGTACACTCACAGCTGCCTAGAGCTTCCAACATGTTTATATGGAGTACTCTATGTATGGTAAACACTCCAATAACTGGCTTGGGATCAATTGGAATTTGTGCTATTATTTGGCACTTCTGGACATTTATAGCATGATGATGATAAGTGATCTTTGTTATGATGACATTAAGGCATTATGAAATTCTGGCTTGCCTTCTGAACCAATGAAAGATTATGTTTGGGATAGCTTTCATGTTATGTGTTTTATTGTATTCAGATTCTCTAAAAATGGGTAATCCATGTGAGGTAGTGAAATCAATGCTATATAAAATACATCACTCCCCAACTATACTAGATAACAGTTTTCCATAACATAGTCAGGGTTCTTGAGAATAATGCTCTGAGCTCACATAGTAAACAATAGATGCATGATCTCTCAGCAAGTGATGTCCGCTACAAATCTGGATGTAGTGATTATTTCTAGAATTTTTCAACTGTTTTAAAAAATTCAAGTAATGAGACAGGCATTATGTCCATAAAAGGAAAAAAAAACCCAAAGGACATTGGGGTGAGCCAAATTCAGATTTTTTCCCCCCTCTCCTTATTCCTCCTTAATCTCCTGCAATTTAACACTACCAAGCTCTTTCTTGGGACTCTCCTAGTTCTTCTTCTACCTCTTTAACCAATCCTTCTTAGCCTTCTTTAGCAACCTTTCATCTTCTGGCTGACTCCTTTCATGGTGTGTAGTAGAAAGAACACCATGTGGTGTCAGGAAAGACCTGGAATCAAATTCTGCCTGGAATACTCTGCCAGGGTACTTGTTAGGATCAAATGAGATAGTAATGGTAAAGCACTTAGAACAGGGCCTGGCATAAAGTAAACACTATATAAATGTTAGCTATGATGATGATGATTTTTTTTTTGGCGGGGCAATGAGAGTTAAGTGACTTGCCCAGGTTCACACAGCTGGTTAAGTGTCAAGTGTCTGAGGCTGGATTTGAACTCAGGTCCTCCTGAATCCAGGTCCGGTGCTTTATCCACTGTGCCACCTAGCTGCCCCCAGCTATTATTATTATTACTCCCCTGCACATAGGCAATGCTCCAGCCAAACAGAACTGCCAGCTGGCTTTAAAGCCAAACCCAAATGCCTCTTCCTCTAGGAAATTTTCCTTGATTTATTCCTTTGATAACAGTAAGAGGGTCTACCTTTTAAAAAATAACCATATTGTCTAGGGGAGGGGCGAGGGAGGGAGAAAAATCTGAAATTGGAAAGCTTGTATAAACAAAATTTGAGAACTATCTTAAATGTAATGGGAAAAAAATACTTTATTACAGAAAAAATAAATGTATGATCGGAGGTCTTGAAATAAAATGGCTAATAATAATTTTTAAAAATAACCATAAAAAGAAACTAGTATTGAATCTAGGACAAGACTTGCTGGGTGTTTCAAGAAAGAGAAAGCCTGGATTGAGAGAGAGAAACAGTGATCCAACCAAGCTGGTTTATTTGCTTAGTCCTTGTTATAATTGGAGAGAAAATTTCTCCAGAGATGTTAGGGGAAGAGTCCTGGATTTGAACAAGGCAGAGGATCAGCGTTTGAATCCTATGTCTGTTGCTTTTTAGCTGTGTGACCCTGAGCGAGTCATTGAGAGTCCTTGAGTCTCTTTCTTTATCTATATATAAATAATACTTGCTTTCCCTACTTCATGGGGTTGTAAGCCAAGCAAGTTTATAAACCTTAAAGTTGTACAGAAATTTAAATTCTTACTATTGTTATTCTAAGCTTCTTAAGGGGCAGAACCAACAGCTAGATGGCACAGGATATAGAATGCTGGTCTTAGAGTCAGGAAGACCCGAATTCAAATCCTGCCTGAGACATTTACTATCTGTGTGATGCTGGGCAAGAGCCTTTACCTCTCATACACTCAGTTTCTTCATCTGTAAAATGGGGATAATAATCACACCTACTTCTCAGGGTGGTTAAAAGGATCAGCTGAGATAATAGATATAAAACAGTTCCCCAACCTTTAAGCACCCTGTTGAGTATCAGCAATTATTCTGTAGTAGTCAGCCTTTATTAAGTGCCTGTACATGATGGGGCTTAGTATACAGATACCTAGAGGAGATAGAAGGCCACATTGTACCTACAGGACCCAACCATAGGCCTAAGCACACAGGAGATACTCAATGATTATTTATTGATTTGATATCTATCAGTTATCCAAGGGTTGGTCATTTCCCCCTCTGGACTAGACTAAATTCTTCAGTCTAGGAAGGATTAACCCCAGGAAGTTTTAGAGGCCACAGAGAAGGACCTATTGGGATAACGAGACAGTTGTTTGGATACATTGACACAGATGTTTTATATTCCTGTATGGGACCCTAAAGAATTTAAGCTTCTGTCTTAACATGTCCTGAGTGGAGAAAAAAAGCTAGAGGAATATTGTTTAAAAAAAAATTGTCTCTCCTATCACCCTGCCAAGGTTTCATAGAATTTTAGCATTGGACAGAACTTAAGATAAAATCTAGTCATGTCCCCTGTTTTGGAAAAAAAAAAAAAAAAGTAAGCTGAGGCAGAGAGGTCAAGTGACTACTCAAAGGAAGCTTGGGACAAAAGTGAGTCTCATCTTAGAGCTCTCTCCATTGTATTAAGCTGCCTTTCCTAGACAATTCTGAGAGTTTATGGATCCCTGATTAACAATACCAGGTCACTCTCTGCCTACCCTCATCAAAACCCCAAAGCAACCATCTCACTCTCATTGTCTTAAGAAGTTTTTAAAATTCCTTCAAATTGTAATGATTCTACTTCTTAAGGGTAAATTCATAATCACAGTATTTTAAGGAAAGCTCTAAGTTTGACACTTGGGAACTTCTTATTAAGTCAGCAGAGGCCCTGGTTACTTCATTATGTTATCATATCAAGGTTGAGTTGGTAACAGCAAAGCTAAGGACTAATGGAAGATAGTCTTAACACAGGAAGTAAGGTAAATAGGTTGGGCAGGTGACTATTCCCAAGAATGCTTGAGTTTTCATTGTCCCAATCAGAACATCAAAAGTCACTGTATTCAGGGGCAGCTAGATGGCACAGTGGATAGAGCACCAGCCCTGGAGTCAGGAGTACCTGAGTTCAAATCCGGCCTCAGACACTTAACACTTACTAGGTTTGTGACTCTGGGCAAATCACTTAACCCCAATTGCCTCACTTAAAAAAAAAAAAAAGTCACTGTATTCTAAGGTGAATTTAGTTATAGGTGAACATAAGTTGCTCAATCGGCTTCATTTGTTGAGTGGGATCTCAAACGCACATAATATCTCTGTAGCCCTCTCTATTTTCTTCTCTCTTCCATTTTTCCCCTCATCGTTCATTAATTAAATGAGGGTTAAGTGACTTGCCCAGAGTTACACAGCCAGTAAGTGTCAAGTGTCTGAGGCCAAATTTGAAATTAGGTGCTCCTGAACCCAGGGCAGGTGCTTTATCCACTGCACCACCTAGCTGCCAGTAGCCATACTTGATATGTCCCTCTCCCTTACACCTGACTTCCAGTCAACTGCCAAGTCGGTCACCATAATATATTTTGCATCCATTCCCTGCTCTTTCCTCACATGGCCACAAGCCTAGTTCAAGCAGGTCCTCATAACCTTTCACCTAGCCTCACTGCAATAGTCTCCTAACTGACTTCCCTGCCTCTAGTCTCTCCCCTCTCCAATCCATCTTCTGTACCACTGGGAAATTTCTGAAGCACAAGTCTAACCGTGTTACCGCTATGATCAAACAACAACAAGGGACTCTCTCTTGACTTTAGAATAAAATATAAACACAGCTTGGTTTTTAAAGGCTTCACAATCTGGCTCCAGTCTACCTCTCCAGGCTTATTGTATATTATTCCCTTTCATACAGTCTTCTATTCAGCCAAATTGGCCTTCATTTTGTTTCTCACACATGACACTCCATTTCCCATCTGTGTCTTTGAAGAAGTTTGTCCTCAGTAATTCACTGCCTCCCTACCTCCATCTCTTAGAATGAGAATCTTTTGTTTCTTTCAAAGCTCAGCTCAAAAGTTACTTCTTTCAAGAAACCTTATTCTTCTAGCAATTTGTTCCCTGATTGCCTTGCATTTATTTTGCACATATTAATGTGTTCATTTTCCCTTACCCACTTAGAAAGTAAACTCTTTTTGAAGTCAGAAACTTCCTCTGTGTGTGTGTGTGTGTGTGTGTGTTTCCATCCCCAGCACCTAGTATAATGCTCAGCACACGGAAGGTATTTAATAAAGGCTTGTTGATTAATTGATCATATATACCCTTGATGGTATACCTTAAATACCACTTCTTGAAGTTTTAGTTCCTACATATACACTGATTTTTTTCCCGTGAAACTGTTGTAGTTAAGACTCCCTTAATCAGAACAATGCCATTTTTAAAGCAAAAAAAAAAAGTATTTACAATTCAAAAAGTTCCATTAATCATTTTTAGTAAGAATAGACTCATAAAAATTCCAAAGACAAATATGCTCCAAACCAGGCAAGTTCCAACAAGGTCTCTTTTCCTATAAAGTACATTTTTGGATAATTTGTCAGAAACTTGATCATTGTAGAAGCTACACACAATTCAAAGCAACTGCACTTTTAGATTTAGCATAGCCTACTGGTATGATATAGTAATATTTGGGCACAACAATAATGTAAAAATGTAGTCTAAGGCCACTAAAACAAGTTATTTTAGCTTGTTAGTAGCAAACTCCAGTATGACAAAATTATCCATGGTGTCCGGTAGCATGGTGTACATGTTAGGGAAAGTACTCAGTTTGGAATTAGGGGTTCTAACTTCAAGCCTGGGTTCTGCTCCCTTATCAATGTGACCTTCAACAGCCTCAATTCATCTCCACTGGCCTCAGTTCTTTTCTTATCTGTAGAATGACAGGGTTGAAGTAGACGACCTCCAAGTTTCCTTCCTCCTCTAAATGAATGACTATCTTTTGGGGGGGGGGCAATGGGGGCTAAGTGACTTGCCCAGGGTCACATAGCTAGTAAGTGTCAAGTGTCTAAGGCTGGATTTGAACTCAGGTACTCCTGAATCCAGGGCCAGCTCTTTATCCACTGCTCCACCTAGCTGCCCCCAATGCATGACTATCTTGATCCATGATCTTTTAATCCATGGTCTCAACCAAAGATCCATAGTAAATTAAGGGATCTGTTTATGCTTGTATTCCCAAAGTTAACTAGCTTAAAAAAAAAAGTGACTGTGGTCATTAATAAAAGACAATATCATCTTATTACTTCCACAAGTGCTTGTTTCATAAGTCTTAAATTTCACACCAGATTCCTAGAGAAATCTAGAATTAACTAAAATTTAATGGAAATAATAAATTCAGCAAAGTCGTAGGCTATAAGATAAATCTAAATAATCATCATTCCTACATATAACCAACAAAATTGAATAGAAAGAGCTAGAAAGAGAAATTCCATTTAAAAAAAAGAACAACCCAAACTACAGAAGCTATAAATTATTTGGGGCTATATCTGCCAAGACTTACCCAGGGCCTATATGAATATAAATCTAAAACATTTCTTGCAGAAATAACAATAGATTTAAGTAGAGAAACATTAATTGTTCATGTATTGGTTGAGTCAATATAATAAGTATGCCAGTACTACCCAATTTACTTATTCATTACTATACTAAATCCCCCCAAAGCATATTTTATAAACCTAGAAAAATAATAAAATAGACAGTGGAACAAAATGTCAGAAAATCTCCAGGGCAATAATGGAAAAGAAAAAGTGAGAAGAAAAGGGGTGTGTGCACGCACCTATCAGTGCCAGATCTCGAATTACATGATAAAGCAGCAATTATTAAAGTGATTTAGTATTGGGTTTTTAAAAAACGAGATGTCAATAAGTTATACATAACAAAACAGAGTAAGGAAGAAATGACTTTTCAGTCCTATGGACAGGAAAAGAAGAGTTCATGATTGAATGAGAATTAGAGAATATCGCATGAGATAAAACAGACAATTCTGATTATATAAAATTGAAAAGTTTTCCCACAAACTAGAAATATAGTAGAAATGGGAAGAGAAATGAAATGGGAACAAGTTTTTCTGATAAAGGGTTTATTTCTAAGATGCTTTAGAAATTGTGGTATAGCGACTAGGATGCTGAACCTGGAGTCATTAAGACCTAGGTTAAAATCCAGCCTCCAACACTTACTAGCTGTGTGACCCTGGGGAGATTAGTTAACCTTTGCCTCAGTTTCCTCAATTGTAAAATCATGATAATGGCACTTACCTACCAGCATTGTTGTGAGGATCTAGTGAGATAATATTTTTAAAGCACTTAGCATGATTCCTGGCACAAAGTAGGCACTATGTAAATATTGGCTATTATTATTGTTATTAATATTAAAATTTATACGACTAAGAGCCATTGCCTAACAAGCAAATAGACAGAGGACTTGAATAGGCAATTTCCAAAGGAAAAATTTCAAGCTACTGAGAAACACAAAAAAATGTTCTGAGTCACCTCACACCTTTCAGACTGGCAAAGATGACAAAAGAGGAAAATAGCAAATGTTGGTGATGCTGTGGAAAAATAGGTAGGTACATTAGTGTATTACCAGTGGAGCTGTGAATTGGTCCAGTCCTTATCGAAAGAAATTTGGAACTATGCTTAGAAAGTTACCAAAATTGTGAATACTCTTTGACCCAGCTCTATTACTATTATGTCTATACCCCCAAGGAAGTCAAAGGAGGAAAAGGATCTATACATACAAAAATATTTACAGTAACTCTTTTCGTGGTAGCCCCAAATTGGAAACTAAGTGGGTATATCTTCCTATTGGGGAATAACTAAATAAATTGTTGTATACACATGTAATGCAATATTATTATGCCTAAAGAAATGATGAAATGGACAATTTCAGAGGTAACTATGAAAGTTTCTATGAATGAATATAGAGCAAAGTGAACAGAACCAGGAGAGCAGTCTATACAATGACAATAGCATTAAGGGGAAAACCAATTTTGAAAGACTTTAGAACTTTGATAAGGGTAATGATAAACCATGAGTTTAAAAGAAGGAAGATGAAACTTATTTTCAGGCAGAACAACTTAAAATTCAGAAAAGGACATATTTTCAGACATGGCTAACGTGAGATTTGTTATGCTTGACTATGCAGCTTTTTTCTTTTGCTCAGTGAGAGAGAGAAGGAGATTAATTCAAATGTTTATTAATTAAAACAGTAAAAATAAACTATTCATTTAAAAAAAAATTCACACCAGATAATGCATCAGGGGTATATCTTAATGGCTTGGAAGTCTAGTTCTGAAAGTCCATACAGTCCATTATATTTGCAATTGCCTTACTTAAATTTGCCTGGCAAGTAGCTTTTAAAATATTTCTGGAAGCTGATCCTGCAATCAAAATATTGTAGTCTCTCTGATGAGATTTTAAAGAAAGCAAACAGTTCAATCAAGTAAAAGACAAGAGACCATGGAAAAGGGAAAATGAGGGTAACTGCATCAGACATTAAAGACGCCAACATGCCGTTGACAACTGAGCTAATGTTTTTGGCTAAGAAGAATCAATTTCTCAGCTAGAGGGTTAAAAGAAGATAGTTCATGAAAGTCAGTTTCACAGATACTCCAAAACAGGCTTGACTTCTAGCTTCTCTTTTCTAAATTGGGCTTATAACCATAATTGCATGGATAGAGAAGCATAGGGTAATGATGTTTCTCAGGTTATGTGCCAAGATGCTAACAAACCTTTCATATTCAATTAGCCTACTATATTATGCAGTGTATACAATAGGGGTTGAATAAACTTACTGAATTGATTTATAGTATTTATCGTTTTGCACACTTAGATATTCTTAATGACATCTGAGATCCATTTAAACAAATGTTGAAATCCCTCAGATAAAAATCTTGATTAAACCAAATAGTTAAGAAAAAAATACCTTTTTGTTAAGTCATCAGTCTCACTGTATATTGTCTAGTCAGTACTTCATCACTGAGCTATGTCTGAAGTTTTATCCTGGGGGAAGATATGTAGTCATTTGTAGCCCAGTGGATTATTTGAGATGCCCACAGGGTCTATCACCCACAGAGCATTTACAGGGAGCCATGAAAGAGAATAGCAGAGGATAGGAAGGCATGATGGGGTTTTCTCCCTGCACTGGTGGAATGAAAGTCTGCACTCATTCAATCACAGATCAATCAAAGTATCTAATGATACAGGAATTACTTTATTCCACTTCCTTTTTGAAATCAACAAATGTTATTCCAAAGAAAGTTGAGACTTGATCAAAACAGCTTAATAATTAGAGGAAAAGTTTGCCCCCTTTTTGACCTAAAATTCTTTTCTCATTATTACGAAACATAATCCACTTCCCTAATGAATGTTAGGTCAGCTTTTTTGTTTTAAAAACCAAGTATGTAAGATGAGTTCATGTAGGCATCATCAATAAATCACGAGTCTTTATTAATCATCTACTGTGTGCAAGGCATGGCACTACTTGCTGAAATCACAAGATAAAATGAGACAAAGATCTCGCATTCAAGGGACCTTCCTGAATAAGAGTTTTATCACTTGGAGCATATTATCTAACTCCTATTTTAGCCAGCAGCTTACAGATGTCAAGATTGGGTGCCTTTTTAAAAAGAATATTTGATATTAATAGAGCCAGAACAAGGCATTTCTGGATTCTAGGCAAAGCTTAAAAATCACATCCCCAGCGTGGTGCTTGTCTAATGATGTAGCACATGTGACTTGAAAAAAAAAAAGGTCATGGAGAGTGGAATTTTCTGTTATTAAAAATAGGTTATTTAGGGGGCGGCTAGGTGGCTCAGTGGATAAAGCACTGGCCCTGGATTCAGGAGTACCTGGGTTCAAATCTGGCCTCAGACACTTGACACTTACTAGCTGTGTGACCCTGGGCAAGTCACTTAACCCCCATTGCCCCGCAAAAAAACCCAACAACAACAACAAAACAAAACAAAAACCAGGTTATTTAAATGTATGCTTAAAATACCCATGTTTTTATTCCCTCCCCTCCCCAAGTATGTTTTGCACTCTAGGTAGCTGTTTGCCTTGCCTACACAACACTAGGCAGTTAGATGGTTCAGTGAATAGAATGCCAGACCTGGAGCCAGGAAGACCTGAGTTAAAATCTAGCCTCAGACATTTACCAGCTAGTTGTGTGACCCTGGGCAAATGACTTAACCACTGTATGCCTCAGTTTCCTCACCTATAAAACAAAGACAATAATAGCACCTACCTCCCAGGGTTGTTGAGTGTGTACCAAATGAGAGTTTTTTAAAGCACTTTATTTTCTTTCTTTTTCTTTTTCTTTTTTGGTGGAGCAATGAGGGTTAAGTGACTTGCCTAAGGTCACACAGCTACTAAGTGTCAAGTGTCTGAGGCTGGATTTGAACTCCCGTCCTCCTAAATCCAAGGCCAGTGCTTTATCCACTGCGACACCTAACTGCCCCCAGAGGTAAATTTTTAAGAGGGAGTTCTAATCCTGTGCAAGGCATACAAAGAATGGAGATAGACTCTTTTGTGTCTAGTTCAGTGACCTGAGGGGATTAAGCCACACCTAAATCTGAACGCACCTATGCCCCTCAGGGTGTCTGTCTCCCACTAGACCCTGATGTCATCATGGTACAACTCAGTTTAATATGGACCACCTTCAGGTCACGTTAACCAATGGAATTGAAAGATGCTAGCCAACTGGCTTGGACCAGTGTGTAAGGAGCCTCCTCTATCGAAAGGAGGAAGAACACTCAGACCAAGAGGCAAATGAACCCCATTCTTGGCTTGCACTCTAGGCTCAGAAGGCTGTCTGGGTGGTGAGCACTCTCATCATAGGGCTTCTGAACTCTACCTGGGGCCATGTGCTCTCTTAGAAACAATATGGTGCTGGGCATTTTCTGGCTTGTATTAAATGCCATGTGGTCAGTTCTTTACTAATATTTAATATACTTTAACAATAAATACTGCCCAAATGGGTGCAATAGCTGTTAATTTATAAGTAGCAATATATTTTTTAAAAAACCCCAGTCTGGCCCCCCAATAATTTAGCTAGAAACAGTTAGCCCCCCCATAATTTAAATAAAACATTAGTATCATTTGCCTCTTCTCACTCTATATTACTCACTGTCCCTTTGACAAAGCACAAGTATTCACCATCTCTCCAGCAGTATATAAACCTGGACTTACACTATGAAGGAGATTTCTTGGAGAATAGAGGTATCACTATGGGCTATGATAGACAATAGTGAGTGTCCGCCATCACCAATCCAGACACAGCCTCCTCCAATCAGTAGTAGACTTCCTTCCACCCTTTTACCAAGGGCTTTTTCACTTCCATAATGTATGGATTATGTTAGTCTGTATTCAATTTCTCTACACATGTGTCTTATCTCCCTACTAAACTGTAAGTACCATGAGGACAGGAACCACATCTTAATCCTAGTGCTTTTTCTCCCTTCATTATTTCCTATTTATCCTGTGTTTAGCCTGTTTTCTTGCTCATTTTCTCCCCTATTAGATTCTGAGTTCCTTGAGGGCAGGGACTGTCTTTTGCCTCCTTTTGTATCCCCAGCACTTAACACAGTGCTTGGCACATAGTAGGCACTTAATAAATGTTTGCTGACTGACATTTAAATATATTTCCCCTCACTGACCAACATAGGAATACTCTGCATGCAACCCATCCTTAGTGTTTATTGAATTGAATTCATGACAGTGAGCCAAGATATCATTTGTTCTCATTCAACTGGCTTCTGAGCAAGTGATAAGCAGACAAGCCTCTAAAGCAATTAGAGGCAACCATCTTTTAGGTATCCTCTATGTTAATAACCTCCCCCAGTCATCCATAATATACTCAAAGCATAGCCTCCACCATCAAAAACATTTCTTGAGGAGTGGTGAAGGAAAATCCCTTTGGTAACAAGCTAATCTTCCTAAGAGAAGACTGAGATTTTACCTTCAACTTCATTGTTCAAGGTCACTGCATGGGTCCAATTTGTATAGACGAGGTCACTTTTGTCAGCAGCATTTTGTAAAGACATGAGTCACCGGCAAGGAATCCTGATTGTTCAATAGTCAAGATGGAAAGTTTGGGGAATTGGGTGCTCTGCAATTTATTAAGATCACAGATCTAGAAGGGAAAGGGACCTGACTCTAAATCTTTCATTTTATAAATGAGGAAACTGGGCAAAGGAAAAAAAAAAGGTAGCCTGTAACTCACAGGGTCACAGAAGGGAAGGCTTTCATTTTACAAATGAGAAAACTGAGGTGATTTGGCTGAGATCACCTAAGTAGTATCATATTCAGAATCTGAACCCAATTCCCCCTGTACCCAACTGCCACCCTCCATTCAGATACCTAGTTACAGAGTAGAGACTTTATTTTATATAGAAGAGGTGGAAAACCTAAATGTTTTCAGACCACAGTATAAAACTTCTGGGATAAAACAGTCTTAGAGCAAAAGTGTAGGATAGTCCTACACACAGTATTTGATCTTAGAATGCTAGAAGCATTCTTTACTGATGCCTAGAGAACAGCTGAGTAAGTACCAACATGAAGTATTTCCATCCTTTAACTCAGGCATCAGAATCTCAGAGAAAATTATCTAAGCTAAACATATTCCAACAGATAATCACTAAAGAAATGCCATTTTTGCACTTGATCAACTATGTTTTGCAAAAATAAGATGCCTGAAATAGTATCTTACAGTGGATTGATGAGTCTATAATAAACAAAGCCTCCTGGTATTACTAAATTAGTCTGGCTAAATATAGTTAGCAGCACTCAAGGTTTGTAGGGCATTTTCCCCTGGAATTCAGCTAATATAAATAAAAGAAATGGAGAGAAGCTGGCCACCCTCCATAAACATGACATCATTTTTCCTTATTAGGAAACCTTTTCCAAACCTGACATTTTGCTCTAAACAATCAAAGTTTGGTTCTCAATGAGGAACTTTTTTTTTTTTTTTTAGGATTAAAGCATGCTGGGAGAATAATCAACCTCTTTCTTCAGAATTTTACTATATTGCACTGGTATCTGCTGTTCTGGTTGTTCCATTGTTTGGGATTTTCTTAGGAAAGATACCGGAGTGGTTTTGTCATTTCCTTTTCTAGCTCATTTTACCGATGAAGAAACTATGGCAAACAAGGTTAAGCAACTTGTCCAGGGTCACATGGTTAGCTAGTAAGTGTCTGAGGCCAGATTTTTTCATAAATAAAAATTCTTGGTTTGCACTTAGTAGGTTTCCTTTTCCTACTTCTTGGTTTCCCTTCACTGATACTTGGATCTTACTCCCATCCTTTCTACAAAAAGAAGGAAAAATATGGTGAGCTAAGTTGGGTTGCCGAAGAGTTGTTCTTTTCTTTTTTTTTTTTTTTTGGTGAGGCAATTGGGGTTAAGTGACTTGCCCAGGGTCACACAGCTAGTAAGTGTTAAGTGTCTGAGACTGGATTTGAACTCAGGTCCTCCTGAATCCAGGGCCAGTGCTCTATCCACTGTGCCACCTAGCTGACCCCCACATTTTTTTTTCAGTGAAAAGAAATTTCAAATCAAAGTCAAAGAAAGCAAGACTAATAAGGCAAATTTCCTAATTGATTGGGTCAGTGGGGCTAAGAGTTATTGGTCCTTCTCTCCCCTTGCTTTCAACCCAGTGTGGTACAGATTCGGGGACCTGTCTCCTTCCACTTTTGGTAGAAACCCTGTGAGCAAGAGACCAAACTCTCCCATCAACAAGGAAGGTAGATAACTTGACTGTTGCCTACCCTGGTGCTAATCAGAACACTGTGGAGATGCAGCCTGGCAACTTCTCCTATACATGCTACAGCCATAGCTACTGAGATATAGAAAAGAAAGTCCTTGCCACCAAAGTGGCAAAATATATGGCGCAATGGATAGCATGCTGGACCTGGAGTCAAGAAGACCTGAGTTCAAATCTGGCCTCAGACACTAATTAGCTGTGTGACCCTGGGCAAGTCACTTAATTTCAGCCTGCCTCAGTTTCCTCAATTGTAACCTTTCATCTGTGCTCTAACCCAATGGAACCATGAGCTTTCTTAGATCCCTTTCACTTTCTAGGCGCTGTGCCTGTGGTCATGCTGTACTCTTGGTTTAGAATACTCCTTGTCAGGGGCAGCTAGGTGGTGCAGTGGATAAAGCACCAGCCCTGGATTCAGGAGGACCTGAGTTCAAATCCGGCCTCAGACACCTGACACTTACTAGCTGTGTGACCCTGGGCAAGTCACTTAACCCCAATTGCCTCACCAAAAAAAAAAAACAACAAACAAACAAAAAACAATAGAATACTACTCCCTGTCCATTTCTGCCTGTTGAAATCCTAGGTCCAGTTCAATCAAGTACCTTCAAGCTTTTCCTGACTCCCCTTCCCTCCTGCCCACCCCATCCTCTCAAGCTAAAAAAGGTCTCTCTCCCTTGTGTTTCCACAGTACTCTCTTTATTGCTCACCTACAATACCATAATACTAAACTATAATAATATCCATATAGATGTTATACTGGTTGTTCTAATCCACCTAATGCATTCCTTTATTTGTATATTAAGCTCCTTAAGGACAAAGACTCTAGTCTTGTTCACTCTTGTAGCCCCCATGGTTGCCTGTTGTTTAACTGAATGATCTTGGCTATCATAGTCTACTAATGATATAAATGCCCCAGTCCTCCCCATCCTCCAAATCAACATAATGAGACAATTTGAAGCAAAGAGCCTTGGACGGGCTGTCAGGACCCTTACCGTTCTATCATTAACTAGCTCTGTGACTTTGGTGGCAGAGGGGAAAAAGCACTGGTTGAATCAGAAAATGTGGATTCCAACCCTGGCTTTGTAGTCTTGGATGAGTGGCTTTCCTTTTCTCAGGTCAGGTTTGCTCATCTATAAAACAAAGGGGTTGGCCTGGATGATGTCTAAGGTCCCTTCTCGCCCTAATAATCCAGGACTCGAAGTTATTTCCCTTCTCTGGGGCCTAATTTCTTCATCTGTGAAATTGGATTGGACTTGAGTACCTCTGGGGTCCAGTTCTTTCAGACCTGACATCATTTGAATTTCTTTTTTTGGATGTTTTTTTTAGCAGCATCTTCATTCCTTTTCCTTCCCGATTGGAAGGAGACTAGAGTGGCATTCAATAAAAAAAGGTGAATCCTAGTGCAACATTTACGGAGCATAAATTAAGCTCAGGTCATAATGCTGAGCACAGGATGACATCACTGCTGTTCTGTATATTGTTGTGTCGATTCCCTCCTGACTTGCAGGGCTGTCCCCAGGTACAATGTCATCTTAGAAACAGAGAAAACACATCTGTTAAAAATGAGGTTTGGTGGAAAAAATTCCACTGGCATTCTCTTCTGTACTCTCTCATCCATTCTAGCAGCATAGCTATGCAAGTTAATTTACTATATATAGAAGACAAGTGAGAAGAGCTTCCACTGGACCTAGGTAGCAGCATGTCAGGATTATCTCATTTCTGCCTAGAAGGCAACTTTGCCTCATGAACAGCATCAGAGACCAGGGCCCAGAAATCCTGGACCCTCCATTACAACAGTGCTAGCCCATTCCTCCTTGGTTTTCCCATCCTCCCCACCTATTGGCAGGAGGCCTATTCCTGACTTAACTCAAGGGGCGGTGTGTAGCTCTGCAGAGAACATCTGTGAAACATTTCTTGGACTAGATAGTAGGTCAATACATGATATTTAATTGTTTCTTTTAACATTCAAAATACTTATGAGAAAAGAGTTTTAAAGCTTCATCCTTAAGTATCCTCTTCGGATTTCTATGCTCTGTTACTTAATTAAATCGGTCAGTATAGAGGTTATCCTCCTAAAATTCAATCTCTAAGAGGAAAATGTGTAGGTATACAGTAAAAAACAACTATGTATTAGAAGTTCCCACTTTAGCTTCCTACAAGTAGATATGGGGGAGAAGCTCAACCTATATTTGGACCTGTCCAGTATTTGTAAAATGCAATACAAAAGTATAATTAGTTCTGTGACATTGTCCACACATTAAAAATGCTGATGAAAGATACAATCTTAAGGATCAAGGCAAAAGAGAGACATAGGCCCTAATATCTCCACCTACCCATCGCTTTTGGTAACTTCTCTTCCATAAGTAAAATGAGAACTGGGAGAGTGCTTGGGACTTGAGTGATCATTTAGTTCAAATGTCTCATTTTACAGTTGAGAAAACTGAGGCCCATAGAAGTCAGGGTCCCTTCTTGTTCATGATCTTATATAAATGACATGTTCAAGGTCAAGTAAAAGGCAAAGAAGTAATTCTATAAGAGCTCATTTGGTGATTGGCTCATGTTGAAGTCAGTCAATAACAAAAAGATGAAGAATTCATATAAACTCCCTAATACATATATAAACTACCTCCTTATGGATGTTATGGATGTCTACTCTTCAGTTGCCAGAAGAGGACTCAAATCCAGGTCCTGACTTTAAACCAAGATTCTTTCTATTATATCTCTCTCCCACCTTCTCCCTCTTCTCTCTCTCTTCTCTTCTCCTCTCTCTCCCCTCCTCTCTTTTTCTCTCCCTCTCCTTCTCTCTGTTTCCTTTCTCCCCACACCCTGTCTGTCGCTCTCTTACAATATCTAATTTGATTAGTCTGTCCATCTTAAGTTATTTTTTTTCACACTCTGAAATTGTGCATCATCATACCTGTGACCTCAAGATAATAGAATGTGGCCTTAAATAAACAAACACACCAGGCTTCTTTCTCCACAAGGATTATGGGAAGATAATGGTTCTCTAACCCCTCATGTAGTTCAGCTGCACAGTTATAATCTAATATACTTGGGGGCACATGACTCCCAGATAAGCTTCCCCAGTTAAGAATCTGGCTTACACAATATGCTGATGTAAAATTCACTACCCCCCCCCCCAAGTCTCTTTACCATCCCTTTAACAAGACTATTGGAACAGGTTTTCAAGGTTTTGACATATAGCTGTGACTTAGCTGAGAGGGCGGGGCGAAAATTAGATCATTATGCCAGATAATGCTAGAGAACTAGAATTTAAAGATTTGGAGAGTGCAAGCAGTTTTCTTACCCATAGGGGAGAAAAAGTCTGGTTTCTAGACACTCTCATACCTATCAGGATAGTAGAGTGAAATGCCTTCAGCACTCATAGGCTCAGTATGAACAAAAAGAGCACAGAGAATTTAACTCATGAAGTTGTAAACCTGCAAAGGTCATATCTAACCATGACAACTCTCATTTTTATAATAGTGGACGTTTCTATGGTCAACTCCACAAAGTGTTAATTAACTGGCTATTATGTGTCAGGCATTATACTAAGCCCTGGGGATACAAAGACAGGCAAAGACAGGCTACCTTTCCTCAAGAAGTTCCTAAACTGATGGGAAAGACAACAAGCAAACTACATACAAACAAGATGTATACAGAATCAATTGGGAATAATCTCAGAAAGAAGGCACCAGGGAGAGGCTTCTTAATGAGAAGTCAGGAAGCAGTGATGAGAAGGGAGAGTATGCCAGTATTATTAACCCTATTCTACAGAGATGGAGGCTAGCTATTACTAATTAGGGGTTGGAGCTGTAATTTGAACCCAGTTTTTCTGACTTCAAGTCCACCACGCTTTCCATTTCTACTACCTCCCTCTTGCCTATTCTTGACACCTTAGGAAATTAATGACTGTGGGGGTTGTTTATTTTTGGTTCCAAACATATCAAGCAATCATAAGAGTAAACACACTTCTAAAGCCAGTGACTGCCTGCATCACTGATAGGTCAACAGAAGTAGAAGTGGGTAGGAAAGGAAGGAAACAAATAAAGGAGGGAAAGACTGGGTTAAGAGAAAGAAGAGGGGAGGAAAAAATGTGGTACTGTACATGTGGTGAAGAGGTGACAGAGTACAAGAACCAATTGTATCTGACACTGTTCAGTGGAACCCAAGCCATTACTACTACCTAAAATTAGCATTTTATTCAGGAAGTATGTTAATAACAGGAAGAGAAATCCACTTTTCTGCTGAATTACAAGATTGCATTTTCTAGTTGTATCATCTGACACAAGTTTAGTAGAGGCATTCCAAAAGATATTGATGATCATGTCTCCTAGAGAGTTCGTATTTGTAAATAAGAATGATATCTTGGGGTTTTCTCAGAAGGGATAATTATAGACTTGTATCTCTACAATATTTAAGGTCATCCAACAGAACATGGACTTATACAAAGTATTATTATTGTTCTTGCTTCTCCTAAATCCATCCTCACAAGTATGAGAGAAAAAAACATTTTTTCAGTCAATTAATAGCTGTTTATAGAGCGCAGTGCTAATAAGATCACCGTCAAGGGCTAAGTGGCCACCCACAGGCCAGTTAAGCTTTGCACACAGGAAAAACTTGTTCCTTAGCCAATGATGACACCTATAACTCCATCGGGTCATCCTGCAGATTATTGGTCATGAGTTACAAGGAGGACTAGGCAGGAAAGTATAAATAGCTTTGTGTATTCCCTCTTCACAACTAGAAAAACAACTTAAAACACAAGTCCTACTGATTATGACTGAGTGGCAATGTTTTTTAGAGAGAGAGAGGTCTACATACTTATCAGAGAATATCAAGTTGTTTCCTCTTTTTTTTTTTAAAGAAAAAAGGAATAGAGTATTTTTAAATATTAAAGAGATAACATGGCATAGTAGATGGAGAAAAAGCCCTGAAGTCAGAAAGACCTGGGTTCAAGTCCTACATCTGACCCTTTGGCTGTGTGACTCTAGAATAATTTAACCTCTTGGTGTCTGGGGTCAGAAGGATCTGAAGCCAACTCTTGAGTGTTACTAGAACTAGATTAAAATGTCATTGGGGGGGGGCAGCTAGGTGGCACAGTGGAGAGCGCACCGGCCCTGGAGTCAGGACCTGAGTTCAAATCCGGCCTCAGACACTTAACACTTACTAGCTGTGTGACTCTGGGCAAGTCACTTAACCCCAATTGCCTCACTAAAAAAAAAAGAAAAAAGAAAAAAGAAAAAAAATGTCATTGGGAACTATTTAAAAAACAAATAAGAATACAATTCAACATAGATAATATTAACATGTCATTTCTAAGTCGATATGTTGCCTTAAGGATCTTTGTATAATGCTTAGTGGCCCCTGTTAATATTTGATTTGCCACCACTGTTTTGGGCAATGTTCCAAGATTATAAATTGCAGAGAAGGTACTAACTGGAATGGATAGAGGAAAGTCTTCTCTTTGCTTGGGAATTCCCTATACCAATGAAATCACAGGTCCTCCCTATCCCCTATTCCCATATCAAAATGGATTTGGGCAAATGAGTCTCAGTTACCTGTTATGGGTCAAACTAAGGATAAAGGACAATTGAAGAAAGACACTATCTGCATCCAGAGAAAGAACTGATCAATAGAAATATGTATGGACTGGGGTTTAAGTTCTGTCACTGACACAGACCACTAAGTAAACAACAGCAAGTCATTTAACCTTCCCGTGTCGAGCTCTCTAAGATGATAAATCCCATAAAGTCATTGATTTTCAGCCTTTGGGGAAATTTCCACATTGGGAATTGTCTACACTAACTTAATCACAGGCTGGGAACAACAACAACAAAAAAATAAATGCGAAGAGGACATGACAGACTGCCAAAGTGTTTATGGTTAGTACTAAGTTGTCAATGAATTGATGGCTGAAAACAATTTTTTCCCCCTTTTAAGTAGTTTAAATATTTCCCCCATTATCTTGCCCATGGTTCCTTGGGCACACTCCCCTCTATCCCTGACATCCTCTTTCCTTAGTAGTTCCTCTAAGGAGCTTTGACAAGGTAAAAATCCTCCCATGAAGAGAAGGTGCAATGGGTTCTGCTCTGCACCTATGGAATACCTACATCTGTAAAATCCTGGATCCTCTGAAGAAATTACCTTGTCTACACTGTTAATTTGCTTAATCTTTTTTTCAGACATAGTAAAAAAGTGAAAAAAATTTTTTTTCTCAGTCTATACTCCCCAAATCACTACAAACTCCAATTTAGCAAAGCTAAAATTAACGAGGCTTTGCTGTACATTTGAATATATAAAGCAACAGGTTTAGGGGTTTATGATCTGATGACTTTATAGGTCTTTCCCACTCCACAAAGTGTCATTAGCAACTTCATGATCAGCTATAGAATGGAGACATATGAAAACATTAATGAGCACAAAAATAGACATCAATATCTTTTTTTTTTAATGAGCTAAAAGCAAGAAGGAATTCTGAAGCCTCTATCATCGTATAGTAATTGGTCATCAATAAATCGAGGTAAAGGTTAATTAACATTAACATTAGTCTAACTCTGAGACCTCAAACCTACACATAAAGATTCCTTAGTTCAGTCCCTTAAAAACAGACATGAAGGCTTCTATTCTAGTTTGTCAATGAATGCATTGTTACTAGAAAAATTGCCAGATGCCAAAGTATACACACTCTCCCTTCCTCCCTCTCCTTCTCCCTGACCAAACTCCCACAAGTAAACTTGCTCGGGCACTCCAGAACTCATCTTAAAACAGTACCCTTTTCCCTGCTGCTGCAAGTATGCATGCTCCAGAAAAATCTGATCTATCTTTTTTGAAAAAGTGAACAACAAAACATCCTGAGCACTTAACATGACCCAAAGGTCTTCAGAAGAAAACTCTTGCACAATTGGCATCTTGAGGTCTGGAACCCATTATATCTGAGCTCTGTCTCCGGGATCGACTTATCTCTTCCTCAGATGCTATCTCTTGCCAAAAGAACTTTAAAGACAAAAGTCAACTGTTACTACCCAGTAGGGATGCATGTTAATGTGTAGAAAAATGAAGCAATACCGCTTGGGTCTAATTTATGTTTAGATGTCAGCTGCTATTGTAAGGGTTTAATCAGCATATTCTGCTCCAAGTAAAAAATTCTCACACCCTGCAGGAAGAGTTGGAAAACACTTCCGCCCCCTTTTCTGCCCTCCCCCTCCTTCCCCCCCCCCATCTCCTTATTAACTGAAACTACTCTGGTGCTGGAATTCCTGGAAGTTCAATTATGTCTGTACTGAAGTGAAACGTCAACCACACTTCAGAGTCTGGGTAGGAGGAAAAAGGTTTTAAAACTTTCTTTATGCCTTTCTTCTCGGGTTAGAGCTCAAAGGTTTATTTCACAAAGCACTGCCTGACATTTAATAGGTCCTTAATAAATGCTTATAGACTGATTTTTATAAACATTTAAAACATGTATATTAGTATGTTTTTGTTATATGTTCTAATTAATCTTTGAATTTTTGCGGAGGGGGGGGGGAGGGGGCAGGGCAATGAGGGTTAAGTGACTTGCCCAGAGTCACACAGCTAGTAAGTGTCAAGTGTCTGAGGCTGGATTTGAACTCAGGTCCTCCTGAATCCAGGGCCTGTGCTTTATCTACTGTGCCACCTAGCTGCTCCTTCTAATTCATTTTTTTTAACAATGTTTTTTATGGCCCCTTTCAGATGAGCTACTTTTCTTCCTGTTTATTGTTTATTGTTTTGGGTTTTGGTAGGGCAATGGGGGTTAAGTGACTTGCCCAGGGTCACACAGCTAGTAAGTGTCAATTGTCTGAGGCCAGATTTGAACTCAGGTCCTCCTGAATCCAGGGTTGGTGCTTTATCCACTGCGACACCTAGCTGCCCCTCTAATTAATTTTTGAAATGAATTTTGGGAATCTAAGATTTCTTGAGAATGATGTGGTGTGGTGTCAGGGGTTCTGAATCCTTGGATTCTGTGATGACCTGTCACCTTCCTATCCACTTTAGATGATTTCTTTAATTTCAAGATTTCTCTTGATCCTTAAAAACTCATGTATCTTAAACCTTGATAGCATTGGGGTGGTCACTTTAACATGAATTTCTAAGTGAGCTAATTGCCCAACTACTATCACTTTGTTGTTCAGTCATGTCTAAATCTGTGATCCCATTTGAGGTTTTCTTGGCAAAGATACTAGGGTGGTTTGCCATTTCCTTCTCAAGCTCATTTAACATATGAGGAACTAAGGCAAACAGAACTAAGTGAGTTTCCCAGATTCACACAGCTAGAAGGTGTCTGAGGCTGGGTTTGAACTTGTGAACATGAGTCTTTCTGATTCCAGGCCCTGTGTTCTATCCACTGTCCAATTGCACAGCTACTACTAGACAAAAATGGAGTTCCTGGCTATTTTTTTTTTTTGCAGGGCCATGGGGGTTAAGTGACTTGCCCAGGGTCACAGAGCTAGTAAGTGTCAAGTGTCTGAGGCCCTATTTGAACTCAGGTCCTCCTGAATCCAGGGCTGGTGCTTTATCCACTGCGCCACCTAGCTGCCCCTCCTAGCTATTTTTAACGGCAGTTTAGAGAGGCATGATTTTGGAGGAGGTCAAGCCTCTTCATTCCAGAGAAGATATCTATTTCATCAAGTTTAATCAATGGACATGAAACTATCATCACATTAATACTTCACTGACTTAACCCTGTGAACTGCTAGCCCAGGTAAATGGTGACATCTTGAGTTTGACTAAGGGACAGTATCCTAGAGAATGTTAATCAGTCACCTTAATACTGGAAGAGATCCTTAAAAATTCATGGCAGCACATGGAATGCATGGATATGTGTCATGCCAGCCTGGAGCTACAGGTCTCCAAATGAAGATATATCATAGGCACTCCCTCTTGGGAACAGTATCCTTAGTATTGTGTATAAAGGAGCCTGTCTTTATAACTTAATGATGGAAAAACAATGAGAACTGAGAGTTAGAAAATAACATTCTAATGGACAAAGCATTCCTCTCAAAAACTTGGTCAGTTAGGAAAGTCAAAGTATTATTACCTGCATTTTAAAGATATGAAATTTGAGATTCAGGGAGGTTCACTCACCTGCCCAGAGTAGTTTCCTATCTTCTTTCCATTTTTTAAAGAAATCCTCTTTTTAATCAACCAGATCTTAATCATAATGACTAAAGAGCATTTTGTGAGATCATCCAGGAGAACAGGGCAGCTAAATGGTGTAAGGAACAGAACACTGGGTCTGAAACTCAAATCCTGCCTCAGACAGTTACTAGCTGTGTGACCCTGGATAAGTTACTTCACCATGTTTGCCTCAGTTTCCTCAGCTGTAAAGTAAACCTGAGAAGGAAATAGCAAACCACTGTAGTATCTTTGCCAAGAAAATCCTAATTGGGGTCATGAAGAATCTGACATAATTGGAAACAACCCAACAACTCAACAACAACTACCACCAGCACAACTACAACCACGACCAGGAGAACTGCATTTAGGCTGCCCTGGAAGAGACTATCAAGTGTGTAGGAATCATAAAAACTTAAGTTTTCTAGTCCAACCCCTTCTTCTTAAAGATGAAGGAAACTGAGGCCTAGAGTGGTTGAATGACTTGTCACAAGTAGACAGCACCGAAGTGGGGACAGGAACCCAGATTCCTTGACATCAAATCTAATGTTTTTAAAGGCTATCTTGGGGGCAGCTAGGTGGAGCAGTGGATAGAGCACTCACCTTGGTGTCAGGAAGACCCCAGTTCAAATTCAACCTCAGACACAAGCTGTATTACCCTGGGCAAGTCGCTTAACCTGATTGCCTCTTAAAAAAACAACAACAAAAAAAAAATAAAATAAAGGCTGTCCTTAAATATATGGGAAGATCAAAACTAGATACTTGCTTTTTTACTTAGTTCTTTCCTAAGTTGTAGAATGGAAAGATAGCTTCATTTGGAATCAGAGCTCTGATTCCAATCTAGCTCTGCCATTTACTGCCTATAGGAGGATCATGAGCAATCTAATTGACCTCCTTGGCCCTCAGTTTCCCCATCTGAAAATGGGGTTTTACAAGGTGATCTCTAAGGTCTATTTCCATGAACTCAAGTCACTTATTAAATGTGAATCCTTAAGATCTGTCATTTGGCTTCCCAAATGAAAGACAGAAATAAGCAGTGAGAGTATTATCATGGGTTATTTGTGGAGAATTAACCATCTGCAAATAGGCCTGTCCAGGTGTGAGCTACTTTGTCATCTCTGTTCAATCAGCAGTCTTGCCACATCACTGCTGAGATGGAATTGCTTGCTTGCTTTTTCTTTTTTAAACATTTGGAAAGATTTCTAAACTGTTTCTTTGCTTTTAAAAAAACATTGTTACATTAGCCAAGTAGGCTTGGGCGGGGTGATTCCAGCCTGACTCCTAATTGGGAAAATTCCTCACTCACAGTTTAGATAATCGAATAAAGTTCAGATTAAAAACTAGAATGTCATGGATCTAAAAATACTCCAGAATTCTCACAGTAAGATCCAGCAGAGGCTTGGGGCAGGACTACATTCGGCCACAGTTTTTAATTTCAGAAAGGGGACCTATTCTTGTTGCCCCCAAAGGATTATAGTAAGAAGGCTCCTTCCCCTTTTTTTTAGTGAGCTTCTAGTATTGACGTATACCTTCCAAATGGCCAGCGTTTAAATGAGATAGTCAACCACAAGTCCGTTTTCAAAGATATTAACAAAAATTCTCCCCCACCCCCTTATATCTACTTCTCCTCTCTCACATCTATCCTAACGCATCCAAAGGTAGTCACTGACTTCTCTTGAAAGTCATTTTCACGAAGGCAAAATCTTGTTTGATGTAATCCAATTATTCTTTAGGCGGTAGTAGAGATGCCCAGACCTTAGCAAGGTGTGGTAAATTTGGCAAGGAAATTCAATTTCCGTAACATTGTTTGCAGCACAGGAAATGTCTCAGGTGGCTGGGGCTCAGTAAGCTGTTGCCAGTTTTTCGGGCTCAGACTTGCTATACTTAGATGAAATATAACTACAGTACATTCTTTAAATTGGTTGCTTCATATATGCCTTTAAATTAAATTTGTCCATATCTCAGATACCAACTTGTATCTTGCTCCTTTGTGGGAGCTCGAAAATACTATATGAACTTCAACCCTAGGTATATCCCCTAAAAATAAGATACAGTAGACCTATAGCCTTGGGATGGCAATAAAAATTGCTAGTCCTTATATAGTGCTTTAAAGTTTGGAAAGCACTTTATAGATATTATCTCAACTAATACTCATATCCCCATTTCACAGATGAAGAACTTGAGGCTAAGAGAGGTTGTCACTTGCCCAGAGTCACACAGCTAGTAAATATCTAGGCAGGATTCAAACTCAAGTCTTCTTGGCTCCACATTCAACATTGTAACTACTGTATTTCCTAGCTATAATAGATAATTTATTATATAATAATAATAATGTGAGTGATAAGAATTCTATCACACATATATGCTGTATAAAACAGCTAGGTAGCACAGTGGATAGAGCACTGGGCTTGGAATCAGGAAGACACATTTGTGAGTTCAAATCTAGCTAGGTAAACTAGCTGTGTTACCCTGGGCAAGTCACTTCACCTCATCTGCCTCAGTTCCTCATCTGTAAAATGAGCCAGAGAAGGAAATGGTGAACGACTCCAGTATCTTTGCCCAAAAAACTGTAACTGGAGTCACACAAAGAATCTGAAACAACTGAACAACAATAATAACAACAACATATGCTATATAAGCAGCAAAAGCAAAAAAAGAATTCTGGTATACTGTAGGCACTTAATAAATGCTTGTTCATTGATTGCAGAATTAAAGAGCTGGCATTGATACGAGGTTCTTTCTAAGCAGGAGTCCTTTAAAGCATGCTCAAGCACTTTAAAATCTCTTAAATGTGTAAAAAGGAGTGCTAGGACTGCAATATCAACCAATCATTCAGTATTAAGTCCTCACTATGTGTCAGACACTGGGTGAAGCTATGGGGACACAAGGAAAAGGCAACCAGTCCCTGCCATCAGGAACTTCTGCTAAATTCTAATGGGGAAGACAACCTGAATATGGAGAGGTACAGGCAAGAATGCCTCCATGCCTCCAGAGTGGACAGACGGAAGGTAACTTGAGCCAGAAAGGCACTAACACACACAGAGAGAGAGATAGGCAGGCAGGCAGACAGACAGACAGGCAGACAGACAGACAGACAGACAGACAGACAGACAGACAGACAGACAGACATCCTCTGGCCAAAGGTGAGGTGACCCGAGTCTTGGAAGAAACCAGGGATTCTCCAAGGGATCGGAGACTGGAGAGCATTTCAGAAAAGTAAGACAGCTAATTCAAGGATACAGAGACCGGAAATGGAACATGCTGTGTAGGGACCATCAAACCCCTATAACACACCGAAGGCTTTTGCACAGTCCATGTACATAATGAAAAACTTGCCTATTCAGAAGAACATCCACAAATAAAATGAGATTAAGAGTCTTTGGGGGGGCAGCTAGGTGGAGCAGTGGATAGAGCACTGGCCCTGGAGTCAGGAAGACCTGAGTTCAAAATCGGGCCTCAGACACTTAACACTTACTAGCTGTGTGACCTTGGGCAAGTCACTTAACCCCAATTGCCCCTCAAAAAAAAAAAAAAGAAAAAAAGAGTCTTCGGAAAAGAGCTATGTGAATAGCTCTGATTTGAGGTAAACAGAATAAATCAGAAGTTTGAGGAGAGAGACTAAGGAGAGACCAGATTCTGAGGTTTTGCTGGGAGGGTTGGGGAGGAGAAGAGGCACACAGGTTACTAAACTTATCAGTTTGGGTGGCCAGAGGGGCTCTCCCATATTGCTCTCCTGACCAATGCATGATCAGCTGTTCTGGAAAATGCTTTCAGTTACAGACCCTTCTCTTAGCCTGGTACCTTCTCTGATTTCTCTATCCTTTGCAAAAGTGGTGTCTTTGGGCAGCAAATTAAATGCAAGTTTTGGGGTTTTTTTTACCTTTTTCCCTACTGCCCTAATATTTGCATGATCTCATAAATCACCACAAATTTTTCAAATTTCAACATATCCTAGAATAAGAGCCATGCGAAAAGATCCAGAAAAGGTTACAAGGAAGCCTTTTATTAAGGTATGTGGCTCAGCAATGGCAAAACTTACTGGATTTGGAATTCCTCTCTGGAAATTCTAACCCCATCAATTTAATATCAGGCATGGGTTTGTTTTTTTTGTTTTTTTTTTTTAAAGCTACGGCCAGGTTATATAAGACGGTCTTCAATCTCCTTGCCTTTGGATGCAGAAATGCACATGCCACAACTGCACATCTGCTGTACCACCTCTCTCAACAGCTCATGGATAATGAGCATTGTAACGATTGGAATAACGCCACCTGCTGGATACTTACTGTAGAAGAGTTCTGCCCATGAAGGGAAGGTCTTTGAGGGCAAGACCAGGAGTCAGGAAGTGACGCGGGCTAGTGGGAGGAGGAAGGAAGAGACTGGCACTCAGTCTCGGGCTCTTTCCTGAGGACGCTGGCGGAGAAGGGAGCTAGAAATGTGCTCTCCCTTTAATAGATAGGAATCTGGGCCTTTCTCTCTCTCTTTACCAAATTCTTATTCTCCTTAATAAATGCTTAAAAGTCTAACTCTTGCTAAAGCTTATAATTTATTGGCGACCACTCATTAGATATTTTAGACAGTTTAGCTAGAATTTTAGCCCTTAAACAGATGGCTGACCACGAAGAGGAAAGCTGAACCTCACTTCTGATCTTCTGGTTGGGTAAGAAATTTTCCCTACCCTAACCCTTTAAATCTTAAGTACTGCTGAATTGCCTGGTGTTTTCCCTTTAAATTTTTTCAAATGGACCTTTTAAACTCCCTAATTATCCTATTTTTGATTTTAGTCTGTTTAACCAGACAAATGGGAGATAAGATCATGTTAATGCTTTGTTTTTGTGGATTTTCTATTTTTCTTTTTATTTTTGTTAAAAGAGCCAGCAACTTACTCACACAAGGAAATATCTCTCCCTCTCCCAACCATGCTTTTTCAGAGAAACCTGAAGAGATTCCTGCAGCTTTTCCCAGTTCTAACACTAATTGTTGCTTTAATTTTGCATGCCTGGAGGCAATGACCCACCCTCTAGAAGCTTTTAATCCCCTAGCACCTGGAGGCAAAGTGGGGGAAGAGGAATCCAGGCCTGAGTTCAAAATCAAGTCTGATTCAAATTGCTCTGGTCCCTCCCCTCCTCTCCAGACCCCACCCTCTACTCCTCCTATGGCCAAGCCCATAGCTTCCCCTGCCTGGGAAGTCCAGAGATCTGATGCGCATGCTCAACTTTCTCTAACTACATTTGCAGTTTCAGGCTCAGCCCTTCCCCAGCCTGGCTGTGCTTCTGAGACAACCTTAGAAAACCCTTTAAATTCCAGATATGCTCGTTTTGTTCATAATTTTGCTAACCTGCTTTTGTCTTTAATTAGTAATCTTATAAAGCGTTTGTATGGTGAAAAGCCCGACAGACAATATAGAGGGGTTAAAGAAGAAAAACTTAAGCTGAATAAGAATGACAATCATCACCATAGTTCAAGACTCCGCTTCTTTTGCCATGGAAGGGTACATATTTTACAGAAATGTAGAAGTAAGCAGCAAGGTATTGATATGAGTATTGGGGATTTTAGATATCGGAATCAAAAGTGTTCTGAATTCACTCAGATTATTAATGTCAGTTCAGAGGTTACATAGGATTTCTATGCTATTACATCTACATTTTGAAATTAATGGTATGGGTTTATTTTCATAGAGATTTTCATGCTTTTGAGATTGTGACTTATACTTAGTTTCTAAAACAAGGAGAATATTTGTAAAGCTTTTTATAGTCATATGATCAAGTTTATATTTTATAATACTCTTATTAATATTAAGTTCATATTCATTTAGATTTCCCTAGTTTGAATTTCATTGTCTTTTATTGTTCCGTGTGTATTTTTTTCTATTTATTCATCTCTCTAATTTTGAAACATTGCAAGATGGTTTTGATTTCATAATACAATGTTAATTCTAGGAGTATTGTGCTCCCATATTCTGAGTTGTTTGTTTTTGTTATTTTTTCTCAACTGATTATTTGATCAAACTCTTTAAAGCATTTCCCTAGCAAATTGTTTGCCATGGCAAGTGTAAATTGATTCTAGAAGTATTATTTTTGATAAGCATATTCCAAAAAAAAAAAAAAAAGAGGGGAACATTTGTAAAAGTTGTCTTTGAGATTGTGTTGTGCTTTAACTTGTATTTAAATATGTTCAGATTTTTCAAAAAAGTAATTGTATGCTAAGTAAAAAAAAGGTATTATTTGAAATTGTTGCATAATTATATATTATATTCTGAGTCAAGATGTATTCACATTTTTTGCAATCATTTATTATCCTCAATTTTTAAATCCATATGAGACTTGGATTATGGGAACTTATCATTTAAGACATTAATTGCCTTTATTCTGAGTTATCAGATGCCAGTTGGCCAAGATGCCATCCAATCACAAGAGGAATACATGCAAGAGCAGACACTGAACTGTCACATGAGGGGAGACATGCATGAAGTCAAGGTATGGCCGAGGGAACGGCTTTTGACAAATGTTGAGGTTGGATTCTCTTGGTTTAATATTTTATTTTATTTTTTCCCACAATATTGTACAGATGGCTGGAAGTATTCATCCCACCCATCTCACTTCTACACCTGGCTTCTATGCTCCCTCCTATATGCCTGATGCCATGGACATCTCAATCCCATGCATCTGATTAAGTCTGACTCAGTTTCTTCCAATATGTTCGGTGGCATGGACATATATTCCATCCACCTATTTTAGACCTGGCATACTGCATGGGCAGTATATATTGCTCAAGTGTGGGAATGCTCATATCCCATCATTTCTCTGTTCTTTTATGGTAACCCCCATAATTATCTCAGGTGTCATGATAAATACAGTGTTGAATTTGGCCTTGACATCTGTTACTAATTATATTAGATTTTCTAATTTCTCATAATGGCATGAGGATAATTAGGCAGATGATGCAAAAAGTGATGAAACAAAGATAAAAATTATTTTTAAAAATTAATATCGCAGCAATTGTCTTCTCAAATACCCTCCATAAGGGGGGACTATAGTAATATTATAATTTTAAAGAATGGTTCAATTTTTGTTTTATTATATGTTTCATGTGTAACAACTAAGATTCTGAATTCCCTTAGACATGTTTTTGAGAACTTTCATTGTTTGATTTGATTATTGACAAAGCTATTTTAAAGTTGTGTTAAGCTCAATTTTGTAGGAAATTTCCTGGCTGATTACCAGTATCCACACATCAACCCCTGAAAAGACTTCCATTCCACGACTACACCTAGAGGACATCTGAGAAAAGACTTTCAGAGACTTTAAATGAACAGTTTTGATTTGTTGTTTTTGTTGTTTTTTTTCTCTTTCTGTTATAATATACACCATCTGTAACATGTATTCTCTGCAGAGGCCCTCCCTTTGCAAGACTAATGTCAAAGCGTCGGTTCATGAGGACAAAAAAAAAATCGCCCCTCTGGACAAAACTTTCCTCTCTTCCTTTTCTATATTGTTCACATATTATTAGTTAGCAATAGTTATTATATTCTTTTTACTGTTCCGTCAAGGAAACATTTTGTTTCTTGAGGAACAACAGGGGGGACTGTAACGATTGGAATAACGCCACCTGCTGGATACTTACTGTAGAAGAGTTCTGCCCATGAAGGGAAGGTCTTTGAGGGCAAGACCAGGAGTCAGGAAGTGACGCGGGCTAGTGGGAGGAGGAAGGAAGAGACTGGCGCTCAGTCTCGGGCTCTTTCCTGAGGACGCTGGCGGAGAAGGGAGCTAGAAATGTGCTCTCCCTTTAATAGATAGGAATCTGGGCCTTTCTCTCTCTCTTTACCAAATTCTTATTCTCCTTAATAAATGCTTAAAAGTCTAACTCTTGCTAAAGCTTATAATTTATTGGCGACCACTCATTAGATATTTTAGACAGTTTAGCTAGAATTTTAGCCCTTAAACAGCATGTGGTATTTAAAAGAAAAAAAAGCTTTTAGTTCCCTTAAATTTTGCTGATTTATGCATTAGCCTATAGTTCAAAATTTTTAAAATGATGCTTATTTATGAAGAATGAACAGCACTCCAGTTTTTTTCTCTTAGGCTAGGGCATCATTTATTTTATCTTTGGGAGCATGCTACCCTCCTGTTGTTGTTTGTCCTTCATTCTTGAAGAGAACCATGACATCAGGAGCTGATGCCATGACTAGCACTGAACTGGATTTAAGTGAGGGAGGGCTGTGTAAAGTTACCAACCTCACTCTCTCCTCCAGAGCTATCTGGGTCCAGTGGCAAAAAATACATCAGGGGGGCAGCTAGGTGGCACAGTGGATAGAGCACTGGCCCTGGAGTCAGGAGTACCTGAGTTCATATCCGGCCTCAGACACTTAATAATTACTAGCTGTGTGACCCTGGGCAAGTCACTTAACCCCAATTACCTCACTAAAAACAAAAACAAAAACAAAATATACATCAGGATGACTGGAGATGACCCCTGGATATTTAAGGCAATTGGGGTTAAATGACTTGCCCAGGGTCACATAGCTAGCTACCCTCCTATAAGCCTAGAGGATAGGGAGACTCTTCTTTGCAGAGATGTAGTAGGCTACACCTGGATCCTGTCCTGTCAGAGGGGCTTCTTCAGCTCAATGAAACTATGAGCTATGCCTTGTAGTATTAACTAAGATGGACAGGTCATAGTGGAGAGCTGTGAGAAAAAGTGATCCACTGGAGAAGGAAATGGCAAACTGCTCCTGTATCTGCCCCAACCCCCCCCCCAACACAACCCCCCCACACACAAAATTGCCTGGTGTGCTGCGGTCCACGGGGTCCTGAAGAGTCCGACGTGACTGAATGACAAACAACAACAAGAAAAGGAGACTATAGGTTCAGAATAAGATGCATATTTGCATATTGGCTAACATGTTGACTCAGTTTGATACTTTATATCAGGTCTACTGGCAGAGAAGTGGGAAGATACTGGGAAGTAAGAACAATATGTTTAAAGGTATCAATATAACTTCTTTTAGGAAATTGGGAAGAAGATGGTGAGAAATAAGAAGAATTGGATGAGAACTCTTCTTTCTCTTCTTATAGCCTTGAGCCGGATGACCAGGAAGCAATAGGTTTGGACTGATGTAATTTTATTGCTTCAAGGGTCCCTGGAGACCATATAAAAATAAGGACAATCATGATCGCTCATATTTATAATAGCGCTTTAAGTTTTACAAAGGAAATTTCCTAAGAGCAGACAAGCTCATTCTCCTGACTCAGTAAAATATGTTGATTCACTATCAAGACCTCATGATAAGAGATAGTATTTAATTTATTCAAAAATTCCAGAAAATATGAAAATTCAGGTTGACCTCCAAGCCACAGAAGTATTCTCAAACTTTCACAAGATCACTCTGGGCAGTCATGGAGAGACAGAGCTGGATTTTGAAGGGGTCAAAGTCAATACCAGAGGATAACCTTCAGTTCCAGCCTAATTCGATATAAATATAAATGTGTGAAAGTTTTGTTTTCAGATACTTTAAACTTTGGTCTCTCTTCCCCAAAGCTTGAATATCTTTAACATTCCCTTGGATACATGATTCTTTGGAATTATTTACATAATTAGAAGTGAAGAATTTTTTAAAAAATGATTCAAGTAGCAAAAGATAGAAGGGATATTCTTATTGAAAGCTCAGCTAAAGTACAATGTTGAGGAAAAGCTGAGTTAATCACCTCAAAGTCAGAAGGAATTCTAAAAGCCATTACATACACACATATAAAAGAGAAACCACATGCAAAGAACACAGTAGAGACTACTGTATGGCAGAATGTCCTTTCATAGTTCTTGCTAATTTTACAAATGACTGGATATTAACAATATAGCTACACAATTTTATTAGTATTAGACTTTTTTTAAAAAAAGGAAGTACATTAAACCATTTATTAGCAATCTGCACAGGCTATTAAATCACCGTATATTAAGAGTTCTACAGAAAAGTCAAGATCCTCCATATAGTTAAAGTACAGGATTATGTTACAATGAAAGCTCTAGAGATTTAAGTAAACATTTCTTAGTAAAATGTGTGATTCCAATTTGTGCTAGTCTTGAGTGGTAATATTTTTTTTCAGATCGATCATTCATTCATTCATTCATTCATTCATTCATTCAGCAAATCAACTGTGAGATTAATCTATGCAAGGCACTTTGCTAAGTCCTAAAGGGGATACAAAGATGAATAAAACATGGCCCATGATCTAACAAAGCTTAAAATCCTGCAGCAGATACAAAATCCCATAGAGGATATATACATCCCATAGAGATGTACATATATAAACTTAATACAAAGTAGAACAAGACAGATGCATAAAAGTGCTATAAGAGTTCTTTCAGATGAATGCTTAGTCAAGCATATATTAAGCACTTACTGTGTACCAGTCACCCTACTAAAGACTGGAGTTGGATAAGACAAAAGCAAAACAGTCACTGCCCGCCAGGAACTTACATTCTAACAGGAGAGAACACACACACAGTTGTAGGCACGTGTACAAACCAAGCAGATATGAGGTGATTTTGGAAAGGAAAGCACCAGCAGTTAAAGGGATCAGGAAAAGCCTCCCATGGAAGGTGGCACTTAAGATAAGTCTCTTTTTTTCCTTTTTTCTTTTAATTTTTTTGTGGTGAGGCAGTTAGGGTTAAGTCACTTGCCCAGGGTCACACAGCTAGTAAGTGTCAAGTGTCTGAGTCCAAATTTGAACTCAAGTCCTCCTGACTCCAGAGCTGGTGCTCTATCAATTGTGTCCCCTAGCTGCCCTACTTGAGCTAATTATCAAAGGAAGCCAGGAATCCTAAGAGACAGAGGAGCAGATGGAAAAAAAAAATTTGTGCTCTTCTAAACTAGGGCTGTCATCAAGACTTTTCTCCAGGATCCACCAGGACTAGATAATATTTTCATGGACATGTATTTTACTTAAACGAATTCCAATAGGCCAAGGATCTTTTGAAATTGGCAAAAGTTTATATCCAATAACACACATAGATTTCTCCTTGAAAACAACGGTCTGTATTTAGCAAGCACATAGGATTAAAATATACATGGATTACTTATGAGGAAATATTAACTCAAGGAAAAATATGCCAGTTTACCTGAGGTAGTCTTTACATGGGAAAATTTTAATAATATAAGATTGTTAGTATTAGAGTAATAATTAATATTATAATAATATAATATAAGACCATAATGAATTTATTATGAATAAAATCCATAATTGTGGAATTTTTAGTGGATCCTCACATTCTGCACAATCACTTATTTAAGTGATACACAAGAAAGGACGTGGGATAGGGTGATAACTTTCCTTAAGAGTTTCAAGAGTTTGGGGCAGTATTTCCTCAAAGAGCAACTCAACCTCATCTTTCTAGGAGAAAGACTAAAAATGGTAAGGGATTTAAATGCATAGCAAACTTCTTGGGTGGTGGAGTGTGTGGCAAAAATGGGGGTAATAAAAATGAAGACACTAATGAATGGACATTCCAAGAGACAGTCACCATACTTTCTTTGATATACACTGTCACTGAATATATTTTATCCATAGCTCCTATCCCAGGACTGGTGGCCAAGCTTACTAGCACAGTTAGGGATATCCCAGTGTGTCACTGCTGGTTTCCCATGGTAACTCAAACAGTAGTCTTAAATTAGAATAATTCCTCTGAAGCAAACTGATCTGGGTTTTAAAATATGGGCATTTATTCTTAAAACTTTTCTCCTGTTTAATGTTTGCATTTTTGCAGTGGCTGACTTGCCATCTGTGTTTCAGTTTTGGGAAAGTAATGCAATTGCCCTTTATGGAAGTTTTCAAGAAGAAACAATTGGTAGACTGACATATTTTTTCTTTGAGCTAATATTTCCCCCAAGTAAACCATATGTAGAGAGACAGCATGGGGTGGTAGATAGAGTGCTGGCCTTGTAATCGGGAAAACTTGGGTTCCAAGCCCTGCTGTTGAGAATTACTAGCTGTGTATCACTTAACCTCTGAACCCCACTCAACTCTTAACTATAACTAAAAGTTATAGATGAGTTTTAAAGTTGATGACCAAAATCCATGGAGGGAGTTTCCACACCTGAGTTCCCCAAATTAATAAAAATCAAAGGCATGGGATTTCAATAGTGAGGACAAACACCTGATGCTTAAGAAAGTTCATCTAACCATTCAAAAAACTACCTATACACTGGGCAGCAAATTGGTTCCTTAAGATTTGATAGCGGGGCAGCTAGGTGGCGCAGTGTATAGAGCACCCGCCCTGGATTCAGGAGGACCTGAGTTCAAATCCAGCCTCAGACACTTAACACTTACTAGCTGTGTGACCCAGGGCAAGTCACCTAACCCCAATTGCCTCACCAAAAAAATAAATAAATAAAATTTAAAAAAAAAATGGGGCAGCTAGGTGGCGCAGTGGATAGAGCAACGGCCCTGGAGTCAGGAGTACCTGAGTTCAAATACGGCCTCAGACACTTAACACTTACTAGCTGTGTGACCCTGGGCAAGTCACTTAACCCCAATTGCCTCACTGAAAAAAAAAAAAAAAGATTTGATAGCATAGTTTTTGGTCCAGATATCAGAGTGTTTGTCATAGATCAGAGGTTCTTCATCTTTCTTTGTGCTGTGGACCCCTTCTCAGATATGTATATATACATACATGCATACATACATACATACATACATTATATTGAAATAAAGATATTATTACCCCCAAGTTCATAGAACCCCTGAAAGCTATCCATAGACCACTTAGGGGGTCCATGAACCTCAAGTTTAATACTCATGGCATCTCTAAAATCCCAAACTGAAAATATAAACAGATTTCCCTTCCTATGAGGATTGCGAGACTGTAATTTATCATCCATTTGCATTCTGACTCAAGACAGTTTGATTGGGCACCTGGATGAGGAAGAAAAGAAGTTGGCAGAGTCAGCTGTTTTGGATGTTGGATGTTTTCATAAGGAACTGTCATGTAGATAAATAGCATTGTTTGT
Source organism: Dromiciops gliroides (assembly GCF_019393635.1). NCBI lineage: Eukaryota > Metazoa > Chordata > Mammalia > Microbiotheria > Microbiotheriidae > Dromiciops > Dromiciops gliroides. Next base: position 188,236,686 of record NC_057866.1, on the reverse strand, counting down.
TTGTTTTTTGTTTTTTAGTGAGGCAATTGGGGTTAAGTGACTTGCCCAGGGTCACACAGCTAGTAAGTGTTAAGTGTCTGAGACTGGATTTGAACTCAGGTCCTCCTGAATCCAGGGCCAGTGCTCTATCCACTGTGCCACCTAGCTGACCCCTTTTTTTTGTTTGTTTGGGTTTTTTTTGTTTTTTAGATAAATAGCATTGTAAAAGCAGGAACTTAACTGATGCTACACAGAATCCTAAAGAGCCCAAGAGGTGGATGGATGGACTTGGAAAGTTGCCTTTTTATCCTTTCTGATTTTTTCTGCCATTAAGAGGTTTATAAAAAAATCTCATGTACCAGCACTTTAGGAGATTACTGACGAACAGATTTATAATCCTAGTCAATTGTTCTTGGGCTATCACTGTAGCTGTCTGAAACATACTTCCCATTACTATTGCTGATTGTATAAGCTCAAATGATCTGCTGATCAACAAAATGATTTGACACATGAGAAACCATATTGTTGAATATACTTGGACTCATCACAACTCTTAAAGAGTAACCTAAACTGGAACAATTAAAATGCAACTATGACCTTCTACACCAAACTGCATCACACTCCATTCTTACTCTATGAAAATATGCAGGATTAATGACTTTGACAAGTTTTCAGAGTTTTAGAAATTATTTACCATTTTGGAATGATACAAGAAAAGTCATTGATCTCATAACCTTTGATCTAGCAATCCTACTACTAGAGCCATAAACAACTGAGGTAGAGCCAAACAAAAGTTCCAAATATATAGAAGCAGTTCTTGGGGGCAGCAAAACAACCAAACCCTGCCCCCCCCCCAACCACCCACCAGCAAACAAAATTGGTGCCCATCAGTTGGGGTAATTGCTGAATGAACATCGGCATAAGAATATAATGGGGAGCAGCTAGGTGGCACAGTGGATAAAGCAGGAGCCCTGGATTCAGGAGGACCTGAGTTCAAATTTGACCTTAGACACTTGACACTTACTAGCCATGTGACCTTGGGCAAGTCACTTAACCCTCATTGCCCCATAAAAAACAAAATCAAAACCAAAAAAAGAGTTTGGGGGCAGCTAGGTGGTGCAGTGGATAAAGCACTGGCCCTGGATTCAGGAGCACCTGAGTTCAAATCAGGCCTCAGACACTTGACACTTACTAGCCATGTGACCTTGGGGAAGTCACTTAACCCTCATTGCCCCACCCCCCACTCAAAGAATGTATTGGAATACTATTACATCATAAGAATATAAGGAATTTAGAAAAGCATGGGAAGATTTGTAAAAATTTATATAGATCAAAGCTATTAGATCCAAGAGAATAATATACTTAATCATTACATAATATAAAAGGGTCACCAAACTGATTAATTGTAATAACCAATTTTGGTTCAGGAAAACAAAAGATGAAATATGCTTTCCCCCTCTGTAGGAGAGGTATAAGGGAGGAAGGCAAGTTACCATAGGTGTGGAATCTTGCCTACAGTGAGCTATAGTAGTGGTGGGGACTGATTTTGCTTAACTGTTTTCTTTGTTAGAAGAGGGTGTGTATGTGTGTGAGGTCTGTATCTGGAAAGTACTATAATATAACAACAAGAGACATCAATAAAACTGAAAAGAGCTGGTTTTCCAAGTGTCTTTCATGGGACACTGTCAACTTTCACCTGATGGGTCATTTGGCAGATTCTGCCAACTATGACAGTGGCCAAATCAGGGGGAAAAAACCAGTAATAATTTTAGTTTTAAAACAAGTACAGTGAAAGGTGCTGACAGAAATACCAAATGCCTGGATTCCTCACTCACTCAGGAAGCACTCTTGGTTTGTTTAAAATTGTGCTGCCATGGTGATTCCAGTATATAAGACAGAAGTGGACTAAAATATGTAGGGTAGGTAAGCAATTTTTAAAAAAGATCAGCTGCTTCATAAAGCTATGCATAGGACTTGGATGATATATTTTCCTATTTGGAAAAAAGATACTAAAAATAAAATTGAAGTTTTGCTAATAATCAAAGGAGGCATTCCTGGAACTAAGCAGCTTTTTAAGAGAAAGAATCTAGCCATTTTCATATATGCTGGTAGAAAGCTAGAATAATTATAAATTAAATAACCATGCAAATTCACAAGAGATTGAATTTGAAAAAGATTTAGCTTTCCTCCTTATCAAGGTTAATCCTCTTCTACCCGTGCCATCCCCTCCTAGCTCCTCCTATACTTTGCTCTACAATCACCATAGCTGTTCATTCTAGTATGCCCAAGTCCTCCCACTCCACTGATTCCTTCCCTCCTTGTCTGTAAAATGGCACTTCGTTATCTATGTTGTGTTCTCTAACTCTCCCTTAGGTCTGTCCAATCCTAGAGAACCTTCACAATTAATCTCGAGTCATTCTGCCTATGAATCTTTAAAGTTTCTTAGAGAATAGTCTACACTGTACTCTTCCCAACCACTTGTAATCTTGCTTCTATTCCTACCACTCTAATCAAATAACTCTTCTTTTCAGTCCCCATACTTCTAGATTTTCCTGAAGTACTTAATATTGTTGACCACCCACTCTGTGATATTCTTTATTGCTTTCATTCTAGATATTTTGCATCTACTTATCTGTACTTTTCCCCCCTCCCCCATCCATAGATTCATGTCTGTTTTATATCTCTAAAGCCTAGCTGCTTAGTAGGTGCTTAATGAATGCTTATTGACTGGCTGATACATTGTCCTGTTTGTTTTTTTCTTCTTAATTCTCTGACTTCAATATTTCCTATCTAGATAGTGTCATTTCCTACGCCTTGATCCTTGTTTAAGAAGTAGCATAGGATAGCAGAAAGAATGCTAGATTTGAAATAAAAAGGCCTGGCTAAGACCTTGAGCATAATTTAACCTCTCAGGGCAGCTAGGTGGTGCAGTGGATAAAGCACCAGCCTTGGATACAGGAGGACCTGAGTTCAAATCTGACCTCAGACACTTGACACTTACTAGCTGTGTGACCCCGGGCAAGTCACTTAACCCTCATTGCCCCACAAAACAAAACAAAAACAAAATAATTTAACCTCTCTAGGCCTCATTTCCCTCATCTGTATAATGTAGGTAATGGACTAGTCCCTTCCATTTCTAAAGAATAATCTATATATGCTATTTGTGCTTTCTTAACAGAAAACTGCCTTCTGGCACTATTCCTAATACTGAAAGTTCTCTAAGTTTACCAATGAGCTCTTAATTTCTAAGTCCAATGGGGCAGCTAGGTGGCGCAGTGGATAGAGCACCAGCCCTGGAGTCAGGAGTACCTGAGTTCAAATCTGGCCTCAGACACTTAATACTTACTAGCTGTGTGACCCTGGGCAAGACACTTAACTCCAATTGCCTCACTAAAAAAACCCCAAAAAACAAAAAAAATCAAAAACCTTTAAGGGGGCGGCTAGGTGGTACAGTGGATAAAGCACCTGCCCTGGATTCAGGAGTACCTGAGTTCAAATCCGGCCTCAGACACTTGACAATTACTAGCTGTGTGACCCTGAGCAAGTCACTTAACCCCCATTGCCCCGCAAAAAAAAAAATGGATGTTAAATTTCTAAGTCCAATGTCTTTAGTCTTCATTCTCTCTGGCTTTCTGTGGCATTTGACCCTGTCAACCACTTCTTTCTTGCCTTAGCTTTGATAACCCTGCTTTCCTTTGGTTCTTATACATTTCTTTTTTTTTTTTAGTGAGGCAATTGGGGTTAAGTGACTTGCCCAGGGTCACACAGTTAGTAAGTGTTAAGTGTCTGAGGCCGGATTTGACCTCAGGTACTCCTGACTCCAGGGCCAGTGCTCTATCCACTGTGCCACCTAGTTGCCCCCCTCTTATACATTTCTGAAAACACATGTACAATAGAACACATATTCATTGATTAACATTCACACAGAATAAAGAAGTTACCTGTTAAATAAGTAGCTTGGTCATCAGTGGTATCAGAAACAAAAATAAAAGGTCTTAATATTTACTCTTGAGCTAGTATGACTTCCTTCTAATATTGAAGATTTAATTTTTTAAATTTAAGAAAACTAATAATCATGTCTAACTTCTTAGTGAAAACTCAGTAAATAGGATTTAATAAAGAAACAAAGTGAATTGTATTTCAGTAACATAACATGTTACTGTGACAAGGAAATGCCACTTCAAACTTAATGCCCTGTTTGGCTTTCTTATAGTGGAAAATATCCTATTTTTCTGATTATAGTATAAGCCTTTGGAGGACAGAGACTATTTTCTTATTTTCTTTTGTATGCCCAGCATCTAAGATAGTGCTTGGCACATAGAAAGCTAAATCAGCTTGCTGATTGACTGGGTCAGCTTCCTAAGTCTTGAAAAGGGGCACTTGATCCCAGCTCCAGAGTTTCTAGTGGAAAAGGAGATTATGTATGAGGATTCTAAGTAGAATTCCAGCTTTCAGTTTGAATTTTCTGACTTTCCTTGCTATTATATCACCAATTCTACTCGAATAGTCATATACCTTTACTCCTGAATGTATTTTAACACTATCAATATGAAAAACAAATTCAAGCCAGTAGTCTTTTTAGCAAACTATGAAACTGACTGTCCATTTCTGCTGGCTGACCCATCTTGTGTGCAAATGACAGCTTCTCTCTCAGGAAGAAATCTTTTCCATCCAAAAAACAAAAAAAACCCAAAACACCACACATACAACACAAGAAAACCCAAAGCCCCAAACCAAACCAAAAAACCAGGCCAGTCTTTGCTCCTTCCAAAGTTCATGTCAGAGCTGTATAAATGAATCATCTTGGGTTACCATGGTGTCCAGGCATTGGCAATAGAGTGAAGATGCTTTAAGAAAGAAGACTCATAACTAATATTATCTAACTATACCACTTTTTCAATTTGTTCCCTTCCTTGTCATTTTTCCAAATCCTTCAGTGGGACAGGCTTACCTAACTAGAATGGTTTCCATATATAATTATGGTTTGTTTGTTTGTTTGTTTTTTTGTAGGCAATGGGGGTTAAGTGACTTGCCCAGGGTCACACAGCTAGTAAGTGTCAAGTGTCTGAGGCCGGATTTGAACTCAGGTACTCCTGAATCCAGGGCCGGTGCTTTAACCACTGCGCCATCTAGCCGCTCCCATATATAATTATGGTTAACCCTAAACTCAGAACTATTAAGGTAACATGGTTTTTGCAGCCTGGGGAGAAATTTCTGCCCCATTGCATCTCATTTCCTAATAGAAGATGTATCTTCAGTTTTTAAATACATTTGCATTTCCTTTTTGCTCACACCAAAATTCATTTTTATCCACTAGGTAAATTTAAGGAAGGATGCCTTCTGGAGTCTTCCTGCCAGTGCAGTTATCATTTTCCCATAAAAAACAACTTGTAATAGGTCCTCTGGTGCCTCTTTTCTCATCCATGATCTATAATACTTTCCACTCTGATTCAATCCAACAAATTAGCAAACATTTATTCAGCATCTTCTACGTGAACATCACTGTAGTAAGTGCACATCTTCTATGGCTACGCAAGCCAAAAGGAAACAAACAGAAAACAGTCCATGCCATCCAAAAGCTTAAGCTCTCTGATAGCATCTTCTGCTGCAGACGCTTTCTCGACAAAAATCCATCTTTTAATTAGGGAAGTCATGTTGAGTTCCCCCCTAACCCAATTCCATAGCAGTGGTATGAATCAGTACACTAGGTTGTATCTTGGCTTTGTTTCTGTCTATTTTGGGGCAAGTTCTCCATATTTCTCTGTCTTTAATATGGGATCCAGGCTATCGTTCACAACATCATTCTAATACAAATAATATAACTAATGCCTTGTGTGCTTCTGAAGACAAAAAGTGTCCTTATTGGGAAAAGGATCAATTCATCCTTAACCACTACCTTTTAAAATGGAAGAATGTTATTTTTTGTCCAATATAACAATCTGTAAGCATATATGAAGGTGGACAGGTAGTAATCCAGGAATACTCATGTGATACTCATCAGTCTCCAAGGGGAGTGACCCCAAATCGGATGAAATCACAAATCTACCAAAGTACCAGAGTGTCTTGAAAACACATTTTCAAGTCAGGTTGTGCATTTGCATGTAGATAAAACAGAAAGTATGGTGAAACATGGTTACAAAACAAAACAAAAAAAGTTTGATGCCATTTATATAGTCTAATTTTGTATGAGTATCTATGTAAATAGATACACACATGTGTATGCCCACACATATATTGAAGTATCTAAAGATTATGAAAAAAGTTCAGAAAATGGGGCAAAAGTTGCTAAAGTAGTTTTTTTGTTAAACAGCATAGAACACTGGTTTTGGAATCAGAGGACTGAGGTTCAAATCCCACTTCTGACACACTTCCTGTATGATCTTGGTTAAGTCACAACCTCTATAGACTCAGATTCTTCATCTCAAAAATGACGAAGTTGGACTAGAAGCTCAAGGGTTCTTAACCTGGGGTCCATGAACTTAATTTTCTGATAGCTCTATTTCAATATAGGTTTCCTTGATTATGTTGTGTACTTTATTTTATACATTTTAAGCCATTATACTGAGAAGGGGTCGAAGGCTTCACCAGACTGCCAGAAGGGTTGTTCATGACATGACAACAGTTGAGAACTCATTAGACAGTCTTTAAAGTCCCTCCCAGCTTGAAATTTAGGAGCATATTAATACTACATAGAGATGATGAGCTGAGCAACTTGAACCATGAACTCCTTGGTGCTCTACACAAAATTTTTCTTCTAATGATTAGGAATCATTTAAAAATAAAATAGATTATGATGCCTCCAATTAATTTAGGGCGGAAAAATCTCAAAAGAAAAGAAGGGAGCTCATGTGAGTGGTATAACTATTGAGAAAATAAAACAATATAATCTCTTTTATAACCATAGCCTTAGGTTTAGGAGGCTCAATAGTAAGGCCCTAAGTATTTTAACATTAATACTTATTCCTTCATGTGTAAGTGGCATTAAATCTAGGTCTGTCATAACAATGAATAAAAATAAATAATATACTTCATGATCATAGGGCTACAATCAAGCATTGAGAATGACAGGATATGATATGGCTTTTGTTTATTGAACCAATACATGATGTACCAGGAAAGGCCTAATCATGCTGTCATTTCATTGTTTACAGTACCTTAACTAAAATATGGCTTTAGCTGCCATTTTGTATGTTAAATCAAGAATTTTTCCATTCTCAAGTTTAAATTATCACACAAAAAAATCAAGACTATGTTAGTCTTCCATCTTCCTCCTATGTTCCTTTTTATCAATCTTGTCCAGTTTTAATATTAAGTATTAACCTAAATAGTCAACATGTTGAGAATTAGCTCTATTAGGGGGACAAATACATATAGGACTTACATGGGCAACACCTCATTAAGCTAGAATGAACAGAGATAATGAAGCCATTAGAAAAAAAAATACCACTAGCCTCCTCTTACATAGTATTTGGAGTTTAACAACCAGAAGTTAGTTGGAACATCTCTGACTGTCCAGTTGTTATTACTTTTATTATTTATTTATGATGCAGTGTGCATAAAATCACATTAAAATCAAAGATTTGCATCCCTGCCATGAGGATCTTACAATAAAAAGGAGAAAAGAACACAGACCTGCTGTAACATCCCTTATTTTAGAGGTTGGGAAACAATCAAAGTTTTGGTTTTTTTAAATGCACCCAAACCTTTCACCACCAAATCAAAATCAAATTGCACCAGCCAAAGGGGGAAAAAGTCTTCTCTCCTTCGGGCACTGCTTTTTTTTCATTCTTCCTTGGTAAGTGCCAAAAAAAGAAGAAATGCTTGCTGTCATCATATTTTAAACTCCAAACACACCCCCAAACCAAAATCCTCATTAGATGATGTAAACCACCATCCTTGAACAATTAATTGGTCAATTTTCCCTTCTATTTAGTGGCTGATTCTTGAGTGGTTTGGATGTCAGTCAGAGCTACTTTCCTAAAACAAGCTAGGAAAACTTCAGTGATGCCAGACCACTTGGCTATTCCAACTCCCTCACTGGAAAAGGAAAAAAAACAAAACCCAGCTAGTTACCCCATAGGCCCCTAGTCAAGTGCCATGGGATCAGGGACATTATTAGTTCTCTGTAGTAGTCTGAAAAAGTAGACTCTAAATCTTGGTATATTCTCCTCTCCTAAGGTGTACTCAGACCAAATTCTCTGTAGTAGTCTGAAAAAGTAGACTCTAAATCTTGGTATATTCTCCTCTCCTAAGGTCTACTCAGACCAAACATTAAGTTTGACATTCTTGTTAAATTATATATGAGGCTGGGGAAGAACTGGACACTGGCAAAAATGCAAACCCACACAGCAGTGTCTTGAAAAATGTTCTAGGATTTGGCTTGTTCTGGTCTGCAACCAGTGAGAAAGATGGGGCCTAATGTTAGCTTCCTAAGTGTCCCCATAACCCACTCCTTCCCTCTCTCAATTCCAGCACCCTGTAGAACAGATGGGGTACTTCCTATAGCCAATATGAGCTGAGGCAGGGACTACAGAGTGACCAAACTTTTATAGACAACTCTCTGGTTTATCAGGGCAATAGAGGGGAGGAGGTTTCAACCATCACTTATACAGAGCTTAATGGCCCCTTAGAGGTCATCTAGCTCACCACCACCATTTTACAAAATGAAGAAACTGGGGCCTAGAGAGATCAAATGATTTGACCAAGGTATTGGGAATAGAATATGGCAGAGCTAGAAATTTGAACTCAAGTCCTCTGGCTCCAAATTCGGCTTTTTCCCCAAAGCACGATGCTTAATTGGGGTGGGGGTGGGGTTGGGAGAAGCTCACTATCCATTTTCTGTTCAAGCAAAGAATCCTGCAAACAAGGAGGGAGGTGAGGGTAGGAGTTTTAAAACTCGAGGTTTTTCTAGGTACATCCTCATGCAGGAGGCATGCCCGAATCTAAGTCCTTTCTAATTAACATGACACTGCCAGGTAATTTTCACGTAGTCTGCTTTCTACTCCTTTCTCTATCAGAAACAGGGCTCCAGATAATAGCACTAGGGCGGACTGCCGCACCTTTGGGGTTGGGTGGATACACAGACACACAACACACACAGATCTCCACTTTGGAGCTATTTCAGCCAATCTTTCCCTAGGGTGTCCCCAACATAGTGCCAGACGCTAGAGGGATGCCTTGGGCTTGACTGCTCCTGAAATTCCCAAAGTAACTTGCAAACTTTCCCGGTATCATACAGTCTTACGTCTAGGGGAGCAATATAAAAGGAGAGAGGGGGTGGGGTGGGGTAGTAGGGAATCCCCCAGCTGCACGGATCAGAGGACGCCCCCCCAACCCCCTCCCCACAACATTACCACCTAGCTATGCTTCTTTCTCTCTTCCCACTTCCAACCCCTTCCCACAAGCAGTCGTAGCAAGAGGGATGTGAGGCAGCAGCAGGAAAGAGAAGAGCTCTGGAAAGGAAGGATGCTGCTTTCTCTCCAGGAACCCCGGACTAAAGTGGCTCATGCTTCCATTCAATCACATGGGAGAGAGGAAAGGAGGAGAAAAGAGAAGACAGAGAGAAGAAATTGAAAGAGAACAAAAAAAGAGGAGAGAGAAGAAAAAGAAAGGAAAGAAAAAAGGAAGATGGAAAGAAAGAGAAGGAAAGAAGGAAGGAAGACGGAAAGAAAGTGAGGGAGACAGAGATAGATATGAATGGAGTTTACAAGCTATAGGAGTCCCGGAGGAAAAAAGTCCTATCCATTTCCCCAGGGGTTCATCAGATTATTGTCTAACCCGGTCCGCCTGCCCTCCTTCCCACCACTTCCCCGCCAGCTCAGCTCATCGCCCCAAGAAAAAAAAAAGTGTAAAGTTTGCAAAATCCCAAGGCACAGATTATAGCCGCCGAATAACAGAATCCCCCTCACCTTACCTTGCCAAATCCTTAGATCCTGGGACCACTTTAAACTTTTTTCCTTTTTTTTTTTTAAAGTTGGGTACCCAGAGAGAGAGAAAGAGAGAAAAGGAGGGAGTTGAAAGAATGGGGAGGAGGGGGGAGGCACCCACCCAGCAGCAGCAGCAGCCTCAGCAGCAACAGCAGCGAGAGCGCTCCGGCCAAGCTGGCACTTGGGGGGGACTGCCTCGCAGCCTAGCAGGTACTCAATAATATATACAGATTAGTCAAAGGAGAGAACACCAACTTCATGACTCAGTGATTCTTCATTAAAAGCTACTGTCTCTCTGAGGCCTTCAGAATAAAAGTCCTCCCTCCTCTGAGTGGTTGGAATCCCTCTCTCCCAGTTTCCAGCCAGGAGAAGAGGCGTTCCTTGTTCCTTTTGCCTCCTCCTCCCGAGAGCCAGCCGAGCGACAGTCAGGTTTGTGGAGGGTTTGCCCTGCCCCCTTCCACACTTAACTCAGACTGAAGTTTTGCTTACCCCCACCCCAAGCAAAAAATGAATAAATAAATAAAAAACAACCCCAAAACAAATAAACGAAGAAACAAAAAACCCCAAAGCCCCTTAATCCACAGGACCTCTTTCTGAGGCAACCTAGTCAAACAACGTTTAAATAAGTTTTCCAGAAATGCGAAGATTGAAAAAAAGTGTTTAAACTATTCCCTTTTTAAAAAAAAACTCATCCCATTTCCCCACCACCACCACCTCACCCCCCTACAAATAGAGATCTTGGCTGCATAGCAGTGAACTGTTTTCTTCACCACCACCCCCCTCCCTTTTTTCCAAGGGTCTTTTTTTGTCTATTTCCATTACAGCCTGAAAAGAAATCAATGGTAAACGAGGCAGCAGCTTTCTGTTCAGGGGGAAAGGAAACTGCTTGGGTTCATTCGAATGAATGAAAGCCCTGAAGCAACAGCAATGAATATTTTGCTTTTTGGCCGGGGGGGGGGGGGGGGGGGGGGGGGGGGTAGGGGGAAAGTAACCTTTCAGTTGATTATGCTTTCAAGGGTGCAACAAAATTTACATCTATGGTGTATAATGAAGTTATAGCAAAGTCACCAAGAACACTATAGGGAAAAATGAACTTTGTTTTTTTTAAAATGAGAGAGAAAATAAAATACTGTAGTTCAACTAGGAGTTTACTGCATTAATCATGTCATAGAATACCTGAACCCAGAACCCCTCAGGGTAAAGAGTGTGTCACAGTCACCTTGCAACATCTCAGAAATTTATTTCAGAATTCTATTCACTTACTTCTTCAGTCATAAACCATATGTAGCCCAAGTCACTGGCTTTAGTGAATCTCCCTGAGTTTTAGGAGGAAAGGCTCTTTTTCATTCATTGTCCCTTCATAGCAGTTCCCTCAAATCAAGTTAACATATAAACCCTAACCAGCTATCACCCGACCAATAAGACCATCAGTAGAACTTTTAAAATTGGCATTGAAATGAACACAAATCAGAGTTGAATAATCAATACAATATCTAGTTAGACATTTAGGAAATCTTGCCCACAAACTGGATTGTTGATTGTCAAAAAGGACCATGACATCAGGAGCTGATGTCATGACTTGCAGTGAATTAGATTTAAGTGAGGAAGCCTCACTGTCTCCCACAGAGCCATTTGGATCCAGTGGATGACTTGCAATGACCCTGGATGTTTGAGGCAATTGGTGGCTAAGTGACTTGGCCAAGGTCACCAACTAGTGTCAAATGTCTGAGGCTGGATTTGAACTTATGTCCTACTGATGTCAGGGCCAGGGCTCTATCGACTGCACCACCTAGCTATCCCTTTAAAGTGGATAATGGCACCTACCAACAGATGCTCTAGGATCACTCACTTGGGAAAATAGCATAATGACTAATAACTATTTAGGCAGTGAATGTATTAGTATTTAAGGGGCAGCTAGGTGACTGCAGTGGATAGAGCAATGGCCCTGGATTCAGGAGGACCTGAGTTCAAATGCAGCCTCAGACACTTGACACTTACTAGCTGTGTGACCTTGGGCAAGTCATTTAACCCTCATTGCCCACCCCACCCCCAAGTGTTAGTATTTGGCAGCAAAGAAATCCCATGGGTCTTCGGCAGACAAGGGTAATTGAAAGAGTACTGGTCCTAGGAGTCAGGAGATGTGTGATGTTGGGCTAATTCCTCAATCTCTCTGGATCTCACTTTCCTCATGTGTAACATGAGTGGTTTGGACCAACTCTTAGGTCTTTCCCGGATCTAATGTTCTGTGATATTGTGATTTCCTAATGTAATGGAGGTTTGGTCCTTGCCTAGATCATCTAAGATGTAGTCACCCACGGGGAAAGATGCAGGTCCAAGCCCTCACTGTACTAGCCTACCTTCCTTTACAGAAACAATAAAATAAACCATCCTTTTCCCAAATGGTAATCAGCTTTTTGCAAGAGGTTTTAATGCTAATAAACGGCTTAAACATAGTAATGGAAAATCAGGTAGACTCACTCACTAATCTACATTTCTATATACTACCAATAAGAATCAACAAAAAATGATAGCGGAATGACAGTTTGGGGCATTAACTTATTGAGACATTCAAGAGACCCACACAAAGCCAACTTCAAAATGATTCTTATAGAAATAAAAATAAAACTGGACAAGTCTAAGGGCATTTCATGTTTATGCTTAGGTTGAGCAAAGACTTTTTAAAAAATCACTACTTCTTAAACTAAATTAGCTTTAATGGGGTATCAATAAAAAAACCACAATTGACTATTTTATAGAATCAAATGAAGTTATAACAAATAGGGAGGTGATACACATTGATGTAGGAGGAAAAAAAGGGGTTAACAGAGAAACCTAAGACCCAAGGTTTAATTCAGATATTAGCTCTAAAAGGGAGTTAGACCCCACTTAATGGATAACTTACAAGTCAGGATGCTAGGTTCTTGTACCCACAGTAATCAGTACCCATAACAGGAACAGAGGGAGCTAGGCCAAGGAGACCTGAAAACTATAACAATAAAGGAATTGACAGCCTATAGAAATTCAGACTAGAAATAAAAGAAAAATGAATATGTTGTGAAACTAGCCGAGGGAAACAGAGACATGCGCAGAAAAGGCCAAATTTGTCCCCCCATTCACCTTATGATGTGTAAACCCCCAAAACACACCTCCACTGAAAAAGGTACCCACCTGGGGGTTGGTTTAGGACCCCAGGAACTCCAAATTAGGATAGGCCCTCCCCTGTACCTCCCTAAGGTGGAGATTATTATAATGAGACTGATAATCAATTTATCCATACTATAAATATAACTGTCTTTCCTTTCCTTATTTGAGAGATACCTTTCCACTTTTCTGGTTCTCTCCCTGTGATCACTCACAGCATTGCAATAAAACTTGGGAAACTGAGTCACTGAGTCTTGTAATTCTTTTGGGATGACACATGATCAATATGACCCTAAATTCGATCCCACATCAACATGAATACCAAGAAAAACTAAGAAAAAGAAAAGTGATTCTTCCTCTTAACAAAGAAGTAGCAGACAATGACCATAATGTGTTACATGCTGACAGTTAAGGTCATTATATTGAAAAAAAATTTACTATTTTTTGGGTTGTTTTAAAAGAGGTCGTATGAAGGTGAGGATCTTTGGGAAATGATTATCATAAAATATATTAAAGAAATATTTTAAAACATATGGGGTGATTGGGGACTAGCAATAACAGATCTCAAAATGTACAATAATGACTCCCCATGATGGAAAAAAAAATGAGTTCTACCTACTCTTCTTTTAGTCAAGTACCACAGATTCAAGTGCAATTTCCCTACCCTCCATAAATGAAAATAAATAAATGGTCATTTTAATTCTGGCAGCTAGGAAGTATGGCAGATAAAGCACTGGCCTCCAGTCAGGAAGACCTGAATTCAAATTCTACCTTAGACACTTACTAGATGTGTGACCCTGGGCAATCACCTACCCCTTTTTGCCTCAGTTTTCTCATCTGTAAAATGAGCTGGAGAAGGAAATGGCAAAGCACTTCAGTATTTTTACCAAGAAAACCCCAAATGGGGTCATGACCAGTCAGACACAACTGAAAAATGACTTCTTGTTGTTCAACTGTTTTTTTCAGTCAAGCCAAACTCTTCATGACAACAAGAAGAATTGAAATTTGGAAATATGAAATTTGTTCATGTTGCCCAAAGTTTGGGTTTTTGCAGGCTATTTAACACAAGCCATACTCTAGGTCAGAAGTGGTAACACTGGTTTTACAAGTCTTTAGATTGATATACCATGCAATAGTACTTCTAAAGGAATCTTAGCGCCCATGTAAAATCGCTTGCCAATAAGGAAATGGCTTGCCTATAGCCTCTAAGAATGAAAGCATTCACATGACCATGTGACTTTTAGAGAGTAAATTTGAATGGTTTTCCTTTAGCAGAATGAAGATTCAGGGTGTTCAAAGAACTAATATAAGTCATTAAAGAAAAGTTTCATTCTATGAAACAACAATCAAGAAAACTCACTGGGGAAAATAGTTTAGATATGGTCCTGGCCCCCATGAACTTTACAAAAATAGCAGGGAGGATAAAATGATAAGAGCTCTTGGACTTTGTAACTGATAGATATGGATGAATAATAAAGGCAAGAATATAGCCTTATGGGGTGAAAACAATGAACTTGCCTACTTAGTTTACCTTTTGTTTGGGCTCAACTAATTTGCATCCTGAAGAAAAGAGAATTTGAGGAGGGTCTAACTCTACTTTAGATAATAATCTGTAACTGAGGGAGTCCTAAAGAAAAGATTTAATCTTAGCTTGGAGGCAATTTGTCTAGATTCTTCTAGCTACATATGGCTGCTCTAAAGAGCTATCAGTCATTTTCTTTTAAATTTTTTCTTTGCAGGGCAATGAGGTTTAAGTGACTTGCCCAGGGTCACAAAGCTAGTGTCAAGTGTCTGAGGTCAAATTTGAACTCAGATCCTCGTGAATCCGGGCTGGTGCTTTATCCACTGAGCCACCTAGCTGCCCCTCATTTAGTCATTTTCAGTCATGTCAGATTCTTCATGTGCCCATTTGGGGTTGTTTTGGCAGAGATATTGGAGTAGTTTGCCATTTCCTTCCCCAGCTCATTTTACAGATGAGGAAACTGAGGCAAACGAGGTTAAGTGACTTGATAACAATCACAGAGCTAGTGTGAATGAGGGGAGATTTAAACTCAGGTCCTGATAACTCCAATGCTCTATCCACTGCACCACCTAGCTGCCCCAAAGAGCTGTCAGCCTTCCCTTTTGCTGGGAAAGATTCTAACAAAGGTTCTAACAAACTCTAGCAATAAAGACCGGCAGGTGGTTCTGAAGAGATATGCCCAAAAAGTTTATCTTAGGAGTAGAGGAAAGGAGAGTAGTGAAAAGTTTTTTTGTTTTTTTTTAAGTGAGGCAATTGGGGTTAAGTGACTTGCCCAGGGTCACACAGCTAGTAAGTGTTAAGTGTCTGAGGCCGGATTTGAACTCAGGTACTCCTGACTCCAGGGCCAGTGCTCTATCCACTGCGCCACCTAGCTGCCCCTTATGGAATCTGAATGAAGATTGAGGCACACTATGTTTACCTTTTCTTGGTTTTGTTTGTTTTTTCTTTCCCATAGTTCTTCCCTTTTGTTCTGATTTTTCTTTCACAACATGACTAATGTGGAAATATGTTTAACATGCTTGTTCTGTATAACCTATATCAGATTGCTTGCCATCCTGGGGACAGAAGGGAGGGAAAAAATTTGGAATTCAAAATCTTATGAAATTACATGTAATTGAAAAAAATAATAACAAAATAAAAGGAAGATGAGTTTTCCTGATTCCGTACCCAACACTTTATCTACTTAAACAGCTAGCTGCCCACAATCGGCTATCTATCAAATCCCTGTTCCTAGATTCTATACCTATCTTTTGCTGCTGCTCTTACATACAGTTTACTTGTGTAGAGCTTATTATGATCCAATAAAACTCTAGGATCTTTTCCAGACAAATTGCTCTATCTATGCCTTCCCAATCTTATACTAAGGAAGATGACTTTTTTTGTTTTTTTTTTGTTTGTTTGTTTGTTTTTGCAGGGCAATGGGGTTTAAGTGACTTGCCCAGGGTCACACAGCTAGTAAGTGTCTGAGGCTGGGTTTGAACTCAGGTCCTCCTGAATCCAAGGCTAGTGCCTTATCCATTGCGCCACCTAGCTGCCCCCTAATGAAGATGACTTTTGAACCCAAGTATGAGGCTTTACATCAATTCCTCCCTAATTTCATCGTTGGATTTGGCCCAACGTTCCAGATTGTCAAGATCTTTTTGAATCCTGACTGTCATCCAGTGTGTTAGTTATTCCTCACAGCTTTGAATCATCTGCAAATTTGGGAAGCATGCCATCTGTGCCTTTTTCCAAGCCATTGATAAAAATGTCCAACAGAATGAGGCTAAGCATGGCTCTTCACAAAAGCATTGTGTATGATGTTAATAGAGAGATTTAAGGGATTTCCTATGTACTTCTAATGTTCTGGAGCTTTTGGAGCATAGATTTTGCTGCCCTATCCCTAGCTAAAAAGTCCATTCCTATTTGAAAATCCTCTTCATACCTCCTCCACAGTTGCCTTAGATACCTATGATTGCCATATCATAGATCTTCATAGCTTAAAATTAGTGTTTTAATAAGGAAATACTACAAATGTTATGAATTAGTATCTAATATGCATTTTCTAGAGTAATAGATGCTAAGCCTTAGCCCATTATTCTCTATTCATTGCTCTCCAATGTAGGTAGAAAGGAAGAGTGAAAGATGGTTAAAGACTAAAACCAAATGAAACTAATTATACAGAAAAAGCTTTAATAGACTTGCAGCTGGTTGGTACCACATAGCAAGCTAGAGGAGGGAAACATCAGCATTGGAATAAACATTTATAAAATCAGGTTTATTAAAGCAAACTAGAACAGGACAAAAGAGTCCTAACAATTACAGATCTCAACATGTTTATAGGTTTTATATAATCCTCTTTTTTTGGTCCTTTTTCTATTGGAATGTTTGTGTTCCTTGATGATTATGTTCATAATAAAAAGGGAAATCTTTTTTTTTTTATAAAAAAGAAAAATGTTTCTAAAAACAAAGCTCACCTCTAAAGAATGACTTTGTTTAATTCATTTTTGAATGGAGCTTTTCCCCCCTTAAAACAAACAAGTAAACAACAAGCCTTAAACCCTGGAACTAACTGTAGTATTTCATATGTAATATAGTTATTTCAAGAACATCAGTGTCTAAATTATTTTTCCTCAATGTGGGATGCTTTACAAAATTTGGGGTGGGGAGTCTTATAAAGTGATTAAAATAAGGACATTATTTTATTTATTTGATTTTGAGTACTGCTTATTAAGCTAAGAGAGAAAGGAACAACTTCCAAGTACAATCCACATTTTCAAAGGAAAAACAAATAAATGTATCCCATTAGCCAGGACACCTCTTTGACTTTTTGACTTGTACACAATTTCATTCAAAGTTTTTTTCTTTCAAAAGAGAAAGAATTAGAAGGAAAGAAAGAGAAAGATTGAGAAAGAGGAAGAGAGGGAGGCAGAGAGAGACAGAGACAGAGAGACAAAGACATTGAGAGAGGAGAAGAGAAATAGAACTCTTTGTACTCATAAATGTTACTAGAGTCTGAGCTGACGTAAAACTATGTGCTGGGAAACTTGCAACCTGAAAATCTCTTAAGTAATGGAATGTAAAGAAAGATTGTGAACTAGAAACAAAGGAACAGTATTCCTTGCAGTAAATAAGCAAAGGACTTTCAAAATAAGCTCTGGAAGAAAATAAAAAAGGGATAGATACTATGATCTGATCTGAAATGTCAATTACCTACTGAACACTAAGGGATATTCTTCCAAAATATTCAATTAGGGAACAGAATGAAAAACAAAAATAGGGCCCTTAAATAATTGATTTTCCTTCAGCAACTGAGATTCTAGCACTCTCTATATATGTAGTTATATGTTAGGGCAGAGTTGGAGAAAATTAGGTATGTTGTAGAGGCTTCATTAATAGTTTTGGGCCAAATAGCATTCCTTATCAACTATTTAGCAAGCCTTGATTGTCCTATCTCCTAACTAAATACATTGCTAACAGCTTTAAAATGTTCTGTTCTACTAAAGGTACCCATTCAACCTATGAGAGTTAAATCAACTTTCAAAAATGTCTAGCCTTCTCCCAATGACAAAGCATACTTTGCTGAATCTAGCTTTGTTGGCTCTGACTGAATCAGATGCTGATTCCATAAAAATTCCCTCAGAGGCAGAGTTCAAAATAGGAATTTGCTTTTCTATCTGACTCTCTGGGAAAGTGGGGGAGAAGCATTGTTCACTTTCCATGAGTGGTAGACTAAGTTTCCATACCATCTAAGTCCATCTATTCAAACTCCTTATTTTACAGACAAGGAAACTGAGGCCCAATGACCTGCCCATTGTCACATAGTTTCAAGTGTTAGAGCCAAGAAAATAAATATGTATTGGCTGACTCTATATTCAGTCTTCTTCCTACTATCCCTACAATACATGCCAAAACATTGAAATCATATTGTATGAATACATATGATGACTGGCAAATCATATGCTAAAATCAGGTTTGGAGATAGATGGATATAATGGAAAGAGCATTGAATTCTTAGTGACATGACGATTTGGAATCCCATCATTCTCAGTAATGTATGACTTTGTACAATTTAGGTCATCACTCTGGGCTTCAGTTTTGTCCTCTATAAAAGAAATGGGCTATGTTAGTTCTAAGTTTCCCTCTAGCTCTGAATTTATGATTACTTAAAAAAAAAATCAATTTGGGGGCAGCTAGGTGGCGCAGTGGACAGAGCACCAGCCCTGGATTCAGGAGGACCTGAGTTCAAATCAGGTTTCAGACACTTAACACTTACTAGCTGTGTGACCCTACACAAGTCACTTAACCCCAATTGGCTCACCAAAAAGAAAAAATCAATTTGTTATTTGCAGTGTCAGTTCATGAAATTATAGGTAGAGCCACACATCAATAGAGTTCCTTAGACTCTGTTAAGACTGCAACCTCTGGTAAAACCATAAGAAGGAATTATATGTTTACTATTCGACAATTACATCTTGAGCTCAGAATGTACATTCATTCTGCCTAATAGTGACATCAGTTCTTCCACAGTTCTAAAATACAGGAATTATGCCAACCTTAGATGTAGAATAATTTTAGACATTTTAGTATTGTTCTCAAAAAGAAACCTTAAGTTCAAATGAACAGCCATGGATTAGGACAGGTAGGTGGCCACTGGCAGAAATATAATAAAATCAACTTATTTTTCCTTTTAATTCTACCTAGTGACAAAAATCTGGAACAAATTGGGTACTTATCAACTGAAGAATGGCTGATCATATTATGGCATAAGAATGTAATGGCATTCTATCATGTTATGAGAAATGACAAAAAAAGGGATAGTTTCAGAGAAACTTGACAAGACCAATATGAACTGATGAAGAATGAAGTGAGCAGAAGTAGAACAACCCATGTGATCACAACAGAATTGTAAAAAAAAAAAAAAAAAGCTTTGAAAGATTGAAGAATTCTAATCAATGCAAAGATCAAACAAACACAATTCCAGAAAACCCAACATGAAGAATGCTACTCACCTCCTGACAAAGAGGCAATGGGTTTGAGTGAGAGAATAAAACATTTTTGGACAAGGCCAATGTGAGAATTTGTTTTGACTATGCATATCTGTTACATGGATTTTTTTTTTTACTATTTTTTTCTATCTCAATTGGAGTAGTCAGGGGAAAGGTAGGATGAAGATTAAAGAAATGCTTATTAATTAAAAATTAAATAAAAATTCTACCCAGCATTTATCATAAAATAATTCTCTATCATTTCCTCTACACATCCAAATTTGAAAGGTCTTTATTAATAATCTTCCTCTAGGAAAAAATATAGAAATATGTTACCTAGGTCATATGCTTTGTGATGGAAAGATAACTTAGCTGGTGAAAAGAAAGGATAAAGTAAGGAACTAGGGAAGTAATTGAAGCTATTTGTGGAAAATAAAAGCACAACCAAACTAAAACTAACATTTTCCAACGCAGAATCCATGAGATAAAAGAGAAAGGGTGGGGGGAAATGTTGGTAAATGTTCATAAGAAAAATCAGATGATTTTGTTGAGTTGCCTTACACAACAAAGCCATTCTCTAGGATGAATAGCCACCCCACGAAGTTAAACTGCCACAGGGAAAAATAGGAAAGCATTAGCATTTTCAAAGAGGTATTCATAGCATGATAAATGGAGCTTAAGTGATGGACAATTGAGGTTGTCTATTCATAATATTGGCCCTTTCTGTTATATATTCTCATGAAATGGCATGATAAAATTAAGGTTTGTTGTTGTTGTTGTTGTTGTTAGCAGATTATGTAATATAGGGTTTTAAGAAAAAAAGTAGAGATTGTATCTCTGATCTTCAGTAGCTTTAAGGAATCTGGTTATTGACCGGAGGAAATGAAGTTGTAGGTTCAGTATTTTCTACTTATCTGTTTCCTATCAATGGTTATGGGAATTTATAGAATTATCCATTTAGAGCATGAAGGGACCTCAGCAGACACATAAAGGTTAAGGACCTGCTCAGGGTCATAGAGTTTTTAAGTACTGAGGCAGGATTTGAACCCAGGTCTTTTTGACTTTAAGTCCAATGCTTTATGCATGCTGTCTCAATATGTTTACTGACTTTGGTAAAATTCAACTAGCTAGTATAGTCTAAGACCCCAAAATTCTATTTTTTGGTCTGGGGATCTATGATGGCAGAAAAAGAAAGAAGTGGGCAGGGATTCAAAAGACATGAGTTTTAGTTAATCTGCAATTAGCTGGGTGGCAAAGAATTGGAAATCAAGGGAATGCCCATCAATTGGGGAATGGCTGAACAAGTTGTGGTATATGAATGTAATGGAATACTATTGTGCTGTAAGAAATGATAAGCAGGCAGATTACAGAAAAACCTGGAAAGACTTAAGTGGACTAATGCTGAGTGAAGTGAGCAGAACCAGGAGAACATTGTACACAGTAATAGCAACACTGTGGGATGATCAACTGTGATAGACTTGGCTCTTCTCAGCAGCGCAATGATCCAAGACAGTTCCAAAGAACTCATGATGGAAAATGTTCTTTTGTTTTTTGTTTTTTTGAGGTTTTCCCCTTTTGTTCTGATTCTTCTTTCACAACATGACTAATACAGAAGTACATTTAATGTGATTGTACATATATAACCTATATTGGATTGCTTTCTGTCTTGAGGAGGGAGGAGGGAAGGGAGGAAGGGAGAAAAATCTGGAACAAAAAATCTTATGAAAACAAATATTGAAAACTATCTTTACATGTAACTGGAAAATAATAAAATACTTTTATAATTAAAAAAGATTAAAAATCTACAATTAGCTGGTTGTATAATTTAATGCAAGTTGTCTTACTTCTCAGGGACTCATTTTCTTTATCTAGGAAGTATAGGTGGTAGATCATCTCCCAGATTTCTTTTAGCTTTCATGCCCAATGGCTCTATGACTCTAAGATGGATTTCAATGAAATTTTATTTGTAGCTAGAAATTAGAGATGGAAAATTGCCCTAAGTGAGGTTTACAATGAATAGAACTATGGATTTTGAGAGCATTGTGGTGTCTGGCCAGAGTTGGTCAAATGAGATTAAAAAAAAAATTAAACACTGAATGTAAAGAAAAGACAAAACCATGGAAAGAGAATGCTTCTCTCCGCCCCCCCCCCCATTAGATTCTTGGAAATTACTATCTCACACATGCCCCAAAAGGATGTTCATTAGACTTTTTTTTCCCCTCCAAACTGAATATGTATATGCTTTAGAACATTGCTGTATGTAGTTCATGAACTATGGGTATTAGTCAGTCTTCATTATATGGGTGGTACAGATGATACAAAAACATAATTTTTGTGTCATTGCTTCATTCTTTTCTTGCCCATTGTACTACAATGTACAGTTTTAATAAAGCCTTTTGGTTGCAGAGATGGGTGAACTGGTTAAACTGGAAATACACATTCCACCCCTACCCACTTATTTCCATTTTAAAGAACAAAACTCAACAGAATAACATTTTGTGATTGTGGAAGAAATCCATTTCTGATTTGATTGTCTTGTTTGCCATCATTAGCTAACTCCATTCAAGGAAATTGGCGGGAAGCTAGGTGGCGCAGTGGATGAAGCACCAGCCCTGGATTCAGGAGGACCTGAGTTCAAATCTGGCCTCAGACACTTGACATTTACTAGCTGTGTGACCCTGGGCAAATCACTTAACCCTCATTGCCCCACAAAAAAAAAAAAAAAGGAAATAGGCACGACCAGGTAGCTACCATAGCATCTTATATCTTGAGCTATAAGGGACTCTAACGACCATCTTGCAGCTAGGTGTTGAAGGGACTAGAGCCTGGAGTCAGACCTGAGTTTAAATCTAGCCTCCGACACTTTCAACCTGTGTGGCCTTGGTAAAGCCACTTAACTGCTCTTTGCCTCAGTTTATCCAACTGTAAAATAAGAGCACCTATCCTGCAGGATTGTTGTGAGGATCAAATGAGATAATATTTGTAAAGTGCTTTGCATAATGCCTGGTACATAATAGGTACTATATAAATGATTATTCTCTTCCCTTCCCCCTATCTAATTAGATCCTCTCATTTTACAGATAAAGAAACTGAGGCCCAGGAAACTAAGTGACTTACTTGAAGCTGAGGAAAGTTTGTAAAGATCTGAGGTGGAATTTGAACCTAGTTGCTCAGATTCCTGACACTGGCTCAAGTAGCTTTCCATTGTACCAATGAAGCAAAGATACTAGAAATAGGGAGGGACCAAGTATTTGCATAAAAAATAGTCACTTTGGGGGCAGCTAGGTGGCACAGTGGATAGAGCACTGGCCCTGGAGTCAGGAGGACCTGAGTTCAAATCCAGACTCAGATACTTGGCATGTACTAGCTGTGTGACCCTGGACAAGTTACTTAACCCCAATTGCCTCACCACCCCCCCCCCAAAAAAAAATCACTTTCTGGCAGGGCCCTTCCAAACCTGACTTTGGCCTGTCTTTCTAGGCTTTATACACCTTATATCTCACCATAACTGTCATCTAGTGACGTGGCCTCCTTGTTGTTTGCAATAACAAAATACTCTAGCTTCCAAATCTTCAGCATTTTTGCTGCTGTGGAATGCTCTTACTCTCCACCTCTGCCTCCTGGGTTCCTTTAAGTCCCAGCTAAAATCCCATCTTTTATAGAAAGCCTTTGCCAATCCTCCTTAATTATGCCTTCCCTATATTGATGAGTTGAAATGTTTCCTCCACAGAACTTAATGGCACACAGTTGTTTTCCACATTATCTCCTCCTTTGGGTTGTGAGTTCCTTGAGAACAGGGACTGTCTTTTTACCTTTCTTTATCTCCAGTGCCTGGCATAGAGTAGGCATCTAATAAATATTTACTGGTTGGCTGGATGGTACCTGAAACAATTTTGGATGACACTACCACTTTGAACCATCCACATCACCTCTTTTTTCACCTTCTCTCCCTTCCTTCCTTCTACCTTGTGCCTGTTAGGGTCTTCCCCTTTACGCCTTTCAATGCTACCCGATGGTATTGTTTAGCCACAGGACTGTCAACAGCAGAGCTATATTCTGTTGTCTAAATACTAACTAGTACAAGGAAGGCTCTAATTCAGTCGATCCAGTGTCCTATTGCAATTTGGGAGGAAATCTGAGAGGAATGTTGATTGGTGGAAATCATTTTGTCAATAATTTCAGGTATCAGAATTGTTATTGAACCTATTTCATCGTTTCACCACAGTCTGACATTTTAATATTAATTACTCTATTCTGAATTTATATAACCTACCCTCATCACTCTTCTAAGTGCTGAGGGCCTTCAAAAGAAAATGAAAACAGATCCCTCACTAAAAAAAAAGGCTTATAATTTAAATGAGGAGACAAAGTAGACTGTTCATAACAGGTGTCTTACAGTTGTTTATTCACTTAGACTGTTTATGAGCTATTACTCATAATTTCCTTATGAATCAACACCGCACATCTGGAAGAACAAAACCTCCCACTAACAAGTGAATTCCTAGAGTGTAGGTGCCACACAATACTGCAATTAATTTATGTCGGCATCCTATAGGGCATTACAAAAAACACCTCAGGCATCGAGAGGTGGTAACTTGGTAAGGTCAAAAGAGTCAGTGTTAGGGTAAAGACTAGAACTTTGGAATTTATGATGCCATTTTAATACTTTTCTACAGCTAGATCATGACACTTGCACAGATGACCCATTTGTTCATTAATCCTTCTGTTTGCCAATACATTGGCCAATTGTGACTTCAGAGGATTGGTGGTGAAACTCCCTTCCACCTCTCAGTGATGGACTATAAGGTCTGAGCAAGTCATAATTTGTCAGCCATGGTCAGTGTGTTGGTTTGTTTTGCTTAATTGTACATACTTCTCAGTTGTAGAGATACCTCTTTATGCTACTTACCTGAGGACTTGAATTTCCCCTGAAGGTTCTATTGGAGAGTATGGGGGATGGAGAAAGGGGAAGAGGCTGGTCATCAACAAACAATTACAAATCTCTGTCCCCAGTCATCTCTTCTAAGTTCTTTCTTGGTAGCATATCTATTCCCTTCTATTCAGACTTGGCTAAATCACATTTCCAGGTCTTGGTTCTCTTATCTGTAAGTTTCCTTATATCTCTGAATCTATGCTCCTTTGGTTTACTTTCTCAATTACAATGCCATTTCAATTTTTTGATGTTGAATGGATTACACTTTCGTTACCAAACATTTTATGCATAATAAAAAATATTTGCTATCCCAATTAATAGCCAATGGTTTTAAATCATGTTCACTTCAGAAAATTCTAATATCACAAAAAGATATGCTCAACCTCTACTAAATCATTGTATCATGTCATCTTCGATGCATGACACCTTTGCAAAGAAACTACAGTTATCCCTTCCATATCTTGGGAGTTAGGAGCATGGAGATCTGAGATCTGGAAAATCCATGTAAAAGTTTTTGGCCCTCCCTTTGTATCAGAGAAGGTCTGACTTTTTTTCTTTTTCTTTTATGGGGTGTTTACAGTACCTTATTGTAAAAATTTGGTTAAGTATTTGGTCATAATGCTCAATGGCCTCCGAGTTTTGTCTGTGGCTTATGCAAAACTCTCCCAAAATTCCCATTTAATTTTTTATACTGACCGGAGATATATTGAAACCTCAATGGGGAAAGTCTAGGTGTGGAAAGGATAACTGTTTTTCTATTTTCTATGCTTTATTTATTCTATTTCTCTATCTGGAGAGAATAATCAAGTAGTTTAATACAAAGAACTTTATAACATTCTTTTAATCCTTTTAATTGACTATTCTAATAAATAGATCTTCAATATTGAAATA
Organism: Dromiciops gliroides; assembly: GCF_019393635.1. Lineage (NCBI taxonomy): Eukaryota > Metazoa > Chordata > Mammalia > Microbiotheria > Microbiotheriidae > Dromiciops > Dromiciops gliroides. Next base: position 188,211,327 of record NC_057866.1, on the reverse strand, counting down.
TCTAGAGGTTCAATGACTTGCCCTAAACCAGAGAGGGGGGTCAGTGTGTGAGAATTGGAATGACACCCCCCTGCTGGGAGAGATATTGCAGGGAAACTCCGCCATGAGGAGAAAGCATGTGATTTAGAAACCATGTGACTTTAGCATCTGGAAGTAACCTTTTCTTGGGTTTCGAAGGTTAGTCCAGTGTCAGGAAGTGATGTTTGCTCGTGGGTCCTGTCAATCAAAGTTACCAGCCAATTAGCTTGGAGTTGTGTGTGTGTGTGTGTGTGTGTGTGTGTGTGTGTGTATGGCCCTTTTTCCTGTTTCACAGGAGATTCTGGGAGTAGCCGCTAAAGCATTGGCCTCTTGGGTTCCTGACCTCAGTATGGTGGGTTGGAAGCTGGGGTCTCTTAGAGATAGTTAGATTTTTACCTCTCTCTCTCTCTCCTCACCATCTTCTGATTGAACTTTAATAAATACTTAAAAGTCTAAACTCTTGCTAAAGCTTCTATTTTAAGGCAACCACTCATTAGATTTTAGTAGATTTTAGACATCATAGCTAGGATTTTAGCCCCTTACAAGTGACAGAAAAGTGATTAGAATTCTGAGTCATTGACTATCATCAGGGTATGTTGCATCTGAACAAAGAATTTTTACCAGGTGTCTTAAATAACTCTTTGGGAAATTAAATCCTTATAAAGATGCTTTGTTTTCCCCCCTTTTAATTGGAATAATTACTAATGGCAATTTTACAATCTCAAATTAAACTTTGGTTTTGGACCCCTTGATAACCAGATCATTTTATTTAATTAATTAAACTTTAATTTATGGAATAAAACAAGCATTTCCATAATGTAATATAATAAAAAAGATGTTTGTACATGAAACTGAACATCTATTATATATAACTTATTATTCCTTTAAAATATATAATAAAGTTATCATGTAAATTCCTTTCTTCTTTTTTTTTCTTTTTGGTTTTCTTCCTTCTCCTCTTCCCTTTCCCCTCTTCCCTCTCCCCAGAAATGGCTACCATTAATCACCTTTTATTTTAAATGCCACTTGGCAATTAAAAAAATTATCCAATGATATCAGTAAGTAAACATAACTATCTCAGTTTCAGACTATCTTTCCATTGTTAATCACAGATATATAATGAGAACAAAAACTGTGCTAATATTTTGATAGGGGTAGGGATTGGACTTGTGATGTCATGACTAAAGGAAGATTCCTAGATGAGGACATTCTGGCTACCACTGTAATTTGATACCTTCTCTGTTACTTAAAATTTTAGCTCCAGCTAGGGCACTGGGGAGGATTAATGATTTGCCCAGGGTGACACAGCCAGTAGGTAATAGAGATGGGACTTGAATCAGAGCAGGTCTTCCTGATCCCCAAGGCCAACTTTCTTACTAATACATCATCTTGCTTCTTTCTGAGATGAAACCACAGTTTTGAAAAAAAAATGGAAATGAAGTTTTGAATTTATACACAATATCTATATCAACAAATTATCATACATAGTATTATAACATTTTGAGCCTGAAAGGACTTCTTGATAATTTCATCTAAAAAAATCCAGTTTTGAGCCATATTTGCCATATAGGTGCATTCTGGCACCTAAACATCCTTCCCCACCACCTACAATCCTCCACCCCTTGCACCTCATCCCTTAAGCATTTACTAACTGTAGGAAGATCATCCCAGCCAGATCTGCCAAGTTTTCTAAGAAGACTGGGACAGACACTGCATTAGCAGCTGCTTAAATAGCAGTCCCAAGAGGATTTCAGTTGCCAATATACAGGACTTATATTTTGAGTAAGACTTTTTTTAAAACCTTAAATCACCAACTTCTATATCATGATATATGATGATATTATATCACTATATCATGATATAAAGTAATGCCACAGTGAATCTTTGTGCCTGGATCTGTTCACTTTCATGGCTTCTACTTAGCTTGAAATTTCTCCTTTCTATATATATGCTGTGTGTTTTTTCCCAACATCTCTCTGCTGGAGCTTTGGGGTGATTTGGGCCTCTCTGTGTCTGTCTGTAAAATGAGTGGCAGATTGTCTTAGATGACATCTAACATTTGTTCCAGCTCTAAATCCATGATCTTATGATGGGGGGGTGGAGGATGGGGTGAGTCACTCAACTCCTACCCAGGGTAGCTTTACCCCTCCCCCCCAGTCATCCTCTGCTTCTGCAAATCAAGCAAAGGGGAAGCAGTGTTTACAGTAGTGATTCTCAATCATAGCTTTCTGGTGTCTCTCATTTTCTCAGGGGACTTTCTGAAATTACCCTTCATCACAAATGAAAAAAACCAACACCACCAAGTGTCTCAGTCTCAAAGTAAAATTAATTTACTTTAATCTTAATGAAAAATACACTTATATTTGGTGCTTTGGAGAATGGAAAGGAGTAAGGTTAGTTTATAGGTAGCAATAGTTTTCCTATACAATGTACTTCCTTAGCAATCTCTAATATGTTCAGATTCATTTTAATGAATATTTCCTAATTCCTCCCTCCTTCCTTCCTTCCTCTCCTCTTTCTAGCCTTCCTTCTCTCCCTTTCTCTCCTTCCTTCTTTCCTCCCTCCCTGCCTTTCTTTTCTTTTCTCTCTTCCTTCCTTCTTTCCTCCTTTCCTTGCTTTCTCTCTTCCTGCCTTCCTTTTTCTTCCTTTCTCTCCTTCCTTCCTTCCTTTTCCTAGTACCTAACACAATGCTCTGCACACAGTAGGTACTTAATATGTTTTTGGTTGTCCTTGAATCTTTTCGGGTCCAATTGCTAAAATGAACATTTATTATACCTAAAAGGTACTCACCACATATTTTCAATTTTTGATGTGTTTATCAAGATACTGCTCATTGTTTCAAACTTAAGGTCAGCAGAAAAAATACAAGTCCAACTCATATTTTTCACTCAGTGTAAAAAAACCCTCGAGATGCCATTTCCCCTGTATTTTTGGTGAAAGCAAGCAAAGCAAAAACTCTTTACTATTTTTCTTTGCTCATTTTTTCCCCCTCCCAGCTTTACTAAAATCCCTAACATGCTTCTATTCTGAAATACTCCAGCACTGACTTCCTTATTTGGTTGTTGGAACTGTTCTTTGTCTTGTTCAAACATTCTGCTAAAGTTGCAGGCTCTCCCTCTGCCCTCCTCCCCCTCTTTCTTCCTACATTCCCTCTTCTTCTCTCTCTCTCCCCCCCCCCCCATACACGAGCACTCACGCGCGCGCACGCACGCGCGCACACACACACACACACACACACACACACACACACACACACACACATCTGGCTTCAACAGGTCACCGTGACTCAGCCGCCTTTGTACTTCTCTTACCAATCACACATCAGTTATGCCCATTTAAGGAGTATCTTTCCTTCTGGAAATCACAAGGGTGCCAGGGAGTTTTCAGCTGTTTGAAAAGATTGCTATGTTGCATATGCTGTAAGGTCACTACAAAACATGTATTTCATGCAATTACACTTTTCATTTTGCAAAGTATGTATTGTTATTATTTTAAATCAAGGAAAAAAACCCCAATACACAGCTGCCTCATTACTGATTACTTGAATCCTCAGTGATGGGGAACTCAAATTTGGCTGAGATAGATGCAGTTTTTAACTGGCCAAAAATGACAGTACATATTGATTAGTTTAATCTAGAGGCTTTTTATTTTATCTAAATGTTTTTTTTTTAAAAAAACCCATAACAGTTCTAGAAAGAAATGCCAAGAAAGTAAACCAGAACTCTGGGGCCTTAATGAGAAGATGAGCACCTTTTAGTAAATGACTTCTTCTCTGGAGTTGAAACCAGCTAGGCATGCAGAAGTGCTAAGAGTTATATTCATATTTTCTTGCTCAGCTGACCCAAATGTTCTGCTCTCTGCTTTCCCTATTTAAGCAAGGAGCTGTGATGGTTGTATCCAATAAAAGAGACCAATGTTTCATTCCATCTAAACAAATGGAACTTTACCCTGTAGCTAGCACATAGCATCTTGCTGCCTGGGATAAAGGAGACCATGATTTTATTTCAAACAAACACATCATCAACACTCTAGTGTGAAACCTAAAACAACAGGAAGATGAACAGAAGTATTTTTCAAGGTTGCAGGCATTCTGTAGTTGGCTCCAGTCTAGTTTAACCAAGAAATTAAGAATGGGCAGTTTCCCCAGACTTCGTTTAAATCAGCAAATCCCCAAATTACTTTCTTTAAAATAGTGCTTTGTATATGGGAATTAGACCTATCTTTTTTTTTTTTTTTGGTGGGGCAATTGGGCTGAAGTGACTTTCCCCGGGTCACACAGCTAGTGTCAAGAGTCTGTCTGAGGCTGGATTTGAATTCAGGTCCTCCTGACTCCAGGACTGGTGTTCTATCCACTGCCCCACCTAGCTGCCCTTAGACCTATCATTTAAAACTGGACCACTCAATGAAAAAACTTTTTTTTCCTCTATGAAGACTCCCCCAATTCTCTACCAGTAATGATCTTTTACTACATACTTCAAATAACACTTGGTTTTTTACTTCCTAATTAAACTTATCATGTAATGTTACATAGCACAGTTATTTGTATATATGTCTCAATTCCCTCTCCCCACTTTCTGCGCCGGCCCCCCCCCCCCACTTTAGGGTTGATGAACCATAGCTAAATCTTTTACTTTCTGTAGAGGATAAGAAAGATCATTACCCACTACCTACTTAAATCCTTGTTGAATTGGAGAACGAATGAATGATTGTGACTGAATGGATCTCCCTCTACAACTGCAGGTCAGCACCTTCATTGTAACTTGCAGTCTTAGAGAACAGCCAGTAAAGTGTTAGAGATAAGACCTGAACCCAAATCCTCCTGGCTTTGAGGATGGCTTTCTACTTACTACTCCAGATAGAAATTGACTAGAAAGGGCAATCTACTCTGACCTCATTTGTCATAAACTGTCTTTGCCCTCCTTCACCTGTGGTTCTAGTGTATCTCCTTGGATCAAGAGCAAGAACCATTTAATGAGAACTTACCATGTTCAAGAAAAGTTCCATGCAAGGTTCATTAACTAGCATTTATAGCCATCAGATGACATATTTAGAGGTGGAAGGGATCTTTTCAGTAATCAAGTCTTATTTTCTTATTTTACAGATGAGAAAATTGAATCCTAGAGACCCTCCTTTTCTTTAGTTGCCTTTATATTACTGTGACCATCCTAATATCCTTTATCTCTGATTCTAGGAACTCACTCTCCTTTCCCTGTTCTCATGAAGAGACTATTTATTCAAATTCACCATAGTGACTGTGGTGGAAATAACATTTGGCTCACTTAATTTCCAGAGTGCTTGACTTTTTGCATTTGGGTCAATCTGGGCCAGCTCAGTCCCAGTCATAGACTTAGAATGTTAGAGCTGGAAGAACACCATTTTGCTTTTCTAATTCAATGTATTGGTTCATTAGGGTTAGAGCTGGAAATGATCTAGAGGTCATCTATAATGAACCCCCTCACATTAAAGAGTAGAATCTAAGCCTCAGACAAGGAAAATGACTCAATTCTCCTTCATATTAATATCTCCCAACCAATTTCACTATAGGTTTCTTTTGGTCAATCCTAATAATGTCTCTGGTTTCCCTTCCTATTTTAAGTCTTGCCACAGATCACCCATTCTGTTCACTTCCTCTTCTCTTGTAACTAAAGAACTTATTTAGAGAAAATCAGAAGACAACTAATTTCTGTTCACAATTTGGCATCTCCTCTGTCTCTATAGGTAATATAGATGTAAAATATAAATATAAATATAAATATATATATGTATATATATTATACACACACACACACACACACACACACACACATACATGGATGACTATTTAAAAGGGAGGGAAATGGGAAGACAGAATGGTGAGGATTTTAGGAGGAAATCCAATATGTATGTATTAGATTTCCTCCTAAAATTCCATATATAGTTTTCTCACAATCCATTACTGCACTTTGGTACATTCAACTTCCTCCTAAATTCCCCACAGCTCTTCTGCCTGTCTATAGTCCTCCTTCGATCTGGAGGGTTTAGAATGAGCCTGTGTATTCTTCTCTGCCTTTCCTTGACAAAGACTCATTCTTATACAAGCCATTCTTTGTTCTATCATAAATTTCTTCTCTTTTTTATTTCCTTTTTTTGAGACTTCCAAAGGTGTGTGTATATCTATATAACATGCATGTATATGTACATACATGCATGCACATATACATAGAAATGAAAGATAAAACCTATACCTGCCATTTCCTTTTCCAGCTCATTTTACAGATGAGAAAACTGAGGCCAACTGAATTAAGTGACTTTCCCAGGTTCACACAGCTAGGAAGTGTCTGAGGCTGGATTTGAACTCAGAAAGATGAGTCTTTCTGACTCCAGGCCAGACACTCTTTCCATTTTACAAATAAAGAAACAAAAGCTTAGTGAGATCATGTGACATTCTCATAAGTCATAAGTAGCAGAGCCAATATTTGAACTCAGATCCTCTGAATTTAAAATCCACTTCTTTCTCTTCATGAATTTGCCTGTCATCCTTGCACAGGGGCTATGCTAATCTTCTCTGTATCATTCCAATTTTAGTATATGTGCTGCCGAAGCCAGAACCACTTCTTTCTCTACTTATATGCTAACTCTGTGAACTCTTTCAAAATTGCTTCATTTCCCCCAATTTATCTTCTCCTGGCTAAATCAGTGAGTAAATAAAAGATAAAAGTCAAGTCTGCTAGATTTACTTTCCTTAAGCTTTCTTATTTCCATTATTTCTCCACTTAACACCTATACAGTGATGGTTAGTCAATAAATAAATGAGAACTTTGTTTATTGAGAATCTGAAGATCATGGAATGTTTGAGCTGATAGAGATCTTGAAAATTTTGTAGTCTAATGCCTTCATTTTATAGATAAGGAAACTGAGGTTCACGTTAAGTAATTTGTCTCATGTCTCAGGGCTGTTAGTGGAAGAGCTGAGATAAGACTCAAGGTCTACAGACCATATCAAGTGCTTTTTTCCACTGAGCTGCTTGAAGTATAAGATGTAGTCTGGCCTCTAACAGCTTATAATTTTTTCTCTCTAGTTGGGATAGAGTTAGGGATTAAAGTGTTGATTTTACTGGTGTAGAGAATTCCCAGTTGAGGACACTCCCTTTAACAACTTGGACTCTTAGAGTAGAAGAGCTTAATGAATAGTTGGGACTTGCCCAGGGTCATGTGACTAATATTTGCTAGAGGCAAGACTTGAACCCAGGTTTTCCTGGTTTCCAGATAGATTTCTACCTACTATACCACCCTGCCCTCCCTCATTATCTTATGAATGAATTATAGAGCAACTAAGTGTTAAGCTATGTGCTACTAACCACAAATGAAATAGGATTTAAGAAAAGGAAAAGACAGGAGGGGTTGGAGTAGTTAGAAGAAGCTTCACAGAGAAAGTAAAAATGGCCCCAGATATTAAAGGATGAATAATATTTAGATAACACGAGAAAAACAACAACAACGAAGAGATTAGTATGGGGTGTTGAGGGGATAGGGAGAAGCTCTGGTTAAAGAAGGGATTGCACATGGGAAAGTAGTAGCATTTCAGTTTTTATAGATTGTAAAGGGCATTCCAGGCAGAAGAATCTGGAGTCCACAGGCCTAAGAAAGCTACCTCTTGAACAGGCAAAAGTGATTTAAGGATGTGTTTTAGGAAGGTTAGTTTAGCAGCAATACCTGGGATATATTAGAAGAGAGGGAAAACTAGAAGCAAGGAGACTAGAAAGAAAACCTTTACAATAATCTATGCATGAGTTGATAAGGGTCTAGACTCTGGTGGTGTCAGGAGAAATAGTGAAGGGACAAAAATAAGACAAATCCAAAGGGAAGAATATATATTAGATATGGGAGAGGGAGAAGTCAAAGACAACCTTGTAGTTTTTAGCCTGGGGACTAGAAGAATGCTGATTCCTTAGAAAGAATGGGTTAGTTGGGAAGGAGAAAGAATTTAGTAGCTTGGGCAGAAGATTGAATGCAACAAGCATTTACTGAGTTTTAAACAAAATTAATTCGTGATATCAGGGATATCCAAGTGGAGATGTCCCATAGGCACTTAGAAATATTGTCTGGGGTACAAGTCAGGGAGGAGGTGTAGGTCTGAGAGGTATTGCATAGAGCTCATAGGTAAAGTCATGATGGTGAGGAAGATCATCAAATGAGTGAGTACAGATGGAAAAGAGGAGAGCACTAGTCAGAGTTTGGGGGAAAACATACTACAGATGGGTGAGACTAGGGGAACTCACCCTACTCATCATGTACTTTATACCTCTATTTTCCCTTTGTTTATACTGTACAGAGAAAAATAAATATTTAATGTGTAAGCATATAGAAAAATCTGGTATTTTATATTATGGTCCAGCCTGACTACAAAGCATTTATGATATATTGCATATAAATTAACATTTGCTAAATCCATGATTAAGAAATGAGAAATAGGGGCAGCTAGGTGGTACAGTGGATAGAGCACTGGCCCTGGAGTCAGGAGTACCTGAGTTCAAATCTGGCCTCAGACACTTAACACTTACTAGCTGTGTGACCCTGGTCAAATCACTTAACCCCAATTGCCTCACTAAAAAAAAAAAGAAAAGAAAAAGAAAAAAAAGAAATGAGAAATATATATGACCTAGGAAGCAATAAGGTAATTAAGATAGGTAAAATTTTAGTTCACATTTTTCTTGGTCTTCCTTTACAGCATAGTCACTCAAACAGAGTTAAGAATTATAAGTGACACAATAATAACAAACAATTATATATTGCTTAAGGTTTGCAAAGTCCTCTTAACATTTATAAGTGGAAGAAACTGTTGAGGTAATCTAGTCTAATTCCTTTAGTTTTAGTAAAAAAAAAATCCTTATGGATAGATTTTGATTTGATATCACCTACATTTCTCTCAACATACCCCATTGCCAAAGAGCCATCCTGCATGATAAAGAATTAAAACAAAGGGGAAAAACAATTCAGCAAAATTAACCAACATGGAGGTGATGCCAAGCTGGCAGATAAACAGGAAGAAGCATAGTGAGCATCCCTCCCCTGAGACTCCTCCAAACAGATCTAGAAAATCAATAGGACTGGATCCTGATGGGGCAATCCAAGAAAAAGTCAGAGTAAATCATTTGTCCAGCCAAGATTGGCATAGTGAGACAGAGAGGTTGGTGGGCGCTGGAAAAGGGGTTTGATCAGGAGCCACTATGGACATCGTTCAAGTAGCCTGGGAGAGACTGTGCACCAGGCTAAGAGGAGGTCCCATGACTAGGCCCCTTATGTAGAGTATAGTGACAGGTGCCGAGTCATAGCTTTGTTTGCTCACTTCCCAGTTCTGGGTCACAGATTCAGGGTGGATTGGGAAGAAATGCCCAGAAATGGGTAAATTGGGAACAAGGAGAAGCAGTATGGCTCAAATTCCAGGAATAGAGTAAGGCCTCGGTTCCAGCTTCTAGTCCAGTATGCATCCTGCAAACACTGAACTAGGGTAGGAATCCCAGACCATGCCTGAAGTGCTCCCCTTCCTCAGCTCTGCTGGTTTCCTTCAAGTCACAGCTAAAATCCCACTTTCTACAAGAAGTCTTTCCAGATTCTTCATAATTTGTTTTTCTCTCTGTTGATTATTACCTATTTATCCTGCATAATTCCACGTTGTCTTCTCCATTATTAGACTGTGAGCTTCTTGAGAATGCAGGCTGTCTTTTGTCTTTCTTTGCATCCCCAGTGCTTAGCACAATGCCTGGTGCACAGTGGGTGCTTAATAAATATTTATTGGGGGCAGCTAGGTGGCACACTGGATAAAACACTGGCCCTGGATTCAGGAAGACCTGAGTTCAAATCCAACCTCATATACCTGACACTTACTAGCTGTGTGACCCTGGGCAAGTCACTTAACCCTCATTGCCCCACAGGGAAAAAAAATTATTGGCTATCGATTAACTGCTTACAGGGCTCTGTCAATGTGTTTTTGTTATTGCTACTGGGCTACTAAGTCAATTAGTTCAGTTTCAAAGTGATAGGAGTCTAGAAAAAGTATGGCAAAATATAATCAGGAAGAATGGCTCAAACCCTGCCTTAGATACTTATTGGTGTATGACTCTTGGTCCATCATTTAATCTACCTTGGCCTCAGTTTTCCCATCTGTAGAGTGAAGAGGTTGTGCCCAATGGCTGCCGAGATGTCTATGATCCTATGATTCCTACCTCAGACCCTTACTAGATGCATGACCTTGGTCAGGTCGCCTTGTTTCTCAGGGCCTCAGTTTCCTCCTCTGTAAATGAGGGGTATTGGAGTCAATTGCCTCTAAAATCCTTTGCAGCTCTAAAACTATGATCAAATGCCCTTGGCTCTAATTGGTATGTCTACATCTGTGTGCCCAACTAGGGGGGAGAAAAGGAAACATCCATGTTGCCCTGTGCCTCTTCCCATTAGTGCCAAATACAAAGAAGCAAAAGCAAACAACAAAAACAAACCCCCAAACCCCACCTCCCCAGAATCCTCTGGAAAAATGGCACTTGCCCATGAAGCTTCAGGTGAAGTTAATTTGAAAGCAGATTTTTCAAATTTGTCTCTAAGCTCAACTGAATATCCGGGAGGTTTAATTGACAATAGAATATAACCTTTTCAAATTAAATTGCCATTAGCAGGGTCTGCAGCAGTCTCTCCCAAAGGAGCAAATCCTCACAAACCACTAGATTAGAGGGAGTCATGCAAATCCTCTCCAGCAATAACAGCCAGCCTCAGTGTGGGAGTTCTGCACACCAGGGATGCCTGGCCACTACTCAGGCAAGTCTCCTGGATTTCATAGGCACTGACATTTCTCTGTCAACTTGTAGACTCTTCTTTCTCAAGATTCTTCCCTCCTACTTTGAGCAGCCCAGTTTATTTTCTTAACTGACATGCTACGTGATTAAAGATGAGCTCCCTAAAGATGGTTTTATTCTGTTTATGAGATCATGATAAATTAGGAAAAATTAGAGATGTGGATCAGATTTCTTGAACCTGGATCACCTTTGCCAGTGGGTCTCCATTGGGCAGCTAGATAGCAGTGGATAGAACACTAGGCCTGGAGTCAGGAAAACCTGAGTTCAAATCCATCCTCTGATACTTACTAGTTATATGATCTGGGCAAGTCACTTAACTCTGTTTGCTTCAGTTTCTTCATCTGTAAAATGAACTGAAGAAGGAAATGGCCAAACACTCCAGTATTTTTGCCAGCAAAATCCAAATGGGGTTCAAGTACTGCTTCTAACACAAACTGACTTTGATCCCAACTGGGCAAGTCATTAAAAACACTTAGTAGGGGCGGCTAGGTGGCGCAGTGGATAGAGCACTGGCCCTGGAGTCAGGAGTACCTGAGTTCAAATCCGGCCTCAGACACTTAACACTTACTAGCTGTGTGACCCTGGGCAAGTCACTTAACCCCAATTGCCTCACTAAAAAAACCAAAAAACCAAAACACTTAGTGTCCTAAATCAACTCTGTAAGGTTGAAGAAAAGGTGCTAAGCTGCTTCAGTAGAGGAAGTTTCCTTAAGAGGAGGCATAGGGTGAATAAAGCACCTGAATTAAAATCCATCCTCAGACACTTGACACTTACTAGTTGTGGGCAAGTCACTTAACCCTCATTGCCTGCCCCCCCCAAAAGAGTATAAAGAGGTCTTGAGACCAAAAAGTTTGAATACCACTGTTCTATGCTATTGGTTTTGGTACATAATCCTATACTGCTTTTCATGGTAACTAGACAGTTTCATGTGTTTGCATCTTTTCTTTCTAGCTAAGTTGTAAACACCTGGACAAACTCTTATGTTTGTTTTGTATTCCCTTCAGACTTATCATGGTGTGTACCCACACTAGGCTTCTCAGTTACTACTTGATGAATGAATGGAATGTCTGTTGAGTAACCAATTTTTCATGTATGGATGGTGCTGCCTACATTAAGTCCTTACTCATCTAATATGGAATAATGACATACATGCCAGTGTCCCCTTCCATTAGAAAGTCAAATGAGAGGCCATGCATTTTACAGAAAAGAATATTGAACTTTAGAGTCAGGAGAATGGAGATCAAATCTTGGCAAGTACAAATATCTGAAAATATAGATTTTTTTTTAGGTAAAGTTGGAAATGAGGCCATTTTTAAAGAATCACTAAGTTAAGAAGACTGACCAGTATTTAAGTTGAAGATGGGAAAGTAAACTAAGCACGTTGCCTTTTCAGTGAGTTGGTTTTAAGTCAATCAGTCAACTGAAGGTTTATTGTACTATAGAAAGAGGGTCTAATAAAGCATATGGGGATCTCCCCTTTAAAGTATGTGGGATTTGAGGTAAATTTTGGATTAAGAGAAAGAGACTGGAAGTTATAAGATATGATGTTGCTACTGAAGAAGCAAAGAGATATAATTGGGAGAAAGAACAGCTTAGAAATGTATTTTATCCCACATTCAGTTTCAAGTCTTGAGAGATTCCCCCCCCCCCCCCAATACATGACAGGCTTGTCTAACTTTCTCTGGGAGTTAGAAGTTGGGTGATTAATCATTTATCTTAAACCACAGGCATGATGATTTCATCAATCACCCAATTCATTCCGGCATCATTTTAGTACTTTCCAGGAGACTGATTGATACCTCTGTGTTAGTGTGTATTAGTTTGAAGAGTATATTACTATCCTCATTAACATCAATAATAATAATAGCAATAATAATATGTAGCACTTTAGGACTTGTTGAGTGCTTTCCAAATATTATCTTCTTTTATCCTCATAAAAATCCTGGAAGTAGCTCCTGGTATTTTGGTGTAGTCATATGTGTGTGTGTGTGTGTGTGTGTGTGTGTGTGTGTGTGTGTGTGTGTGTGTGTAACTGACATGGGGCTTAGGATAAATAGGAAAAAGTTTCTCCTGTGAGAAGCAAAACCAAAGATGGATGACCAGATAACAGGACAGATATATTGAGGAATCAAGGGACTATTAAAGTTCAGATTGACCAACTAGATATCCAGACAGACATACCTAAGAAGTATGGGGGGATAAAATGATATAGCAGGAAAGTCAATGAGAGGCATGGCTACTACCTGACCAGAGCTAGGAGACAGAGATATCCCCAAAGGTCAGGACCATCATTTCAAAAAAATCCCCCAGACTCTCAGGAATATGACAAGCATCCATGCTTTCCCCACCCCACCCAAAAATAGAACTTTCCAGTTTTCAAATGGACACCCCATCTATCCTTTGTAAAAGCTTTTGCCTTCTCTCTGTTCTAGGAGGAGAATGTTTCTAAGTCCTCCTCCCCAAGGCGTGGTCTTTGACTTGCTACTTGGTCACTTCCCTTAGTGCCAAATAAAAGACCACTTTTATTTTAATTGTACTGTGTGTGATAGTGTAATTCTTTATTGAGGAATACTAAGGACCACCACCTCTCCCCCGTGACAGTATGAAAAAAAAATATATATACAAACACACACACACACATAAATATACATATATACACACATACATATACCTACAGAAACATACATATACACACTATATATCATAATAATCATATAGTATAGGATATATTATTATATTCTGTTGTTTCTTTTCATTCTTTTTCCTTCTGTCCCCAGCCTTAAGGTATTTGATCTTAGAAGTAGGAAAGACCTTCTTGACCATTCTCTCTGAACCCCCTCATTTTGCACATGGAGAAGCAGAGATGCAGAGAGACTAAGGTCACAGAAATTAGTAGCAGAGTTGGGAGTAGAACTCAGGTCTGGGTATTCCCAGTCCAGGACATCAATCCCACTACCTTGCAAAATTCCTCAGGGACAGTGACTTATTTTGTATTCCCCCACCGAGGAGGCATCAACAAATACTATCTATCTCTTCCAGCTGGAAGGCGTTTACACAAAGACAGAAGTCTTTGTTCAAGCATTCTTATCTTAATCAATGGCTTGTGTGAATCAACTTAACTCAGAAACCAGGTGGAGGATTGCTTATCAATGGAGATACCAAGCCTTTAGCAGAGCAGCTAAAATGGGAGGTTGGGATGTGCATAGATAACAATGACTTTCTCTCAGGGCTTATTTGTTTATGTAAAACTACCTGGAATGCTTTCGCTCCTCCGTTCTCACTTCTTCGTCTCAGAATCTTTCACTTCCTTCAAGATTACACTCAAAAGCCACCTTCTGCCAGAGACCTTTCCAGCTCCTCACCCAGATGTTAGGTACCTTCCTCTCTAGGGTTACCATATGTCTACATGTTGTTCTCCTCCTTTAGAAAGTAAGCTCCTTGAGGACAGGGACTATATTTGCTTTTTCTTTGTATGTTCAGTGGCTTAGTAGAATGCCTGACGTAGTAACTGTGTAATACGTGCTTGTTGATCAATTCTGACAATAATTGATCTCTCTGCCTAATTGTAAAACAACTCAATCTCCTATCCATATTTATACAATACATGTTTTGACACACACTCAGCTCACATTTATATAATTTGAGTTTTAAGATTTACAAAGCACTTTCCCTATATCAACACTGAGCACCAATAGAATTATTTTTGTTTCAGAGATAAGACAACTGAGGCTAAGAAAGAGTAAATTGACCTCAAGTGGAATAAAAGTCACAGTTATTAAATGCCTTTCAGGGTTTCATCTTAGATCCTTGTTATTGTCACTCTACCTTCTTTTTCTTATCATCAGCTCCCATTAGTTCAATGATCGTCTTTATATATCCAGCTCTAATCTCCCTCCAGAACTCAAGTTTATCACCTTCAATCCTATAAGCATTTATCATGCACGTGTTAAGGGCCAGGCAGAGATAGAAAGACAAAAACCAAACCGTGCATTTTTGGAGCTTACCTTCTCACTCAGTAAATCATTCCGAGGAGACAAACTTAGTTCAGAAGACACAGGGCCTCAACCTGTGACTGAATTGATCTAGAAAAAACTCTGGAATGTGGAAATTCCTTCCCCCAATGCAGTCTAGCATATTCTCTGCAATTTTTTATGCTTTTTTTTCAGCCATTCTGTATTTGTGACCCCCATGGACCACAGCATGCCAGACCCGTTTGTCCTCTACTATCTTCTGAAGCTTGTACAGGCTCATGTTCATTGATGCTGGACACCTTTTGACCTGAGGGGCTCATCAACAGAATTTTTATAGTCAGAGAATTTTGTAGGGCAAGTTTATTGTCTTTTAAAATAATGGTTCATGGCCCAAGTTACATTAACAGTATGAACTGAATGGTAGCAGGGGTTGTGAGTGTGCTAATATTCTTGAATTATGATTAAAGACTTAAGAAGTTTTATCATCTGTAAGTGAAAGTGTTCAAGTGGTCTACAGAGACTAAACAACTGAAAGGTTAAGCTCACTAGGCTATTTCCATTTATTAACCTATCAAGGCAAAAGATATAAAGATTCCAGTTTCTAAGTTTTCCCAGCATACTTAGTTTATCCATTATGATCGTCATTTAAAATGGGTAAGGATAGGGGCAGCTAGGTGGTGCAGTGGATAGAGCACCGGCCCTGGAGTCAGGAGGACCTGAATTCAAATCTGGCCTCAGACATTTAACACTTACTAGCTGTGTGACTCTGGGCAAGTCACTTAACCCCAACTGCCTCACCCCCCCCCCCCAAATGGGTAAGGATATTGTAGCTATAACTATAAAAATAAAGATAAAATATAAGGAAATGAATTTCTCTAGGGAGGCCACAGATCTAATAAGAACAATTTATCCATAATAGAACAGGGTTCAAGAAGGCACAATGGAAGGGCAGGGGAGGGAAGGAAGAGTGGGATGAGAACAGGGGAAGAATGAGGGTGAAAGGGACAAGTATGAAGGAGAGAATCATGGTGCATAGAGAAGAGAACTTTAGCCTAGACAGACTAAAATTCAGAATCACAAGGATTCTGATTGGAGCCATAAGACATATGTCAGAAGCCATACGACTTTTGTAAGAGCAATGATGGTGTTGATTTGTTTTTTAATCCTGAACCATGAAGTGGTAGGGGATGGTGGAGTGCTAGGGCATTGCTCTGATAGAAGTTATTTACACACCAATCCTCAGCCAGATCAACTGTGCCCCACCTACTTACTTGATAGCTTTACATGGTTGTCCCATAGGCACCTTCAATGTGTCCAAAACTCAATGAACCTTCCCCCGCTTTAAATACACCTTTCCTCTTAACTCCCCTATTTCTGTTGAGGGTACCAGCATTTGAGGGGGTGTCTCTGGGTATTATTTAAATTTCTTAAAAAATTCTTATTTTAATGAACACCAAAAAGGTAACAATTCCTTATGCAAAGTAGAACAAGAATAGGATTGTATGTGAAACCATTAGTTTGTATAACAAAGTATAATACATCCAGCATATTACTTTCAAAGCTGTCCTGCGCTTGCTTGCTCACTCTTCCCCCCCCCCCCCCATCTCTCTCTCAGCAAGAGCATCACCAGTTCTTTCTCCATCCCCCCCTTTGGAAAAGCAAGAAAAATGAAACACTCGTTACAAAAATATTGAAAAAAGCATAACAAATTCCTGTACTAGTCATGGTTTTTTGTTTGTTTTGTTTTGTTTTGTTTTCAAATCAACCTCAATCTGCACTCTGAACTTATCACTTCTTTATCAGGAGGTAGGAAACCTGTTTCATCATTAGTTCTCTGAAATCATGGCTGTTCAATGTGATGACAATCCATTAGGTTGTGAGCTTCTTGAAGGCAGAGATTGTCTTTTCCCCTCCTTTGTATTCCCAGTGCTTAGCAAATGTTTATTGATTAATTGATCAAAGTTCTTAAGTCTTTCAAAAGTTGTTTGTCTTTATGATATTGTTGTTATATAAATTGTTCTTCTGGGTCTGCTAATTTTACTCTATATCAGCTCATACAAACCTTCCTAGGTTTTTCTAAAACCATAGCACAATAGTAATACATCATATTTGCATAATCACATATTCACATATTCACATTATATTAACTTGTTCAGCTATTCCCCAATTGATGGACAACCTTGTTTCCAGTTCTTTGCCATTGAAAACAGGGCTGCTATAAATATTTTTTGTATAGATGGGTCTTTTTCCTCTTTCTTTGATCTTTCTGGCCTATATAGATCTAGTAGTGGCATTTCTGGGTCAAAGGCTATTCACACTATGAAACCCCACTTTAGGGGCATAGTTCCAAACTGTTTTCCAGAATGGCTGAACCAGTTTACATCTATACAGTAGGATTATCACTATTCCTCTAATCATCCAGGTTCACAACCTAGTAGTTGAATCCTGGATTTAATACTCTCATTCACTCCCATATCTATTCAGTAAACAAGTCTCATCCTTTCAACATCCATGACAGCCATGACCTTCTTTCTATACACACTACAATTACTTAGTCCTCTCTCTCCTCTCCTTTCATCTAGACTAATATAATAACTTTCAAATTGGTCTCCCTGTCTTGATCCTCTCCCTTTTCTAATGAATCTTCTCTGTATCTTTTTTTTTTTTTTAGTGAGGCAATTGGGGTTAAGTGACTTGCCCAGGGTCACACAGCTAGTAAGTGTTAAGTGTCTGAGGCCAGATTTGAACTCAGGTACTCCTGACTCCAGGGCCGGTGCTCTATCCACTGTGCCACCTAGCTGCCCCTCTAATGAATCTTCTACATAGCTTCCATATTGGTTATCTTAAAGTATAGGTCTGACCCTATCACCCATGCTCAAGAAACTTCAGTGACTTCTCATTTTCCTTAGAGGAAAATTCTAACTGCTCTATTTGGCATTACATTTTAGTCTGACTTCTTTAGGTTGATGACCCATTATTCTACCTCATGCAATGTTTCACCAAAGCCATGATTACTCTGACATATAACAAACTGACATTATACATATAAGAAGGATACACATCTCTCTCTCTTTCACACACACACACACACACACACACACACACACACACACACACACACTCTAGCTAAATCAATGATGTAGAATGAATTTTCTGATTAGTTAAAAACTTCTACAACTTTGTTGTTTTTCTGTCTTGAAAATTCTCTTTTGTTGAGTATGTGTGTGTGTGTGTGTGTGTGTGTTAAAGGCAAGGAACTTTTTAGAAGTCATGTGGATTTTTAATTACCCTTCAATGCATTATAATAACTCTGTAACTGTCACATGTTTCTCCTGCTTTAAGAGAACTCCAGAACTTACACTGTGGATAGCTTAGAAAGCAGATCCATTGGTTCCACTTTCAGAAGATTTCCTGTTGTCATTGCCATAATTTCCCTAAGTATTTTTCAAACTAACATAGCTAATTGACAGAGAGAGGAATTTTAATATTAGGTTAAGGCCAAAGTATTGACAGTAAGTGCTAACTAAAAAACAAACAAACAAACAAAAAACCCCAGAAACACTACTAGAAAGTAGAGGGACTACCAATTGGGGAATGGCAAAATTGTGGTATATGGATATAACGAAATGCTATTGCACTGTAAAAAGCAATAAATATGGGAAATTTAAAGAAACATGGGGAAACATATGAATTGATGTAGAGAGAAGTAAATAGAATCAGAAAAACAACATACCTAATGACTACAATAATACAAATGGGGGAAAAAACTAAAAAGAAGCTCAATGTTACATAATTATGATAACCATTCTTGACCCTAGAAAAGAGGTGAAGAAATGCACTTCCTTTTTTTTTTTTTTTTTTTTTTTTGCTGAAGAGGTGGGGAATAGGGGTATGAAATGCTGCTTTCAGAGATGGTAATTGGGCCTACTGGGTTAACTTAACTTTTTTTTGGTTGTTGTTACTATGGAAGGTTTGTTGGTATTAGGATGGAGAGTATATTTGAAAATGATTGTGATGTAGCAATAAAATACTAAAAATAATAGCTCCCTGAAATTATGAAAAATTATCCCTGAAGGTAATGTCAATATGAAAATGGGATTGACCAGAATGCATTTTGCATAACAACAAGGATACTAGCTAGTATTTATATACACTTTAAAGTTTGAAAAGCGTTTTATAAATATTATCTCCTTTTATCCTCACAACAATCCTGGGGTACTATAATTATCCCAATTGTTCATGTGGGAAAACTGAAGCAGACAGTGTTAAAGTGACTTGCCTATGGTCACACAACTTGAAATATCTGAGGTCCGAGGCAGAATTTGAACTTGGGTCTTCCTGGTCCCTAGTCTAGCACTTTATCTATTGTACCATGTAGCATTTCAAGAAGACAAATAGTATGTAAACTACAAGCATATTTTTTGGCATTTTAACTCCTATTACTTCCTTATGATTTCTCTTCCACCCCAACTTTTTTTTCCCCCTTTTAAAGGTGAATTAAAGGTGAATTTTACAGTCTAAAATGACAATGAATTAGCAAGCATTTCTCCAAACAGGACTAGAGGAATACATAGGTTAATACTATTGTTAGTTAATTTAATCTATAAGGCTCAAAATAGGCAGGGAAAACTTCATCTTAAAGATATGGACTGAAAGTTGCATTTATCAGAGTTTGAGTTAAAAAAACTTAGTATTTCTTGGTCAAACTGCCCAGGATGCAGCAAACAAAGAAACAAAAAAACAAGGCAACCAAAATTTTTCTCTTTCTTCCTCCCACATCCCTTGTTGTTGTTGCTACTTTCATTTATATTGCTATAGTCACTGTGGTAGCTAGATGTTGCAGTGGATAGAGTGTCAGGCCTGGAATTAAGAGGACTCCTCTTCCTGAGTTCAAATATGGCATCAGATACTTACTAGCTTTGTGACCCTGGGCTAACCCTAACAATAACCTTGTTTGTCTCAGTTTCCTCATCAGTAAAATGAGCTGGAGAAGGAAAAGGCAAACCGTGACAGTGTCTTTGACTAGAAAACCCCAAAAGGGGTCAAGAAGAGTTGGACATGACTGAAAACTGACTGAACAGTAGTCATTGTGTATATCATTTTCCTGGTTCTATTTATATCAAATCATGTGTCTTCCCATGCTTCTCTACATGCACCATACTCATTGTTTCTAGTAGCATAGTAACGTTCCATTAAATTCATGTACCATAATTTGTTTAGTCATTCCACAATGGATGGGCATTTATTTTACTTTCAGTTCTTTGCTACTGCAAAAAGTGTTGGTATACATATTTCTTTGAATATAACACTTTCTTTTTTTAATCATTGACTCCCCACTTGGGGAATATGCCTAACAGTGGAACTTCTACTTACTTTCTTAGCACAATTTTCAATTGTTTTCTAGGTTGGCAGCATTTTGAATAGATTTTTTGAGTGTTTAACCTTGATGTGAATGAGAAATACTGAATTATGGCAAGACACAAGAATATGCTCATAGCATTATGTAGTTTAAGTTAAACTATCTTCAATACAAAATTCATTTTTGATCTTCCATTTTCATATGTAATTGTAAATATTGATTTTCCAAATGGGCATATTTAGATAATTTTATAATAGTAAATTTTTTTTTCCTTTCTTCTTTTTTTCCCCCAGGGCAATGAGGGTTAAGTGACTTCCCCAGGGTCACACAGCTAGTAAGTGTCAAGTGTCTGAGGCCAGATTTGAACTCAGGTCCTCCTGAATCCAGGGCTGGTGCTTTATCCACTGTGCCACCTAGCAGCCCCTAATAGTAAAATATTATAATGTTATATTATAGTAGCCTCTTTTTTTTAATCAAGCAAACATATGCAAGGACAAGTCCTATGGTCATATGAGCTGTTAGACTTCCAGAAATACCAGCAACTGAAGACCCATTTGACATACATAATCTGGAATCTGTCCTGTTTTTCCTCATTTTGTGAATTCTTATTTATAGGCTCTAAAGAGGTGCTGACATCCACACAGCAGGCAACTGAGAAGATTCTGAGGGAGAGAATAGGGATATAGTTGTGGCCAACTCCAAATACCACAACCTTAACATGAAACATTTTGTCCATATTTGAGAACACTGAAGAGAGCAAAGGAAGCCATTTTGGGCTCAGAAAGAAAAAAAAAGTCCCCAGTATCTCCCAGATTCAAACCTACTTATACAAACTAACACCATGCTGATTTTCCTAGGACAGTTAGTCCATGTATCATTAAAAGGTGGGGAAGAGTAGACAGGAGTGTTAACTTTAAGTATAACCATCTGTAGATAAATTGGAGCTAGGTCTGGGATTTGCTTGTGTATACCATTGCTACATTTTTGCCTTTGTAAAAATTTTAGTAGGATGGTTTTGGAAATAGATTTATCCTTCTATAAAAGCAACAGATATATTTCTTCTTCTTCTTCTTCTTCTTCTTCTTCTTCTTCTTCTTCTACTACTACTACTACTACTACTACTACTACTACTACTACTACTACTACTACTACTACTACCACCACCACCACCATCACTACTTATATTTATATGGTACATTAAAATTTTCAAAGCATTTTACACATTATTTTATTTGATACTTTCAGAAACCCTAGAAGGCAAATGCTATTATTATCCTCTTTTTAAAGATAAAATTGAAGCTTAGAGAAATTAGAGACTGGTGCAAAATCATACAGCCAGTAATTGTCTGAGACAGGATTAAAATTTGTTTTTCCTGACTCCAAGGTCAACATTCTTTATCCATTATGCTATGTAGTTAGTGCTTATTGTTTGTACTTCCCAATTCATGTCTTCCTAGTGAAATAGTAAAGGAAAACTTAAATGAACAACTAACTTACACAAGAACCAATTTTCTCATCTTTTAAATGAGGGGGTTAGATTCTGATGTCCTTTCCAATTCTAAATCTATGATCTTATGATTTCAAGTAATCCATGAGACTGACAAGAGTAGCCAGTGAATTAAAAAATGAAGAAAACAGACCAAAATTAAGGTATCCAAATGAAGAGAGTGTATATGTTCTCAAAATGTGAGCTACTTCCTGGAAGCTTGTGATTTATTGAACATTTCTGTTCTAAGGTATTAGGAATTCAAGAACTTCCTGAGCAAGACTGGTGAAGAAAGAGATGACTAGTTCTGTTTAAATCACTCAGTGGTTAACAAATAGTAAACTTTTGGATGAATCACACAAAAGTGCTACATAGTAAGTTCTTAGTAATTTAGGACTACTTACTGCAAAAATTAGAATGAGGTCAATTTAAAAATGATGAGATTTGGGGCAGCTACATGGCACAGTGGATAGAGCACCGGCCCTGGATTCAGGAGTACCTGAGTTCAAATCTGACCTGAGACACTTAACACTTACTAGCTGTGTCACTTAACTCCAATTGCCTTACTAAAAAAAACCCAACCAAACAAAAATGATGAGATTTGATCATAGTCCTATCTATTTAAATTCTTCCATTTGGTGGCAAATGGCTTCCTAATAAATGATTAGATGCTTTTTGTTTTTGTGGGGCAATGAGGGTTAAGTGACTTGCCCAGGGTCACACAGTTAGCAAGTGTCATGTGTCTGAGGCCAGATTTGAACTCAGGTACTCCTGAATCCAGGGCCAGTGCTTTATCCACTGCACCACCTAGCTGCCCCATGATTAGACACTAATTCAGAATCCTTACTAGGAAAGGGATGAAGGAAACAAACAAATTAAGTACCCACTATATGCTAAGCACTTTATTATCTCGTTTAATCCTCACAACATCCCTGGGAGGTAGGTACTCTTCTTATTTCCATTTTATAGTTAAGGAAACTGAGGCAAACAGAGTTTTTGTTTTGGCAATGAGGGTTAAGTGACTTGCCCAGGGTCACACAGCTAGTAAGTGTCAAGTGTCTGAGGCTGCATTTGAACTCAGGTTTTCCTGAATCCAGGGCTGGTGCTTTATCTGTTGCACCACCTAGCTGGCCCTGGCAAACAGAGTTTCAAGTGACTTTCCCAGAATTACAGAGCCAGTAAGCATCTGAGGCTGAACTCTAAGGATATTATTTCTAGTCAACTAAGGATAGGAGTAGAATTCTGTAGGTCTCTCAATCGTTGCCCAGATTGTATTGTTAATATGGCATTTTCCCACAGAAAGGTGGTATAAGCATTTCCAATGATGGCTTCAGAATCTTTCTTTTTTGTATAGGCAAAGTTCTTTCTGCAACATATTTCAGAGATAGCACCCCCTTTAGAGATAGTGATTGCTTGAGAACAAGGTGTTTGCTCAAAGATCCCAAAGCCCAAAGATCTGGAATAGAGGTAGCAAAGTCATTGGTGGATGTGGGGCAAAAACATGAGCCTGGAACATTTTCCATTTGACTCAAGGTTAGCTAACAAGAGGCATATGCAGGGTCTATTTATGGTGTCTGGGACAATGGAGTTTTCTAGCCTAGAGACAAAGTTATCTATTAAATTGTTATTGGGAATAGAAGATCTTTTCAGCCTGTTTGAGAGGTAAAAACAAAGTTTACAACATAGGCAACAATGCACACTTAGAAGATACTGACAAGTTGATATAGGCATGACTTTTCCCAGAGGGTTTGGAAGGAGGATCAGAAGAACCACCTAATGTTTTCTTTGGTTCTTTCCCTTCTTCTTTTTTCTTAGAACTATAAATGTGAATGCTAACATATTCCACAGAGTGAGAGGGAGAGAAGGGAAGACAGAATACACTTCCAATTCACAAAAATCCTCATAGAGAAAAAGACTTTACTTATTAATATAGCTACTGATGTCTGTGCATGTTCCATAGCAGGTGCTATTAATTTATTTATATTCTTCGGAGCGAAGGACAACACTTGTTATGAAATTCAAATTCTAAGACGCAAAAATAATCTCATACGAATTACTGGCAGGCAGCACTAATGTAGAGACCAAGTTTTATTAGAAACCATTGAAATAGTTAGTCTTCTTGGCCCTACTATCTATGGTAAATAGTTTCCTAATCAAGGGAAGGACCAGAGGATAATCACCAGCTTTTCTATTCATGATCTGGGTGTCTTTGGGCAAGTTAGTTCTTGTGGGCTGTAGTTTCCTCCTTTTTAAAATTAGGGATCAGACTAGATGAATGTATCTATGATTCTATGATCCACTTATAAGTAATTTATCACTGACTTTGGTTAAACTGAATGCTTGTCCTAACCTTTCAAGTGCGTGACCCTCTATTGAATATAAAACAGTTTACAGACTCCCCCTACCTCCATGATACTATTAATGCTATTAGTATATGTTGATTGAGAAAATATGTAACTGGATTATAGATTCCTTTCAGTAACTCCATGCCACCCCTCTTCCCATGGATATAGGACCCACAGATTAAGACCCACTGTGTGGTGGAAGCAATTAGGCCCTTACCCATGAAAGCTAGGCTAGTTTTCCTTAAAAGATATTGAAACCTTACTCCAGTACTAATTGGCTCAGGAAACCTCAGACAGATCCTGAACATAACTTTCTGGGTCACAAAGTACAAAAGTCAGGGCATGAATGATCAGCGACCGTCCTTCCCTCTGACTGGTTAGGCCAACATGGGTAATACAGAATCAAGGAAGATCTGTCCAACTGAATCAATTCTATATCCTTGCTAAAGGGCCCAAATGTCCTTCCCCTACTGTAGCTAAGAAAGATTCCTGTTGTCAACTACTGGATGAGCGATCTACTAGGTTTCATTTTGTCCTACTCTCAAACCTGAGCTGCCAGTCCACCCCAGTCAGGCCTGGTCAACTACACACTGAATCAGAGGCTGTGCAAACTATAGACCTCTCTCTGTGAAATACCATATTTCTTTAACATTAGTCAGCCTTTTTGAAAGTTATCACTGAACAAGCACAACAAATGAATTGCAAATGTCAAGCTGTCTATCAGTCAGTTAATCATTTACTGAATGCACTGTTAGGAGTTGTAAGGGATATGAGGGAAGTATAAGCAATGGTTCCTGTATACTAGATGTTTCTCCAGGCAAGATTTATTAAGAAGGAATCACTAGGTAACTCGAGAGTAAGGGATGAAGGATGTGGGGAGTTGGAGAAGGGTCTAGAAAGAGAGGTAGGGTGGTGATGAAGACACATGATGTCTTCTTTATAATTTTGCCTTGCTAGCACTAAGTGCTAAGTGCCATTAAAAATCATCTTACTTACTTTGGATTACTGATAACTCTAGTCTAAAGTCTTATGCCTAGAAAGGCAAGTAAAATGATTTTATTTTCATGGTCTCCTGAAGGGCTTTCTTATGCACCTTAACAGAACCAGTGTTGGGTTCTTTCTTTCTTTCTTTCTTTCTTTCTTTCTTTCTTTCTTTCTTTCTTTCTTTCTTTCTTTCTTTCTTTCTTTCTTTCTCTCTCTTTCTCTCTCTCTCTCTCTCTCTCTCTCTCTCTCTCTCTTCCTTCCTTCCTTGCAACATTTTCTTTTCTTTTAAATTTATGGAACAATACAAGCATTTCCATTACAAAGGCCTCTTTCAGCATCCTTTACTTTTCCTCAGAAGCTCTTCAAAAGCAATGGACCTTAAACATAAATTACAATTTAAATTTCAATCTTTAACAAATAGAGCCTTATAAAGTACAAAAAGATGGCAATAGATTCTTTATTGTTTTAAGTTCCTAAGGAGAATCTAATTAATATGAAAAGCTTCGGTTTCTTCCTCTGTAAAGTGATAAGAATAGTATCCTTATTTTAGTGGGCCTTGGAGCCTGGCAGTTCCAATTCCAAGCCCCCTCTCCGACCCTTCCCAGCTCTGTGACCTTAAGTAAGCTAATTATCCTACTTGGACCCTACTTTATTCTTCCATAAAATTAGGGAGATGGACTAGATGGTTTCTGTGGACCATTCCATCTCTAAATTTCTGATTCTATTGTACTAAGATCCCAAAGATTCTGTGAAGAGAAAATGAAATAATACTCTATGCAATATGCTATGTAAACTTTAAGGAGCTATATACATTTTTGTTGTTGCTGAGTTGTTCATTTGTGTCTAAATCTTCATGATCCCACTTGGGGTTTTCTTGGCAAAGATCTTAGAAATGGTTTGTCATTTTCTTCCTCAGCTCATTTTACAGATGAGGAAACTGAGGCAAACAGGATGAAGTGACTTGCCCAGGGTCACATAGCTAGTAAGTGTCTAAGGCCAGATTTGAATTCAGAAAGAGGAGTCCTCCTGACTCCAGGCCTAGCACTCTATCTACTGTGCCACTATGTTGCCTCTGCTATATAAATAGGAGCTATTATTAACCCTGTAATTCTATGCTTATAGGAGCCTATCCTTCCCATTATTTCTGAAATAGAGCAGTCATTCTGCCTTCTCAAACTGCTACTCACACCCTCACCTGGTATTTAATCAGTGGAAGGGAGTAGACATCCTGGATCCCCTGTTAACAACTGGCTGAGGTGTCAGTCAGCATCTGGGGCTTTGCTGCCTGAGTCTGATATTGATCAGGTCAGCTAGTAAATGACAATTGGGGATAGTGAGAGTGATCTCTTCCCCCTTACCTTGTATGTATTTTTGAACATGAGGCCCTTCTCCCCCCAAGATTACAAAACTGTTCCATGGTGCCCTGCTTAAAGATGAAGTGAATGCTTTTAAATAGTGACATACATCTGACCACCACATAGATCTAACCTCAGTTCAGGGGAAAAAAAGATTGAGGGTAAGGAAAAATATAGACATCTCAGCTTATGATGGATGCCCCTTTACTAGAAAAAGGGAAATGTGATTTTTAGAGCCCCAAGATATAGCACACATTGGAAATGTGGATCATGGAAGGGGCTTTGGAGGTTGGCTAAGTCCAGCCTTTTCATTTGAAGTGGCTTGCACAAGATTACCCAAGTCATGACAGAGCCAAGATTTGATTGGAGGTTTTTTGTTCTAAAATCCTGTGCTCTTTCCATTTCTTAACTTCTATATCACTTCTTGCTTCCCTGAATGTTTTTTATTTATTTATTTATTTAGTGAGGCAATTGGGGTTAAGTGACTTGCCCAGGGTCACACAGCTAGTAAGTGTTAAGTGTCTGAGGCCGGATTTGAACTCAGGTACGCCTGACTCCAGGGCCGGTGCTCTATCCACTGTGCCACCTAGCTGCCCCCTTCCCTGAATGTTTTTAACCTTAGCTCATGCTCACAATGCTTGGTGCTTAGCCTATCCTTCTGGCCATTAACCCTTATCCTGTCAAAAGGCAGCAGTCAGACCTGATAAAGACAGGGAGAAATCACAATGCAACTGGACTGGTTATACTCTCCTTGAGGTGACTTTTATTCTGAAGAGGGGAAACAACATGTAGAGAGATAAGTAGACTCAGAGTACATACATAGAAGCCTCCTGGGCCACTGTACTGTGGGTATAAAGTTCTGGGCCTGGAGTCAGGAAGACTGCTTCCTGAACTCAAATCTGGCCTCAGACACTTACTAGTTGTGTGATCCTGGGCAAGTCACTTCACCTGGTTTGCCTCAGTTTCCTCATTTGTAAAATGAGCTGGAGAAAGGAATGGCAAACCACTTCAGTATCTCTGCCAAGAAAACCACTAATGGGGGCACAAAGAGTTGGACACCTGAAAACAACTGAAAAACAACCTGAGTTGAGCCTTGAAAGGAGCTAAAAGTCCTGAGACCCTGAGGAGAGAATTTCAAGCATGGAAGAAAGGTCTGTTGAAAGTCAGGGAGTTGGGAGGTGGAATGTTATGGATGGAGGGTGTGTGTGTGTGTGTGTGTGTGTGTGTGTGTGTGGCCACCAAGGAGACCAATTTGCCTACCAGTAGAATGTATAAAAGGCAGTAGTGCATAATCAACCTCAAAAGATAGGTTGGAGCCAGAATGAGAAGGACTTTAAATACCAGAGGAGGTATTTTATCCTTAGGGCAATTAATTTTGCTCAGGTCTCAAAGATTTCCTGCTCTCACCCACAGCCAGAGGCTTGAGGGGCAGAAATCCAATTTACTCAATATAGCTTGGGGCTCATCCTTTGGATGAAACTGTGGAAGTCATGGAGTTCTCATTGGAGACAAAACTCAATTCCACAGTATATCTAGAGTTAGCCAACATTTTACTTGCAACGAGTGGGGTGGGAGAATTAAGGTGCTAGCTTTTGTATATTTTGTTCTGTTCTAGTCACAACTTGATACCATGCAAGAAAGTTGAAGGAACCAGTCTCATCCTCTTTTTTTCCTAAGGTTTTTTTTTTCAATCAGCAAGAATTTTTTTCTCCTTTCCTTCTCCCCCAACCCCCCACCCCTTGTAACACATGTGCATAATAAAGGAAAAGAAATCCCCACATTGGCCAAAAAATGCAAGTCTCATTTAGCATTTGAGTCCATCACCTACCTTGATCCTTTGTATTATTTTAATCTTTGGGACAACAGCAAAAGTCCA
Source organism: Dromiciops gliroides (assembly GCF_019393635.1). Taxonomy (NCBI): domain Eukaryota; kingdom Metazoa; phylum Chordata; class Mammalia; order Microbiotheria; family Microbiotheriidae; genus Dromiciops; species Dromiciops gliroides. The sequence continues at coordinate 188,183,111 of NC_057866.1, read as the reverse complement.
TGTGTGACCTTACCATCGTCTTCACATTTCCAGTTAACATTTAGAAATGGATGACACCCCTCGTTAAAAAGGAGCCCCACTGACTGGCTAATTGATTCACATGTCTGCTAACTCATTCCATACTAACTGCTTACATTAAAAGCTAACAAAACACAGCCAGAGTCCCATTATGTTTCGGTTGTAACCTTTCTAAAAAGAGAAAATGAGGGGGGTGGTGGGGAGGTGGGGAGGGTGGAAGTCTTTGAGATTCATTAAATGGAAAAAAGTCTGAGACATGGTCCTGTGGCACAATGTAGCCAAAGCCAAAAGCATTCCTCAAACAGGCCCCTGTGCCAAATCCTGCAGAAGACTCTTCTTTTCTACGCACATTAAAAAAAAAAAATTCCCATAGGTATCCCATGACCAGACTTTATAATGCAACACTGTTTACCATTCTGCAGGGGCTGTTCTGGCCCAGGGAAAATCTGTTCTCAAAGGCTACTGGGCTCCTTTTACAACTTCACACTGTCATGTGGCAAAGCTCAAGCTTGGCTTTTATTCACAGGTCTGGGGTGGGGGGGGGGGAGTGGGATACAGAAGCCTTCCTCTCCCTTCTTCCCTCTTCTCCTCCTCCTCTCACCCACCCCCTCCTATCTTTTTGTGATGACAGCAGGTCTTAGTAACTTACCATTAAATGACCGTGGGTATAAAGTTTACCATTCAGTCTTGAGTCCTCTGTTCCTCTCTTCCTACATTCCATTTGTTGACTGATCATGTCTCAAAGCTTTAGCTCTTTTTTTTCACGATCATAGATAAAAAAGGAAGTTGGTGGTCAATTTACTCCAAGCTTATTATTTTACAGATGAAGAAACTGAGGCCCAGGGAGGTTAAGTGACTGTCTCAGTTGTATTTTTTTTTTGCAGGGCAATGGGGGTTAAGTGACTTGCCCAGGGTCACCCAGCTAGTACATGTCAAGTGTCTGAAACCAGATTTGAACTCAGGTTCTCCTGAATCCAGGGCTAGTGCTTTATCCATTGTGCCACCTAGCTGCCCCCCTCAGTTGTATTTTTTTTTGAGAGGCAATGGGGGTTAAGTGACTTACCCAGGGTCACACAGCTAGCAAGTGTTAAGTTTCTGAGGCCAGCTTTGAACTTGGGTCTTCCTGAATCCAGGGCTGATGCTTTATCCACTGTGCCACCTAGCTGCCCCCTCAGTTGTATTTTAAAATCCCCAGTGTTTACACAGTGCTTGACACATGGTAAGTATTTAATAAATCTTCTTCCTTCCTTCCTTCCTTCCTTCCTTCCTTCCTTCCTTCCTTCCTTCCTTCCTTCCTTCCTTCCTTCCTTCCTTCCTTCCTTCCTTCCTTCCTTCCTTCCTTGTACTTAAACAATAGAGTGATAGCATCACTGTGATATTTTAGGATTTTTTCCACTGTTATTTTTTGTGTTTATTCATTTGTATAACAAAAAGTACATTTAAATATGTTTGTATTAATGTCATCTAACAACTTATTTTGTGGCTCCTTCTGATTCTTGTACATTTATGCATATATAGATATATACACATATATTAATATATATACATATCTATATCTATCTGTATATATAGAGAGATGCTAACAATGTGTTTTTGCTGAATTAGAAATCTTTATTACAAGGAAAAGATTAGGTAGGATAGGGAAGAGTATATTCAGGAATTGATATGATATAAAACCAAAAGGCATTAGTATATTTTTTTTGATTGGTCTTTACAAGATAATTATATTATTAATGTTAAAGGCATATCTCTATAGCACTCTAAGGTTCGAAAAGCACTTTTCTCACAAAAATTCTGTAAGGAAATTAATAAATTGTCTTTAATTCTTGACTGAGGAAATCATGCAGTCCAATTCTAGATGTCGTGTCATGATTTTCCTTTACTACTCATTTTGTGTCCAGCCAAAAAAAGTAAAAAAGCAAACTATAAATATATGAGTTTTGGGGCTCAATTAGATATACGTGGGGCTTTAGATTTCTAAAATAAATGAAAGGGGGAAAAGTACTGAAGTAAGTGCCCCCCCAAGCAATTAAGACAAATTTCCTATTGTCAGTTATTGGGTAGACTTTTTTTTTGGAAAAAATTGAGGGTTTTCATGAAAAAATAATAGAATTCTGGGCAAAATGGCTAGTGTTGGTTCCATGCATCTGAGGTTAAAATGTAATTGAGGTTTAAATGTAATACCATTTCTTTTTTTTTTTTAAGCGAGGCAATTGGGGTTAAGTGACTTGCCCAGGGTCACATAGCTAGTTAGTGTTAAGTGTCTGAGGCTGGATTTGAACTCAGGTACTCCTGACTCTAGGGCCGGTGCTCTATCCACTGCGCCACCTAGCTGCCCAATATCATTTCTTAATAGAAAGGAAGGAAACTACAGAGTGGACCAAGTATAATGTCAGTTGTAATCGATACATTATATTACATGTATCCATTGATTGTGATACATGTAACACATTACACGATACATTTATATTACACGTATACATTGTAACACACATAACAGATTACATGTATTACATCGATACATTAGATATAATTGATACATTAAATAGTTTCACTTTTTAAAAATGGCATTATTTATTAGCAAGGAATTGTTTTATTGAAACAAAATGTAGCAATAAAAATTACAAAGTATATTGGAAAGAGTACTGATCTCTTAGTCAGAAAGTCTTGACATTAGTTGTATGGCTCTGGGCGAGTCACTATCTGAACATCCTGTTTCCTTATTTGCAAAAAAAGGGCAGCTAGGTGGCTCAGTGGATAAAGTACTGGGCCTGGAGTTAGGAAGACTCATCTTCATGAGTTCAAATCCAGCTTCAGACACTTGCTAGCTATATGACTCTGTGCAAGTCACTTAACTCTATTTGCCTCACCTCCTTATCTATAAAATGAACTGGAGAAGGGTTTGCCAAGAAAATCCCAAATGGGGTTTCATAAAAAGTTGGACACTGCTGAAAAATGACTCAATAACAAAACAAGAATGCTCATACTTGCAATCCCTACCTAATAGAGTTTTGGGAAGAAAGATCTTTGTGAACCTTAAAGGGTGCTATAGAAATGTGTTGTTCCTATTATAATTTTTTTTAACATTAAAAATAGAATGCAGGGTGCTTTTGAACTTTGTATAAAATGCAGTAAACCAAATGAACAACCGAAAAAATTTTGAGGTTTTGATAAAACCACTTAATAATGTTGCTTGACTCCAGTCACTGACCCCTTTCTAGAACAGACAGTATGTGGGTTCAGTCAGTCATACCAACCTACAAGATGTAAGCAAGACAGAAAGAATGACTTCATCCCAATAAAAAGCTCTATATTTTGGAAGGTTAAAAGTAATAACTGCTAAAGAAGAAAGGAATGATTTCAGATTTACAATATAGAGGAAAACTATGTCAAGAGAACATAACCATAGATAGAGGGTATTGAAAATACCCTGAATCTTTTCTCAGTTAACATTGACAAGTTCTTTTAACAACAAGAAATGGGGCTTATTGGGGGCTGGTATAAGGTTTTTCTTGGTAGGACTGAGTAAGTTTATGGGTTCTTAAAGCAAACAAAATAAAAATGATAAGCGCAACAAACTGAGGTAGGCATTGCCAGATAGTTTAGGAAATAAAAAAGGAATGTTCTTGGATTTGATGATTAAATTATTTCTAGCTCAGTGAATATTACAGGCAGTCCTCACTTTTTATTGCATTGCATCCCTGGAAATGGCACTGAATTTTTCCAAGGAAACAATGTTATTCTTGGGGATTTAATGCCTGATCAAAGGCAGCAGTGTCTCAATCCCTCCAGGACTGACCTAGCCATACTAGCTGAGAGTACAAGGACTTAACATTGAATCTAATTATCTTTCTACTGCACTGGCTGTCTCCCACAATCCCTCAGGTTCTGTATCCTAAAGTCATCCTTCTCAGTTGTTAATGCTCTCTCCCACCTCAAATTGTCCCGCATTTACTTATTATTATTCATGTTATTTCCTCTTCTCCCCCAGTAGACTATAAACACCTTGAAGGCCGAGACTGTCATTTTTCTCCTTGTAAACTCAGCACCTATTAAGTACTGGCAGAGAATGAGTTCTTAGTGAATGTTTGTTTAATTGATTTGAATTAAATTATAGTATAAACCCCATTAAATGGGTATGAATGTATATGTCAAAATATAGAGGTGCCCCATGGAATTAGAATTTAGAAAAGCTCTCTGGGACAATATTAGATCATCTCTTTAAAATGCTGTCCACTGGAAGATTGGAACTGTAGCAAGCAGGGATGTTCCAAATCCTATTGATCATTTAATTGAAACCTATTTTCTGTCCCTTTGCCCTGGTGTTGCTGGTGTTTATGGGATAATTGCATGCAAGACTCAAGGCTTTTTAAACAACAGCTGACAGGACCAAATCCTTCTCTCTACTCCAGCTGGCCCCCTGAGCTACTGCCTATTGCCAGGAGAATGGGCCATGCTGTAGAAACCATGGAATGAATGTGTGGGGCCACTGAGAAGTGATGTATAGGTGTTAATTAGACTGTGTTGAATGAATGGAGCAGTGGAATGTCAAGTGTTGAAAAGCAGAGATTGCATATATGGAGCTAACATTTTCGATAGTCATGTGCTTTTCATGGGAAGAAATCTCAATAAAACTCAGAGGAACTGTCGGTAGAATATTGTGTTTTCTGAAGATTTCAGATTAAGAAAAATGAAGAAATAAATAAAAAATATGGGATGTGCTGTAGTTTATGTAATCTTGGCCTGCTGTCTTATCCTTTCATCTCTCCATATTGTTTTTGCCTCCTTTTATCCTGCCACTATCCACACAGGGTTCACTATGGGTTGTATTCT